>NW_020954610.1:16051448-16211943 GCF_900497805.2 Vombatus ursinus | reverse complement strand
AAGATAGGAAGCATCAAAAGTGGAATTTGACCCCACATCTTCTGTTTCCAATGCCAATGTTCTTTCCATTTTACCAGCTACCTTCTCCACTTGAGGATGAGTGATAGTGCTCTCTCTTAGGTTGACCTTCAATCAGACCTTTTTTTAGGCAGAGATGCTAACAAATATAAACATGCCAGAAAGATACAGGTAAGAATAGAAAAACAAGATAGTCCTGACCCTGGATAATCCAGACAACCACTGAGCAATCTGGCATTAAAAAACTTGGCCCATCATCAATAGGACAGATACAAATAGTCAGGTTTTCCAGTAGAAGAGATGGTTTGTACTGAAACATTCATATTTTTTCATCTCTTTAGGTCTAAGGGCAGGCATATGTAAGATATCTGACTGAGGTTAAAGGGAATCACTGTTGACTATGGAGCAGAGTAAAGGGAAGGGTTCCCATAGTCTTAATTTTCTTAGCACTGAGCTCCAACCAACTGAATGACTAAACTAACTTCTCAGCACCACTCACTTGCACTGAAGATTCTGGCATGAGTGCAGAAAGCCAGGAGTCACATAGCTCTGCTCAGGCCCTGAGCCTGGAGAAAAAAACTATATATTTCTCACTTCTGGTGGCAGGATTGGATTCTTTTCCACCATCACTTCACCCTCCCCAGGCCACCCCTATTGTTCTATGTTTGGATCCAGGGAGAAGCCACAGCCTTGTTTCAAGCACATCGGAGTGTCAGAAGATGATAGAAATGCAGAGAGAGGCTGAGATGACATAAGAAGAAAGGGGCCCTTTGGTATGGAAAGGATCCAGCCCTTGGCTCCAGAAGGGTGGAAAGCAGGTGGAAGGGTCTGTAAGACTCCAAGTTAATGTGAGCCATTGAGATTTGCTTCATCCAGGACAGAGCATGCCATGATCATAAGCAATGTCCCCAGGGTGGTGTGCCTTTTTCAGCAGCTATCCGTAGACCTGACTTCTAGGTCCTGGCTTTGCCACCAATTGCTCAGGTAATATTCTCTAGGTTTTCATAACACTGCTCTTTCCTGAGTTTCCACCTGTCTTACTGATACTTTTCTGTCTCCTTGGCTGAATAGCAAAGATCTCTTCATCCAGGTCATGTCTGCTAACTGTGGGGGTTCACCAAGCTCTCTTCTAGGCCTTCCTCTACCTCTACACTATTTCACTTGGAAATATCATTAGCTCCCATGGTCATTTCTATGCAGATGACTCTCAGATCTATTTGTCCTGCCCTAACTTCTCTCCTGACCTCTTGTGTTACATTTCCCACTGCCATTTAAGACATCTCAATCTAGATGGCCTGAAGACATCTTAAATTCAACATGCCCCAACCTGATTATCTTTTCCTCCAAATGTTCCTCTCTCCTTCACTTCCCTATTACTGTCTAGAGCACTATCATCCTCCCAATCCCCATCTTCCCAACAGACTGGCAGCCTCAGTGCTATTCTCAATTCCTCACTCTCTCTCACTCCCTATATCCTATAACTGGTCAAGTCCTGTGGCTTTTGCCTTCATGGTATCTTGTGTATACATCCCCCTTCCCTCTCCTGACACTACAACTAGACTGACACAATTCCTCATTACCTCACAGCTGGACTGCTGCAATAGCCCCCTGGTTGGTGTCTCTGGCTCAAGTCTCTTCCTGCTCCAGTTTATCCTTTACTCAGCTATAAAAGTGATGTTCCTAAAATGCAGTTATATATCACCTCACTATTCAGTAATTTCCAATGGCTCCCTTACCTACAGCATTAAAGTCCTCTGTTTGCTTTTAAAGCCCTTTCTAACCTGATTCCTTTCTATCTTTCCAGCCTTTTTTATACATTACTCTCCTCCACATACTCTGCAATCTAGTGACACTGTCCTCATTGCTTTTCCTCACTTCATCTCCCAAAGCTGAGGCTGTGCCTCAAGCCTGGAATGCTTTTCTTCCTCATCTCTGCTTCCTGGCTTCCCTGGCTTCCTTTAAGTCTCAGCTAAAATCCTACCTGCTACAAGAAGCTTTTCACAGTCTTGCTACCTTCCCTCTGAAATTACCCTCAATTTATCATCTTTATTTATTTGTACAGAATCATTTGCATGTGGTCTCCTTCATTATACTCCGACCTCCTTGAAAGCAGACACTGTTTTTTGGGGTTTTTTTTTTGCCTTTCTTTGTATCTTCAGCTTTTAGCATTAGCTGACTGACTGACTTACCTGATGTTACACAATTCCTTTCACCTGTGAGTACCTTAGTTTCCACATCCATTGGAATAGATAATCTCATTGGATCATAACTATACAATGGGAAGGAACTTCAAAGCCCACTTAGTTCAATATCCTCATTTTACAAATGAGGAAACTGAGGCCCACAAAGGTTAAGTGACTTGTATAAGGCCACATAGGTAGGTCATACACAGGACCTGAACCCAGGTCCTCTAACTCGTCAGGTCTCTTTCCAGAGTCATGCTATCTCCAGCTCTATCATTTGCTGAGTCTTTTCTTGGGCCTTGGAGACTGAATACATGCTCCTCATACCTTTTCAGAACAAGCTGGCTTCTCTAGTCTGCCCATCCTCAGCTACCTGAGACAGAGAAAGTTGATGGAGTACCTGGAGAGCCATTGAAATGGAAAACCCCACAATCCCTGGACTGAGGTGGGGCTTGCTGAACACAGCGAAGAAAGCAGCAGTGAAGATGAGAATATTTCCTAGTAGCTCCATATTGGTTGCCAGCCACCTGTTTGAGCCAAGAGAGGAGATTCTTTCAACCCTGGGAGAGGCTATTTTTTTGGCCTGTTTCCTACATTATCATCTCATATATCAACCCTTTGGGTAGTTTACCTCATGGGAAGATTTCTGATGACTAGGCCTAGTGCAGTCAGTATATGTGCCCTGAAACATAACAACCTTGGAGGACTGGGAAGATCCTGGGGTTCCCTATAATTAAGAAATCTTATCCTGGCACTGGAAGCCAAAGACTTCCTTTTTCTACAAAGGGTACATCAGTGTGAGACAGATGGCAGGAGAAAGACCACTCAAGAATTTTGCAGTGGACACAAGTTACCTATTTTGCTAGCAATTAAATGACACACACGGCAATCCATCTCCCATCTTTGCACTTTGCACTAACTATACACAATGGCTGGGATGCTCTCTCTTCCCATATCTACCTCTTAGAATCCCTAATTTCATTCAAGACACTGTTCAAACACCACCTTCTGCAGGAGGCCTTCCCTGGTTTTTTCTCTGCCATGCAACTTCTCTAACATTCTCTTCCATATATTCTGTATGTATACTGTATGTACCTATTTATATGTATGTTGTTTTCCCCATTAGCACATAAGCCCCTTGAGGGCAGGGCTTGAAATACTGTAAGAAATTAATATATGTCTGTTGCTTGACTGTAAAGATATAATAAAAACTTGCACACCTCTCCTATAAAAAAGCCCTCACCAGGGCTAGATAGGGAAGAGAAGCCCATTCAGGGAGGAGGAATTTTAGACTTTGTACCTGGTAGGCTGACTCAGGGTGCATCCCCAGTTACTTGGCTCCCCAGGGAGCTCAGTAGAGCAGTATTTAGCTCCTTCCTTCTCCCCTCCTAAAGAAAATATCCTTATACCATCCCATAGAATAGAGGGTGTTTATCAAAGCCTTATTGACTTTGTTTGCCATCAGGAAAATCACTGACTAAATGATCTTGGGCAACTATATATTTCAGCATGGGAAATTTTAAAAACAAATTACAGAACTCACCAAAGGGTAAGCAGGGTTGGTGTGTGAGGCAGGAGAAGAAAGGAAGGAAAGAGGACCAGACTGTATGACTTCTCTCATGCCCTTCCCAAATCCAATGCAGATTCTAATTTCAGGGTCTTCACCTCCACCCCCAGCTCTCCTTCCCTTTTCTTCAAACCCTTTCATACCTGTCAGCGACCAGCCTGGGGAAGCTGGCTTTCTGGTGTTCATCTATCCGTGAGTCATTCTGTACAATAAACTGGTCCTGAGACTGGAAGGCCCGGATCACTGCACTCCCTTGGAACGTCTCTGAGATGTGGGAGTAGATGGGTGAGCGGCTAACTGACTCCAAGCGCCTCAGCTGGCATGAACTGGCAACATACAGGCTCTGAAGTCAGACACAACAGACAGACAATGACATGGGGAGGAGAGATGGGGGAGAAAGAGAGTATCCCTACCCATAATATAGCAAGATTTAAGAGTTAAGATAAAGGATTGATAGAAACCAATATGGCAGGAGTGTTGAGCTGGGAGTCAGGAAACGTGTTCTAATCTTGGTTATGTCACTGCATCAGTGTCACTCAACATTTCCAGGTCTGTATTTCTTCAGCTGTCACTGACCTCTTGGGGACAGCAAGGAAGACTATCACAAGAGTACTCACAAAAGGCTTTGGGAGTCACGGAAAGGAATTGGAGAAATAGCCCTTTCTCCCCAAACCTAAGAGAGAAGTGTCTTCAATGCTTCATCTCAGCCAAGAGATGACCATGGTTATATGGAACATGATAATTAGCTATTCTTAGTTTCTGTTACGGTTGAAAAAAAGTTAACAGCTTCAGTATGAAAATAGAAGATTAATTTTAAGGAAAAACTGTGACAATACTAAGGGTTATGAAAGGAATAAACTAAGGAGGGCAAGTTTCCTGAGAGATGCATGAGGACAGATGAGAAACTCATCTGTGTGCAAAAGCCCAAGTCTAATAGTCTTGCTTGGATATGGGGAACAGCATCCTAAAGTACCAGGAGGGATGAATGATGTATAATATTGTGTTTTGCCTCCCTTTCCTTTCTTGGAATTGTGTCTTCATTGTATTCTATACCTGCATCCCAATGTAGAGAGCCATGAGGGGCAGGACCACGACAGCAGCCAGTGGAGTAGTTACCACTATCACCAAGATCACCTCCAAAAGTCCAAATAGGAAGCCTAAAAAAGACTTGAACTTGTCTGGGATCACAGCATCCATGGCATCTGTCTCCTTACAGAATCGATTGAGTAAATTTCCTATAGGTGTCTGCTCAAAGAAGGTCATGGGGGACCGGGCCACGTCATACAGGAGCCCCTGAAACAGCCGTTGAGATGCTCGAACTCCCCCAAGTAGGACAACCGCAATGGAACCAAACCTTCCAATGGCTAAGACATAAAAGCAGGAAATAAGAACTCATGGCACAGTGGAAGAAATACTCAATCTGTAGTCAGAAGATGTGGGTTCAAATCCTGACTGCCATTTGCTACTTGTGTGACCTTGGGCAAGTTATTTAATGTCACTGGGGCTCAGATTCACCTTCTGCAAAATGAGAGATTTGGACTAAGTATCCTCTAAGGTCCCATCCAGCTCTCAATCTATGATCTTAAGGGTACATGTAGGCAGAGCAACTAGAAGCTGAGGGAAGGGGAAGAGTGTGAAAAGTGGAAAACAGCTACAGGGTTACTTTAGCTAAGACTTTGTCATTATTGGTGCAAACTTAGGTGATTCATAATGTCTACAGGTCTGTTGTATCATCTGTAAAGTCCTTTCTAGTCCTAACAGGATGTAATTAAAATGGGTTGAGTGATTGCCCAAATAGCTGGTAACTGATACAGTCCAGGATTGGGACCCAGTTCTCCCTGGGCCTCAGTTTTATCATTTGTAAAATGGTTGTGTGGTTTGTCCATTCTCAAAGAGGACCATGGCATCAGGGAAATGATGACATGACTCACACTGATTTGGATTTGAGTGAGGGAGGGCTGTGCAAAGTCACCATCCTCACTTTCTCCTCCAGAGCCATCTGGGTCCAGTGGCTAGATACAAATCATGATGACTGGAGATGGCCCAGGATGCAGTGGGAGACCTTGGACTTTTTAAGCAAAGGTCTTCCTGAATTCTCACTTTGAGTGAGGCAATACCCACTTGGTGAATAAGCCTGTTGAAGAAGTAAGTCAGGGATGGCACTTTTAATTTAAAAAAAAAAATCTAACTGGAAGGGAGAGACCCTCAGGCTTGCTGGCCAAAAGAGAAATTACTGTTTACATTCACTCTGAGCCAGAAGGGCCCAAAAAGTAACCATTAAGTGGTGCTTGGGCAGGGACCTATTGTTATTCAATCAATGAGATACAGAGTGAATTGGGTTCATGGTCTTTGAGAAAGAAATTTAGCTAGTAAACCCCAAGATAGTACCTATATTGCCCATTAAATAAATTAAGGGTGTGAAAGTGCTTCCAAAAAAGCAAAGTACAACCCAAATGTAAAGTATTATTAATGATGTGATAATTTAACAAGAGCTGGGCTAATCTATGAGGAAGGGGGGAATAAGCATTTATATAGCATCTACTACATGCCAGGTACTGGGCTAACCACTTTACAAATATTATCTCATTTGATCTTCTCAACAATCCTGAGAGGTACATGCTATTATTATCTCCATTTTACAGATGGCAAACAGAGGTCAAGTGACTTGCCCAAGGTTACACAGCTAGTAAGTATCCGAGACCAGATTTGAACTCAGATCTTCTTGACTCCAAGCCCACTGCTCTATCCACTATGCCACCTAGCTGCCTAGGAAGGGGTTAACTAAGCAAATTCAAAGCATGGCTAGGATAAGCGTAAACCTACTAAAGAAAGCAAACTGTTTAAGTTTTACATAATTGATATAATTATAACAATCTCATTTTCTCATTAATAATTCACTCAAAGAACTCTGATAGTCCCATAACCTGTCTGGGCCTTAGTTAGTCACCTCATGTGTAAACTGAGAAGGTTAAACTAGACAACCTTTAACATCTAACATCTATGATCTAATACTTTATTGGCTTAATCCCAATTGTTATATAGTCCATATTTAGACTCCTGAGAGCTGGAAGGGGCCTTCTAATCCAAACCCCTCACTGTTTAGATGAGGAAAATGAGACCTAGATAAATGAAGTGACTTTACCAAGGTCACACAGCAAATTAGAGACAGAGAGAGCACTACTCGAATGTCACAAAACTGCATTTCTTTAAAGACTATTCTAAATTCAATTAAATGTCACGAATATAGGAAATATCTCCTCCCAGTAAATCAGAAAGTATAAAGTGAGGGTGTATTTTTAAACAGAAAAACCCTCCCAGGGAATTGTCAGGACATGTTACCTATTTACAAGTTTGTGTGTGTAAACAGAAGGGTGATAAAGAAAGTTCCATTTGGGTGAATCTTTGGCCTTCTTCCCAGGGGCCTGGTCTCCTGAGAAGTTTCTCATCCTGCTTTGAGAAGATTATCAGATGCTACACGAAGGCTTGCTTGGGAAAGGGGTTGCATGTTTATTTCCTATGGCTCATATCCAAAATATCTGGAGCACAAAATCTAGAGATTTCTTTGGTTCTTGCTGTCAGTTCTTTTCTAAGGCATAGAAAGACCCTGGGAGTCTCTTTTCCTCAATCACAAGGACCAGGACAGAATTCAGGCTGTACTCGGAAGTATAACACCTGGGCTCCTGATGAATGCCAGGAAGAGGAAGGGGAATACCAGGTAAGGTATAGTTGAGGCAGACCACTGGCTCTGAACCCTACTGAAGAGAAGAGAGAACTACAAAACATCTAGGGGAATGGATTATAAGAGTGAAAGAAGTTAGAGACACCTTGGAAACAGCCTAATAGCCCAAAGACCCCAACCCGAAGTCCTGTGTGCTGCTGGGTTCCATTCACAATGGGGTCATCTGCCCAGAGACTAAGCCAGTAACCACGAGAGAATGAGACCACCTGCTGGCAGAGGAATATAAACACCACAGAAAGGCAGATCGTTGTTCCCGCTGCCCTCAGGTAGGCCAGGTACAGAGTGGCATTCACCTGAAACACATGACAAGTGGAGGGAGAATAGAGAGGATAGACATAAGGGGATGGGGAAAGGAAAGAGAAGGAAACAGGAGAAGAGAGTAAGACAGAACGAGAGACAAAAGAAAAAAGAAAACCCTCAGTTAAGCTTCTCGAAACATTCTAGGGCAAAAAAAAATAATTATTCTCAAGTCCATCAACCAATCATCTGTCTCCCACAAGGATTGCAGCTTCTTCTCTAAGTTGGAGCCCTGCCCAGAGTCATTACACTCTCCTCTCTGAAGTATCCTTCCATTCTTGTGTCTTAGTGTCTTTTTTCCCCATTCACTTTCAATTGAAAAATATCAGGACATTTTTTAAGAGATTAAAAACATTGAGTGATGCAGTGACCTATGGGGCTCTCACTGGTCAAAGGCCTGGGGCGACAACAGGTTAGTGAGGGGAGAAGAAAAGAAACAACTATTACTCTGCCATATTGTACTCTGTCCCCTTCAGTCAGCTGTCCCGCCATCCTGGTGCCCTCAGCCTGGCTCTGTAGGGTTGTGCTGCCCTTTTCATGGGAGTCCTTCCTGAAGCTGCAAAATAGGACCAGTCATTAAGTCAAATTTAACTTCTGAATCTCTCCCTGGTGGGCCATCTACCCTAGCATTTTAAAATTACAATTTTCCTCAGTTTAGAATAGAACTGTGTACCTTTGAGAGAAGAGTCCTCTGAGATTATCTCCTATAGAAAATAAAATGAAGGCAGACTCTGTGTGGGGAGCAGTATTTGTGCAAGATTCAGAAATCTTGTGCCTAATATCTCTAATAGATATAACCTCAATATTTCATGTATGGGTGGATTTTAAACACACATAGTTGGGAACTGCACTCATTGGTCACTCATGTTTCCCGCATGGGAAATATCTGAGGAGCCAAACATTCATCAATTCTGCATCATCTTCCTTTTCTGCATCAGTTTTCCAAGTTGATTATTTGTTTAATTAAGGCTGTCATGTCAGGGATGCTGCAATTGTATGTGTCTTAAAGACTAAGCATTTACTTCGTTTACATATAAACTAAGATGAGATGTGCTGGTATTCTAAAGTCAGATTAATTTGTTTCATTAAGGACTTTTGCCCTATCATATCACAGGAAAGTATTTTATGAACCTGGTATGCTGGTGTAAAATGTGAAATTCAAATTTACTTGAGAAGTAATAAATTCATAATAATTTTATTGTTAATATTTTATTATTCATAATTAATATTTAATATAGTAATATTATTGATGTATTTTTATAAAATAATTTTAACATAATTTGCATTGATGTAACATGCAACATGCATAACTTTTCAAAACATTTTAAAATTCTATTATCTTATTTGATCTTCACAACAGCTTTGTGAAGTAAGTAAGGTAGGAATTGTTAACTAGTTTTTAGAGATAAGGAAACTGGGATGAGTCTCAGAGAGGGTAGTAAGAGAATTCAGGCAGCTAGGTGGTACAGTGGATAGAGTGACAGACCTACAGCCAGGAAGACTCATCTTCTTCAGTTCAAATCTGGCCTCAGAAATTTACTAGTTATATGACCCTTGGCGAGTCACTTAACCCAGTTTGCCTCAGTTTCCACATCTGTAAAATAAACTGGAGAAAAAAATGGCAAACCACTCCAGTATCTTTGCCAAGAAAACCCCACATGGAGTCACGGAGAGTTAGACATGACTGAAAAAGTCTCAAATGATCACGAGTAAGAGAATCAGTTCTACCACCCAGATTTCTTATTCCCTCTAGTCTGGTGTTCTTTTCTACTTCCTCAACATTTTTATTGGCCAACATTGTAAAGGTTCTTATTACTTAATTAGATATGGGAATAGAAACATAAACAAGAACAAAAATTATCAATTTTCTGATTGTTCTGCCCTGCTACTATAGACATTATCAAACATTGGGTGTTTGGGTCCTGATATATGCATATCATATATTTATTGATAAATTTCTTACATATATAGAAGTCAGTTTTAATGGGAAAAGATTCCTTTAACATATCTAAAATCTGTCTTGCCCGCTTTCTCATTTATTGTAGTTTTGTGTTCCATATGCTAATCATAGTCTAATTTATTGGATAAAAATATTTTTCTATGTTAGAAATTAAAAGACAAGGAAATTTAATGTTTGTTGCAAGTTTGCAAAACTGGCAGAACTATTTTTTTCAGCTACCCAAGGCTACTGTTTGGGTCTGACTTGGATTCTCATAAATGTAGCCTTTACAGATCTTGGGCCTCTATCTTTTAGACATGACTCACTTATTTCCATGAATGCAATCATGCAGGTGCCTTTATCTCATCTGGGAAACTGAATTGAATATATTCCAAATCCCACTCCTACTCAATGCCACTGGGATGAGTCCTTGAATGTGTCCTTGCAGGGGGCTTCCTTCTCTCTGCTCCCAACCTTGACTAAAGCCTGCTTGTTTCTCATATCTGACCCAAATCTCATGTCTGTTACTGTGTACATTCAACATTATGTTCACTGACACTTTGGGTCAGCTGCTCTGAAAAAAGAAAGAATCTCCCAAATGCACAGTCATAAGAAATAAGCTGTAACAAGCTGCCTACTAACCAAATAATGTGGTCTTGCTTGTGCCAAAACATGGTGAAAAGAACGGTGAAGTTATTCCTTTGTGTATGGCACTAAGTTTATAACGGATACTATTAGGAGTAAGGTAGTACCTGTACTCAAGAAATGTATAATCTATGCTTGCTATTTTGTGGAGGGGGGAGGGACAGAGGGAGAAAAATTTGGAACTCAAAATCTTATGAAAAATGAATGTCGAAATTTGTCTTTACATGTAATTGGAAAAAATAAAATACTATTTACATTTAAAAAAAAAAGAAATGTATAATCTAGCAGTGGGAGTGGGAGGGAGGGCAAGACAAGTACACGATTATAGTGTAAAGAATGCTCTAATGAGCAGCACATAAGTAGTACTCATGCAACTCTTATATAGACAGAGAAGATCACTCTTGGAAAGACAAGTTTGGTCCTAGATGGCTGCTAGCTCTATATTTCCCCATTAAGGTTCCAAAGTTCTTTAAGAATTCAGAGCAAGAGTAAATCACAAAGGAAAAGGAGAAAATTCTGGAGATCACTGATCAATATGACTGCTTCTCTCCACTTCCACTTCTTCCCTCTTCTCCCCTCTCCATCAAACCAAGGAACCTCAACTGGTACCAGGAGCTTCTGAAGTTTTCTAGATTTGTGTGTACTCTTTCTGTCCTGGGAATGTTATGGAGACAATAGTATTACACTGACCTTTCTGTTTTTCCTGCAGACGCCCCACTTTCTGAAATGGGCCGGGAGCTCTTCTTGACTTCTGAAAGCTTCATTTCTGAAAGAAGGATTTTGGGAAAATGGGAAGTTTCTCCTGGGAGCTGTCTGTCTCAGAGGATCAGTGAGACTTTAAAGGTTTGACACAGGGTACAGGAGGACTTTGTATACTGACCTCCTCCTCTTGTGTGGAAGCCTAAAGAGACCACTCCCTCCCACCCAAGAGAAAAAAAAAGATAGACAACCTGCCCTACACTCTAAGTGCAGGAATTACCTTGGCTGTGATTGGCCTCTTCTTGTTCTGACTGACTCAGGAAGTCTGCAAAAGTGCCATTCCTCTGTAGTAGCTCCTGATAGGACCCACTCTCAGCAACTGCTCCATTTGCCATCACAATGATGTGATCAACCTGTGGTAGGATGTGGACTGCATGGGTCACAAGAATTCGAGTCTAGGAAAGATAGAAAACAGAGTTGTGTGTGTAGGTTAAAAAGGTGCTTTTTTTGTTTTTGTTTTTGTTTTATTTTTTTGCTAGGCAATGCTGTTAAGTGACTTGCCCAGGGTCACACAGCTACTAAGTGTCGAGTGTCTGAGGTCGGATTTGTACTCAGGTCCTCCTAACTCTAGGGCCAGCGCTCTATCCACTGCGCCACTTAGCTGCCCCAAAAAGGTGCTTTTAAAAAAAAATCATGAATTTAAACAACGAACTTGAACATTTCAATATACAAAGAATAGGGGATTGTGTATGAAACTATGGACTTCCATTATATGTAATATCTTTTTAGAAAAGTATTCAGGTAGGTCCTGATTAGTATGAATTCTTGAATCTTGTGGTCACATGTATTTTAATTTTCACTATCTGAAGTTATTTTATATAAAGTAAGGTAACTGGTTTCAGTCCAATGGAAAAAAGGAGTGCAAATTAAAATCATGAGACCGCTCCAAAGGATTCCTTATTTATACTAACTGGAACCGAGCTGTAGATTAAATTTAATATGACAGCAGTACAACTTCCATATTGAAGACACAGGTTCAGTAACTTAGTCTCTTGTAATCCTTCTCTTTCCCCCAAACCTCTTTTTGGGCAGAGATGACTGGGAAGACATATATTTAGGGAAGATACACTGTTCTGACCTTAGAATTTTGACTTTCAAGTTCATAGGATCATAGATTCAGAGCTGGAAAGGACCATGGAGGCCAATAAGTTCAACCACATCATTAAGTGACTTGCCCAGCATCACAAAGCTTGTAAGCATTTGAGGCAGGATTTGAATTCAGGTCTTTCTGACTCTAAGTCCCACCTTCTCCCCACCATATAGAATCTTGAGACTAGGAAGATTTTGAAGAAGTCATCAAGCCAAACCAAATCCTCATAGCTGATATTGCCCATTAAACATCAAAAAAAGATAGTGGTCTTCTGTATGCATAAGGATTTCTGGAATTGAACCAGATTTGAGGTCACTTTTCTATATATTCATCTGCATGCAGGGATATAAACTTGCATATGTATTCATGTACTTGAATATGTAGGGCCTACTTCACTTTATATTGCTGAACAGTATGTATTCGAAATTGAATTCACTGAATCGTATTCTCCCATTGACTTCCATTATAATTTCAGAGATTCTTCCTATTTATTTCTGTTTGATCCTCTCTTGGTAGCAGTTTCCAAGTTTCTCCATGCTACTTTATCAAAAGGTCTATCAATAAATACTTAAATCCCCTAGATGAGATCAAATCCCCCAAAGTGAAAATTTGTGACCTGAACAATGTTCTAACTAGGTCAGGGTGACTAGGATTTTACCCCAGAGTGCTGAAATTTACGTGTCCTCCTTTAGCAGGCAGGAATAACTAAGTTTAACACCTAGTTATCAAGAATATTTAGTTAAAATAGGAAGCTAGACTTTTCCCCTGGCCTCCCAGGTCCCCTTCCCCTTCCCTGTTCCCTCATGAGATAGCAGACTCTGTGGTTGGGGTAGGGGTGGAATCCCTAGGTCTCTATCTTCCTTTCCCCTAGAGCTTGGGTGGCTCGTGTCCTGAGGTCCAAGGTCTCTTACTCTCCCTGCTACCAAATGAATTTGTCTTAAAAGAAAAAAAGATTTTATGCCTTTTATACTGCCTTTTGTGGTCCAGGGTGGTCCAAGGTACATTTTATGGTATTTGGTTTAGATATCAGCTTTGGTAGTAAATTTCCAGTTTCAGCTATTAAATTTTTCTCAAAGTGGGGCCCTCCTGCCCTCCTATACATATATGTATACATATATATACATATGTATATATACATATGTATATATAAATATGTATACATACATATATACATATGTGTATACATATATACATATGTATATATACATATACATATGTATATATATAAATATGTATACATACATATATACATATAAACTTAAAATTACCTAAAATATAAACACACTCACTGACTAGTGCCTCTATGTTGTCTTTGTTGTACTAAATATAAGATCCTTGAGAGCAGGAGATATATTTTCTATTTGTCCCATAGAATCTTTCACATTCTGCAGAATGTAAATAATTATGTAATAACAGGAGAAAAGAGACACCTTTGTTCTTCTCTTCCTTGGAAAGACGGGAGAAGATAGAAAAGGACAGAGGTGATGGGACAATGGGATGGATTTGGAGCTCGGAATGGATGAGGGCTGAGTCCTGGTTAATCGTGAAAGATCACTCTAGTCTAAAACCTTTGGGACTGGGATAGATGGGCAAGGCTCCATTTTTGTGCCCTTTGAGTACCATACCATTCCCTGGAGCAATCCGCCTGGCCCAATGACATGGTCAAAGATGTGCTGGCCAACATGAACATCTAAGGCTGCTAGAGGGTCATCCAGTAGGTAGACAGATGCTTTCTTGTACACAGCACGAGCCAGACTCAGCCTCTGTTTCTGGCCTCCAGAAAGGTTAATGCCCTGAAGAAGAAGATCCAAGAGACAGGGTTAGTCCTGAATATCTCTACATCTTCCTGTTGAGGTAAGCTGGATACTCTTTGGCTTGGCTAGCTTCCTGCTGGCCTTGTGATAAAAAGAAGACTAGCTACTAAGGACCCAAAATCCCTGGGAAAGACTATGGTCTGGAATATAGAGGGCTACTTTCCAGAGCCCTCCCTAAAAGGAAAACCAAAGAAGATAATTCAAACCAAGAACTTGAAATCACAACTTAGAATAAGGAAGTGAACACAGTGGTTTCAGATAAATAACTTTTGGCTTCTGTGAAATCTCTGAGGAGTAAAGGGAGTAGTTTATAAAATTGTAAAGTTTTTTTATATGAAACTGTGGATTTCTATTAGCTATATCTAAGTGGTTTAGAGGATAAAGCTCTGGATTTGGAGGCAAGAAGATTTGCGTTCAAATCCAGTCTCAGACACTAGCTGTGTGATCACAGGGAGGTCACTTGACCTCTGACCACCTGACCTTAGATTCCTTAACTGTAAAATGGGGGATGATAATAACCTACCTTACAGGGTCGTTGTGAGGATCAAATGAGATAATATTTGTAAAGTGTCTTACAAATGTTAAAGTGTCATATGTTGTTGTTTAGTTGTTTCAGTCATGTCTTACTCTTCATGACCCCATTTGGGAGTTTTCCTGGCAAAGATAATGGAATGGTCTGTCATTTCCTTCTCCAGATTTTACAGATGAGGAACTGAGCCAAACAGAGTTAAGTGACTTGCCCAAGGTCAAACAACTAGTAAGTATCTGAGGCTGGATTTGAACTCATGAAGATGAGTCTTCCTGATTCCAAACCCAGTACTCTATCCACTATGCCATGTAGCTGCCCCTTAAAATGTCATAAAAATGCTAGCTATTATATACAACTTGCTTTTCTTTAAAAAAATTAATCAACACGTACTTTTTGAAGCTGTCCTTCTTATCTGTGAGAATCATATACTTTAAAAGAGCTAGAGCACTGGACTTGGAAGACCATTCCAGTTATCTTTGCCAAGAAAACCCCAAATGGGGTCACAAAGAGTCAGACACGACTGAACAACTTGCTCTAATTGTCTGTGATCCTGTGAGAGATTTACCAAGGCTCAAACAGCTAGTTAATGGCATAACCTTCTACCTCAATCCCTCAATACTAGTACCTTCCCTCTGCTGATTATTTCCTATTTATCTTATACTTAGATTGTTTTTACATATTTGTTTGCATATTGTCTCCCCCCCATTAGATTGTGAGTTCTTCAAGGGCAATGGCCAGGTTTTGCCTTTCTTGGTATCTCTAGATTTTAATAAATGCTTGTTTACTTACTGGCTGCATTGGACTGTACCACAGCTTTCTCAATTCCCTGTTGTTGGAAGGACTCCCTTCACTGCTTTTTTACTACATGAATCTTTTTTTCTTTTTCTCCCTACTTCCTTACCCATTATTCCTTATTATAATGCTCTCATTTTCTTCTTTATTCTCATTATCCCTAGAAACGTTTTACCAAATGATACCTTCAGATATCACTTAGATCATATAGAAGCAGCTAGGTGGTACAGTGGACAGAACCTGGGACTTGGAGTCAGAAAGACCTGAGTTCAAATAAAGCCTCACCCAATTAGTAGCTATGTGATTCTGGGCAAGTTATTTAACTTCTCTTAGCCTCAGCTTCCTTATCTATAAAATGGGTTTAAAAATGACACCCCCTCTACTAGTGACAAGGCTAGAAGGGGGCCCAGATTTGATTGCCCTGGCAATTAGGAAGGGCGCTGAGGTATGATAGCTGACCCACCTGTTCACCTATCTCTGTATGGATTCCAGCAGGAAAACTTGCAAGGTCTGGACGCAAAGCACAAGCCTCCAGAACTCTGTCTAACCATGGTATATCCAGCCTCTGTCCAAAGCACACATTCTCTTTCACTGAAGCATTCTGGATCCAGGCTTCTTGGGGTACATAAGCCACTGAGCCCTAGGGAGGAAAAAACCCCAAACAGCATATATCCCAAAGACGGGAAAGATTTGGAAAGAAAGTCCCCAAACACACCAAAATATTCATAGCAGCCCTTTCTGTGGCAGCAAAGAATTGAAAACAAAAAACAGATGCTCATTGAATGAGGAATGGCTAAAGAAATTGTGGCACATGAATTCAATGGAACATTACTGTACTGCAAGAAATGATAAACATAAAGATCTTGGAGAAGCATGTGAAGATTTATATGAATTGATGTGAAATAAAGTGAGCAGAACCAGGAAAACAATACACACAATGACTACAACAATGCAAATGGAAAGAACCACAGCAGCAGCACCATCAAAACCGAATGCTATAAAATTAAAACAGATATTAGAAGGCACTTCTCCTTGCTTCCTTGCAGAGCTGGGGAAGTATAAGCATAGACGAGGTTGCATCAGTCCCATCAACCCCTCTACATTGGTGGTTTAGTCTTGGGGGCCATGTCCTTTTTTAATTGATTTTTTTTTGTTTTTAAATCACCTTTATTTCATAATATATATGTCTCTCCTCCCTTCATCAGAGATCTATATGAAGGAAGAATAGGAAGAAGAAAGGGTGGAATGAGGGGGAGGGAAGGAGGGAAGGGAAGAAGAGAAGAGAGAGAAAGGAGAGGAGGAAAGAAGGGAGGGAGGGAGAGAGGAAGGAAAGGAAGAAGAAAAGAAGGAAGGAAGGAAGAAAGGAATGGGGACAGGAAGGGATGGAGGAAGTCTAACAAAACTAAGTAAGACATCGATTGAGTCTGACAGTATATGCAATGTTCCACACTGGGTATTATGATTTAAGAACACTACTAAACTAGGGTGTGTCTAAAGCAGGATGACAAGGATGATGAAGGGACTTAAAACCATATATGAGATTTAGCTCAAGGAGCAAGGATATTTAGCCTAGAGAGAATCCTTAAGTGGTACTAGATAAATGGGACTCTCTTATCTCATAATGTTGTGCATGGCTGTCCCTATTTTATGGATGCAGAAAGTCAGGTCTGGAGAGGTTAAGTAACTTGCCCAAAATCACAGAGCTAATTATGGTGTATTCAGGATTAGAATCTAGGTCTTCTGATTTCCAGTCCCAAGTTTCTTCTGGGAATTTTTGATTGCAAACAAAAAGAGTAGAAGAATGGTTGGGGGCTGAGTTCCTACAACTCCTTTTTCAAAGACATAGAGAGAAGGTGTCTGTGACCTTACCTTAATGTTCACATATCCCTCCAACTTGGACAACTCCCCCAGGAGCGCTGACAGCAATGAGGACTTCCCTGAACCCACCGAGCCAATTACAGCAAACAAGGAGCCCCGTGGCACAGCCAAGTTTATTCTGATAAAATATGGGTAAAAATTAAAAAAAAAAAAACCATGGGAATGGGAGGTAGACTCCCCTGGTGAGGGATATAGGCTCAATCTATGAAGACAAACTGAAGATGTTAATGATCCAAATACTGATCCATGTAGATTTCCTAGTCTGCAGTTTGGAGCCTACCTCTGGATCTGCGAAAGAACAACCAGGAGTGGTGATTGGACAGCTTTTCTTCCCAACCCATGTCCAACCATCTGTTCATCCACCCACCATCTACAATCACATTCACTTAAGTTCAACAAGAAAGCTATAGGTGCCTACCAAGTACAAGGGTCTTGTGGGAGGTATTGGGAATAACACAAAGACAAAAATGAAAAACAGCATCTATTTTATAAACACACATATATTTCTTAGCCTTCTCTTTTCTCTCCATCATGATCATTTTTCAACCATCCTGGGAGATATATATGGCAGTGGAATGAGAGAAACCAGGCTACTGGACAGACATATACTAGAATCAGGGGTGGGGAACCTGTGGCGTCACAGCCACATGTGGCCTTCTCAGTCCTTGGGTGCACCTTTTGACTGAGTCCAAGTTTTACAGAACAAATCCTTTTATTGAAGGGATTTGTTCTGTGAAGTTTGGATTCAGCTAAGGGCCACACATGTGGCCTCAAAGCCGCAAGTTCCTCACCCCTGTAGATGTACCTTTGTTTCCTGAAATAGTAGTGATAATAAGTGATCTCTATGAATGAGACCCAAATCCCCTCCCTTTTCCTTCATTGATGGGTTTGGGTATTTGCATTATCTGCCTGTCATAAATTCTCATCAAACAACTGTCCTTAGGAATGTGGGCCTGAAGCACAGGAGTGCTTAGGAACTCTGGACTCAGCAAGTGAAGGAAGGGGTAGCCAAGATTTTGAATAGACATGAGCTATGATACTTACTTATCCTCCTCAGACTGTCTTGACTTTAAGCATAAGTAATAGTTGCCCCAAATGGGATGCTGGAGGACATTGGAATGTCACTAGACTTCTTTTGTGGGACCACTAGTGGGGAAATCTGGCAGCTATAACTAATCTGGAAGAGCCATAACTAAGGTGTGATGACTGAGGCTCTGTCCTCATGATACAGCAATTTAGAAAGCATAAGAATTTAATACGTGTACTCATCAGAAGTTGAAAATAATTTAAATTAGCATCCAATTAAAATGAATAATTTGGTAAATAGGAAGCTACTGAATGGTTTCCATTGTGAATACCCACCTGTAAGCCACTACAGTAATGAATTCCCCTTTTTGTTTGACTAAATGTATCTTAAATAATGAATAACAATAAAAAATGAATGCATGGCAAGATATTTTTCTAACATCATGAATTATAGGGTCTATTTTAAAATATAGGGTTTATTTTATGTTACTTTTCCTGTATGCCATAATTTCTAGTTACAGTTCTTGTCAACATTTATTTGTCACCCATCCTGGTTTCACCTCTTTTGGCCTGTTTTTACTTCACTTATGAAGGGAGGTTTGGCAAATGCCACAATGGAGAGACAGGCTCAACTGCCTGCCTTCAATGCTTCCTTGAGATCCACTACACTAGAATAAGAAAGAAATGACCAGAAAATATAGATTAATATATCCTTATCAGAAAAGGAAACAAACCCCAAAATCTCCAGAGGATAAATGAAAAATTAAAAAATAAAATCACTCACAGGTTCAGTAGAGGTTTGGATTTGAAAAACATCACTCCTTTCCCTGGTATGTTTTAGAGTGAAAAAAAAAAAAAAGAAACAGTTCTATACCTTTGAAGGCAGGGAGAGCTTTCCCGAGACCATGCAAAGGTGCCATCTTGAACAGAGATGCATTCCTCCCCTGTGACACAAAGACGTCTTTCAGCTTTGGGGATCTAGTTCGCACATTATCTTGGTCCTTTAATTCCTCTTCCTTCTACCCATTTTGGGTCACTCACACCAGTCACTTGTCCCAGAGTCTCAGTTTCCTCCTTTGTAAAGGGTTGCACTCAGTGGCCTCCAACGTCCCTTCTAGTTCTCTATTATTCGATTATTATTGTTATTATTATTATTATCATCATTATTATTATTATTATTATCTTCCTCCAGAGACAGGGTGAGGAGATTAGGCTTAGGGAGAGAGAGGAAGTTCAGATACTTTCATTTGGTTTATCATAGGCTCTGGTGAAAGGATTGGTAAAAGATGGATACATAGAATTAGGAAGGAAGAACTGAAATCAAAGGATTAGATAACAAGAGGCTTTAATAGGTACAGTTTATGTGTTTATATTTGGCTTCTCAACACTGATCACCCTCTCCTGTCCCCTCTTCCCCACTCTGGCCAATGTCTAGTTTTTAGTAAGTCCTCAAGAAATACTTGTTGATTAAAGTTTGAGATGTTGTCAGTGGATTTCACTTATCTATACCAACATATAAATTACCAGGAGTAATGAGGATTGTTTACATTGTTTACATCTAAGAAATCCACAGAGACATATAGAGGAACTGAAGGAAGAGACTTCACTCTATCTGTAAAAATGGAAAGAATAATTTCAGGGAAGCATTTTGCATCTTTGCTCAAGGATCTATTAATAATGTAGGCAACAGGGGATATAGGAACATACTGTTCACTCAGATACTTGTGGGAGGTTATTGCAGGGGGAGAAAAGAATAGAGGAGAAATGAAATGCCATAAAACTAGGGTAGTCTCACATTGTGAACCAGAGAAGTCATTCCTTCCCTAATGATTCAGTACCAGGATCATAGGATTATGGACTTAAGAGTTGGAAGGGACTTTGGAGGCCATCTACTTCATGGTCATTCCATCTGATGTGGAATTTGAACCTTGCCCTTCCAGGCTGTAGGACCAATACTCTATGTACTGCTTCTCTCAGAGTAGAAAGTTATTGCCAGATGACTTTGGCAATTTGTCTCATTTGGAAACCTATGGCAGTAATTTGGAGTCCCCTTTTGAACCTTTTTTTTTTTTTTTTTTTTTTTAGGCAATGGGGTTAAGTGACTTGCCCAGGATCACACAGCTAGTTATTATTATGTGTCTGAGGCCAGATTTGAACTCAGGTCCTTCTGACTCCAGGGCCGGTGCTCTATCCACTGCGCCACCTAGCTGCCCCATCCCTTTTGAACTTTCTGATGCTAGCTAGTCTCACCAGGGAGACTATCCTATTTAATTTCAGGAAGCCATAGATCTATCCTATGCCTAATAGGATTAAAAAGTCATCCCATTCTCTTTTTTCCAAAGGCTATACCAAGCCACTGTGTTTCTTCTCCTGCTTCCAGTAATGACAGCCAGAACTTCCCTGGTGGCATCCTCCTGAGGTCTGACTAAACCCAGAGGTTCCCCTTCCTGCCCTCTGGTCTTGCCTCATAGCAAACATCTCTAACTCTTAAGAATTCTGTTCATTGATACCGAATGAAGTGAGCAGAACCAGGAGAACATTGAACACAGTAACAGCAACATTGTGTGATGACCAACTTCGATAGACTTAGCTTTTCTCAGCAATACAATGATCTAAGACAATTTCAAAAGACTCATAATGGAAAATGCTATCCACATCCAGAGAAAGAACTATGGAGTCTGAATGCAATCAAAGCATACTATTTTCTCTCTCTCTCTCTCATTTTGTTTTTTTCTTTCTTGTGATTTTCTCCTTTTGCTCTGATTCTTCTTTCACACCACGACTAATATGGAAATACGTTTAATATGATTGTACATGTATAGCCTATATCAGATTGCTTGCCATCTTGGGGAGGGGGCAGGAGAGGAAGGGAGGGAGAAAAAAATTTGAAACTCAAAATCTTATGAAAGTGAATGTTGAAAACTATCTTTACATGTAATTGGAAAAAATAAATACTATTAAGTGGGGGAAAAAAGAACTCTGTTCCCAAGACTAGAATGTCAGTTAGTTGAAAAAGTTCAACTATCATTGGATTTTTCATTACTTTTTAATCATAACACCATTTCTTTGTGAATTTGTCTTGGGTGGGGGTTGAGGAAATGGAGAAAAACAGCAAATAAAAAGAACTACTTGAAATCCCAGGGAGACAAAAGAAACTCATTTATCTGGCATTCAGCAGTATCTGGGAAAGAGGTCTCCCCATGGATGAATTTTCCAAACTTACCTCTGAGGTCGAACACTTGAAACATTTAAAAAAGAAATCATTTTAAAATGCTTGCTTCTGTACATCTTTAACCTTTTCTTGATGACTCAGTTCTCATTGTGAACAGTGACTATAGTAACTTCAGGGCTTACTGAGGAATATGGGGCTATTATCCTAAATGCCTCAGACTACAGTGCTTTTTGAGTTTTTGTACCTGCTTTTTATACTTTTTCTTACTCCTCTCTTGCTGTTATATATCACTTTTGGCTGCTGTCAGTAAGACATCATTCTCCCTGTCCCCATCCCCTCAACTCTAAGGTCACACAAACCTATAAGGTTTATATAATGGTTAAAACTAAACTTAGGTTTTCATGACTCCAAGGGTAACTCTTTATCTACTTTAACATGTTGTCTCTCCTTTGTACCTTTAAACAGCTTGACTAGCAAACTCAAAATTCCCAACACGGACCTATAGACTAAGCTCAGTACCTACCAATGGGGCTTGTGTTAATTGCTCTGGGCTCTACCTCTTCCAGATGGAGGAAAGCAGCTAGGCGAGCCAAGGAAACCCAGGCCTGAGAAAAAAACAAAAACAAAAAAACAAAGTTTAATGGTTGAAGACCAACACAAGAAGGAAAGGAAGACCATTCTGATGTGATTCCTAAAAAAATCTATCTTCTTTTTCAGGCAAGGAAAAACAAAGATGAAGGAAGAGTTATTCTCCTAGTAAGAACTCCTGGAACTATGAAATCAGGATATAGTCTCACTCTGCCTCTAGGTAGCTAGGTAGAAACTGTTTCTCAGTTTCTCCATCTGCAGCAGGGTATAACACCATCTACCTTACCTATCATATTAGGCTGTTATAGAGCAAATGAAAGATAAAAGAAGATACAAAAGATACAAGCAAATAATGAAAAGATGCAAGCAAATAAAAAGATACAAGAATGTTTTGAAATAGTAGCAAATACAAGCTATTATCCAGTGTTCCACTTAATAAAAATTGTTCTTAGAATCTATTATTATGAGGAAGAAAGGAATAAGGGTAGAGAGGTTCTTGCACTGGGTGTAGATGAGTTGAGTTCTGTCTCTAGAAAAGGAGATAGTAGCTAAAGCTAACATGTAGTGGCAACTAATGGCATGGATGTTCATGAAACAAGTTTTGGTGGTCCTCTCTCTACCCCTCATAATCAATGTGCCCCTTACCTTTTCTCTCTTATCTGTATGTCTTATTCAATTTTCCATTCTTCTTCCCCCTTATTTCCTCTCTCCTTTTTTCTCCTCTACCTGTTATTTTCTTTCTGACACTATTCTCTCTAAGGTTACTAATGACTGCCTTACCATCAAATCTAATAGGCTTTTTTTTTCAGTTTTCATTTTCTTTGACCTCTCAACATACTGACCCTTTCTCCTTTAATATTCTCTTGGCTCTTGGCTTCCTCTTATGGTTCTCTCATATTTCAGTCTCATTTGTTAGCCTCTTATCCTTCTCACACCCCCTAAACATGCCTGTCTCCCAAAGACTGCCCTTAGTCCTCTTTTCTTCTCTTTCTACATTCCTTCCTTTGGCAATCTTTTTTATTCCCATGGCTTCATTTGTCACCTCTACGCAACTGAGTTGAATGAGAGAGCTCACTTGGCTCTGTTGACCAGATTCATGAGTTTCATTTTAAGAAAACCCTATATACAAAAGTCTGAGCTTACAAAACAGATGACTATGTAGATGACTCCCAAAATCCTGACCTCTTCCCCTCAAATGACAATGTCATATTTCCAACTGCCTCTTCAACACCTCTGCCTGAACATTCTACTAGCACCTCAAACCCTAACATATCACAAACATAAATCTTCTCCAAAACTTGTCCCTACCTGTAAATCTTCTGTGTCTATTAATGGAAAGAGATTTAAGGCTTCAAAGATGACTAATTCAGTAAATGCTGAATTATAAACCCTTTTTCCCTCCTATCTTACCTGGAAGATGGTATTGATGGAAAATGGCAGGAAAGCCTGGGCCCTGTTGAGAATATTGATGATCGTCAGAGCCACAAAAGCTTTTTCAGCATCCAGGACGTGCTTCTCATCTGTCAGTGCATGGACAGCAAACATGACCAGGGCAACCTTGGAGAGACCCCAAGACTTCCAGTGAATGGAGTTATACAAATAGAAATTATTTACCCTATCTTTTTTTTTTTTTTAGGCAATTAGGGTTAAGTGACTTACCCAGGGTCACACAGCTAGTGTCTGAGTCCAGATTCGAACTCAGGTCCTCCTGACTCCAAAGCTGGTGCTCTATCCACTATGCCACCTAGCTGCCCCTCCTTTCTTTACCCTATCTAAGGAATTAGGCCTGTCCTGGGGGAGCCTGGGAAGAGACTATTTTATCTTATGTAGCCTATTTGGGAATAGCCTGCATATAGGCAAATGTCTATATGGTATTATGCTGTGGTGGAAGGAGTCACAGGGTCCCATTAGCTTTATTGTGAATTTATACACTCTGGGACTCAGTTTCCTCAAATTTGTAAAATGGAAAGGGTCAACTATTTGATTCCTAAGGTACCTTCTAGTTCTAACATTCTATGACTCTTACATGGTTTGGTTTGAGTACAGAAAGGAAAAAGCTACTCTGGTCCAAGGAATTCTCTCCTAACTGCCCAGCCCTGGGTCATGAAATATTTGTTTGTGTCCTAGACCCCTTGGGCAATCCAAGGACTATCTTCTCAGATTAATGTTTTTAAGAATAATTTATAATGAAGAGAATGCTAAATTTCAGTTAGAGGTAAGTGAAAATAAATGCAATGTGAAGGATGAAGAATTATTTTAGAATATAAATGTCAACTTGGAAAAGTGACAAACTGAACTGGTATTAGCCATTAACATCTTTCACAGAATTAATTTTTTTTCCACAAAATGCTAGTGGAGGAATGGAATCTAAGAAATCATCTAATCTAACCCTGTTATTTTACAGATGAAGAAACTGAGCCCCATCAAAGGGAATGGATTGATTACATGTCACACTTCTAGTTAGTGATGAACTAAGACCAGAACTAGGTTTTCTTGATTTCCAGGCTAGCTATTTTCCCATTATATATTAACCCTAGCTGACAGCAAGGTCCTCAGTGGCAATGTCTTGACTCTATTACTAGAATGTAAGTTCTTAGAGGACAGAGACTAGGTCATTAATTAAATGAACATTTATGCACAGAAGAAAATAGAAGGAAGAACAGAAAGATGTACCAACAGGACAGTCTTGAAAGTTATAGGTTGAATATATTATTTTACAATTAAAAATGAAAGTATATAATAGAGATTTGTAGCTTCATGTACAATTTTCTTCTTCTGTCTTACTATGTATATTGGAATACCCATTTTATTTGATGTTTGTTAACTTCAGAATAAAAATAGGTTTAAAAATTATGAAGCACCTACAAATTATCAAGTATTTATTAAGTGCCATGGGCAGCTAGGTGGCACAATGGATAGAGTGATAGGCCTGGAGTCAAGAAGACCTGAGTTCAAATGTGGCTTCAGACATTTACTAACTATGTGACCCTGAGCAAGTCACTTAACCCAGTTTGCCTCGGTTTTCTCATCTACAAAATAAGGTGGAGAAGGAAATGGCAAACCATTCCAGTATATTTGCCAAGAAAACCCCAAAAGGGGTCATGAAGAGCTGAACATGACTGAAATGACTGAACATATTAAGTGCCATGTTATGAAGCACTATGCGTAATCATTTTTGTATGATATGAGTCAGGATGACCTGGATTCAGGTGCTATTCAGGGCCCTGCATGTAGTAGGCCTGTAGTAAATGTCTTTTGAAGTCAGGAAAGGGAAAAAGAGAAGAGAAAGGAAAGGAAATTAGGAAAGCTCTGAAACATGGAATATTCCTTAGGAACTCATTAGGAAATCATGAGGACTCTGGGCATCTGGAGGATGGAGATGAGCAAGGACAAACTTTGCTTGCATTAGGGTAGACTCACAGTATTTTAATCTACATATGAAAGGCCAGGAACATGGCTAGAAGGGTAGGAGAAATGATGACCTAGTTTCTGGGCTTAGATTTGTCTGTATATTCTTGCCACATATCTCTATGGAAGAGCAGAAAGGGCTTAGAGTTAAATAATAACAACAACTGGGGAACTCCAAGACCCAGAATCATTTAGCAGTTATTGGGTGAATGGCCATTATGTGGATACTCACTAGGACAGCAAGGCTTTCAGAGATTATAAACTAAGAGGTAAATGAAACACCCTCTATGAGCTAAAGTGAGGTCTCTGGCAGAGAAATCCAAGCCCCTGGACCAGGCAATTTAATCTAAAGAAAGGACAGATTGATTCTGTGGGCATTAGCTAAAGGTAAACACATCAGTGAGGGTTCATGAGGGGTTTTAATGGATGATGACTCACAGAGTACCTTAAACATCTCTGGAGAACACATCCTAAAGTTAGGGAGTGTCCTCAATGCCTATATTTCTTTTTGCTTTACAGTTTTCCTCAGTGACTAGCAGTTAGGGGTAGGGGGAGGTAACTGTTCAGTTGTTTTCAATCATGTCTGACTCTTTGTGATCTCATTTTGGGTTTTCTAGGCAAAGATACTGGAGTGTTTTGCCATTTCCTTCTCCAGCTCATTTTATAGATGAGGCAACTAAGGCAAACAGGGTTAAGTGACTTGCCCAGGGTCACACAGCTAGTAAGTTTCTGAAGCTGGATTTGAACTCAGGAAGATGAGTCTTCCTGACTCTAGGCCTGGCACTCTATCCACTGTGCCACCTAGCTGCCCCCAGAAGGTAACTAAATTACCAGAAATGTGGACAAGTGGAAAGACACCAAAGATACTGTAAAGAGGAATCCAGAGTTCTTCAAGGCCTGAAGTTCTCCTCTTCGGATGCTTAGGATCTTCTCCATAAAAACTTCTTCCCAGCCATGTAACTTGATGATTTTCATGTTCCTGAGAACGGAATCCGTTAGCCGGGCCCGATGATCTTTGTGCAGCATCTGTTCCTCCTGAAATAAACATAAGGGAGAACATGGGGAAATGTAAGGCAAGATCATGGAGATAATGACTATTAATTTGGACAAATCCAGTTTCCTTAGGGGACTCTGAGTGACAGGGTTGGTTCTGCATGCAGTTCAGGACATCTCTTACCTGAAAAAATTGTTCTCTAGTAATAATGAAGGAGTAAAAATTGCATTGGGAAAGGCTACTGAGGCAGCTAGATGGCTAAATGGATTAAGCGCTGGGCCTGGAGTCAGGAAGACCTGAGTTTGAATCTGACCTCAGACACTTACTAGCTGTGTGACCCTGGGCAAGTCACTTAACCTCTGTTTGCCTTTATCCCCTGGCGAAGGAAAATGGCAAATCACTCCAACATCTTTGCCAAGAAAACCCAATGGACAATAGGGTCCGCAGTGTCATGAAAAGTTGAACATGACTGAACAACAAAAGTAAGAGTAGTTGAATTTGTTTTCAAAGTTATAAAGCATTAGAAAGAGCCTTAATGATGCTTGACATTTTCTAAGTTTATGTTTGGCAGAATGTTTAGGTGGCCAACCTTGGAGCCAGGAAGGCCTGGGTTCAAGTCCTGCCTCTCTAACATACTGGTTATGTGACTGGATAAATCACTTAACCTCTCAGTATTCTAGGCACTTCTTGAAGACTCTGAGTTGCAGAGAAGATGTTGACCTACACTAGTAGGAGATTCCTTACCCAGGAGTTCCCAACACCAATGAAATAATAGGTTCAGTTCCCACTGCTCTCAAAAGAGCAATGTGGCATAGAATAGATCAAGGGTGAGTCTTGGAGCCAGCGAGACCTACACTCAAGTCCTTA
The DNA here is from genome assembly GCF_900497805.2 of Vombatus ursinus. Taxonomy (NCBI): domain Eukaryota; kingdom Metazoa; phylum Chordata; class Mammalia; order Diprotodontia; family Vombatidae; genus Vombatus; species Vombatus ursinus. The sequence goes on along the minus strand of NW_020954610.1, from coordinate 16,184,638 downwards.
CCTCTGTTGAATACTAGCTGTGTGACCATGGGCAAATCGCTGAACTTTCAGTGCCCCATAAAACCTCCCCCGGGAAACAGGGCCACCACCAGTCCTGAAGAAACTCCCAACAAACCTGAAAATGGCTCCTCTTCTTGGTGATGATGAAATTCAAAGAGAGAAGGATAAGGTAGACAGCAATGGCTGTCAAAGCGGATGGACCGAGGAGCTGAAAGACAAGAAGACATCAGATTTGCTTGAGGCTCTTAAAAACTGTAAATTTCAGGATTATTCATTGACTCATAATTTGCAATTTAAAGTAAAAAAAAAAAAAAAAGCTTAGTAACTCACAAATGAGGTAGTGATAAACCAAGCCCAAGTCCCTGAAAAATTCCCAGATCATCAAGTAATAGATGAAGTCCAGATGTGGTCTCAGGAAGAAGCTTTTTCACATAATGAAATAGTCCTTAGATTGCTTGTTGTTATTGTTGTGCAGTTGTGTCCAACTCTTTATGAACCCATTTAGAGTTTTCTTGGCAAAAGATAGTGGAGTGGTTTGTCATTTCCTTCTCCAGCTCATTTTACAAATGAGGAACTGAGGCAAAAAGGGTTAAATGATTTGCCCAGGGTCACACAGCAAGTAGCTGTCTGAGGCTAGATTTGAACTCAGGAAAATCCATCTTCCTGACTCCAAGCCTGGCACTCTATCCACTGTACCATGTAGTTGCCCCTTAGATTGCTACAGATCAATATGTACTGGATTGAAGAACTGAAGATCTGGGTTCTAATTCTGCCTCTTACCACCTACTAACCTTGTGACCTTAGGCAAGTCAATGACCTCTATAGACTTCATTGTTCTTATTTATAAAGAGAAGGTGTACAAATGGTATTCAGGTGTGAAATATCCATCCTTTTTTTCCTCTGGGCAAATCATCTCTGGCAGATAGGATCCTGAAATTCTATTCATAAATATTTCTAAAGAAGAAGATTCCTCACATTCTTATAGTTCTTTTAGCTTTTATAGCTTTTTTTAATAGTTAACAAGTATCTCTTGTTCTTTCAGGGACCCAACGCAAAGCTACATTTTAGAAATCTTGAAATATTTGAAACACCATCATTAGCTGGGAATGGAAGCATGGAATCTGATTCAGTTTGATGCAATGGTGCCACCTGTTGGCCATATGGAAGAGTAGCCTGGATTACAAACGAGATTTGGCCTATCATTAGGGGAGGTATAAAAGAGAGCGCCAGAAAGTGAGATTTAAATCTTGTGGTTGGAGCCCTCTCATCTGACCTTGAATGACAAAGAACTGGGCAGTTCAGTTAAAAAAAAAAGATAGTGATCTCTGGGGATGATGGGACAATGGGGGCATGTCTTTATTATTTCATGGGCTCTGTACTTGAAAATGATTTTAGTTAATGGTAGTTTGGTTCAAACCCAAGAAGAGGAAACAATGTGAGCCACAACTAATTGAATCTGCTGGGATTCTGGCAAAGTCTGGGAAAAGGTGCTACGTTCCTGGGAGTAAGACCCTCTTAAATGAATATACATCATCTCTATCTGTTAAAAGGAGAAGAAAATCAGTTTTAAGGTCATAAGGAGTTACACCTGGAAATGGCCTTAGGGAGCATTTAGTCCAACTATCTCATTTTACAGATGACAAGACTGAGGCCAGGGAAGTGAAGTTATTTCCTCAAGGTCACTCAGGTAATAAGAAGCAGGATCAAGATCTGAAGGGAGATCTTCTCACCTCAAATTCAGTGCCATGCCTCACTTTACTCTCCAGTCATTTCCTCTCCACCTCTCTTGCCCCTTGAATCAGAAACCATGTTCTGTGGATATAACCTTTTCATCTCTGGAACCCCTGACCTGGGGACCCTGCTGGTCTGATTGATGAACATTTCCTAAAGAGGATGCCCATCAGTTGGGGAATGGCTGAACAAGTTGTGGTATATGATTGTGATAGAATACTATGATTCTTTAAGAAATGACAAAACCAGGTTGATTTTGAAAAACATGGAAAGAGTTACATGAAATAATCTTGAGTGAAATGAGCAGAACCAAGAAAATGTCATATACAGTAATAGCAATATTGTTCAGAGTAATTGTGAATGACAAAGTTATTCTGAGAATTATGAATATTCAAAGTAACTACAAAGGATCTATGAAGTAAGATGTTATCTACCTCCAGAGAAAAAACTGATATAAGGAAGTAGGTATTGTATGGTTTCACAGATATATGTGTCAAATGCCGGATATATATAGTGTGGAGTTGGGAGGGATGGAAGAAGATAGCTCAGAACTCATGTAACAACAACAACAATAACAAGAATGAAAGCTTCTTGAAGTCAAAGACTGGCTTTTTGTATTTGTATCACCAAGTGTCTGACATAGTAATTAATAAATAATAATAATAATAATAATAATAATAATAATAATAATAATAATAGCTAACATTTATACAGTGCTTACTATGTGCCACACTTACATTAAGCTAAGCACTTTATAATTACTATCTCATATAAGTAAACAAGAAAAAAAACAGAACAAAATGAAGAAATACTTCAGGTTAAGAGATGCTTTAGAGGTAAGCCAAGAAAAAAAATACTATATCAACTATAAACAGAGATTCATGGGAAAAATGATTTGGCCACAGAGATTACAAAAGTTGATGGCAAGAATTCAAGTAAGAGATTTTTAAAAAATGGAATGAAAAAATGAACTTAGCATTTGGGAGGGGAAAATGGAAAGGAGAATAAATACTTGAAAGTTGAAGGTAGAAAACATTATTCAGTTGTTTCTGACTCTTCCTGACCCCATTTGGGGTTTTCTTGGCAAAAATACTGGAGTGGTTTGCCATTTTCTTCCTCAGCTTATTTTACAGACGAGAAAACTGAGGCAAACAGGGTTAAGTGACTTCGCCAGGGTCATACAGTTAACAATTATCTGAGGCTGGATTTGAACTCAGGTCTTCTTGAAACCAGGCCTGGCACTCTACCCACTGCACCACATACCACCTAGTTGACCTAGAAACCCTTACCTAAATATTATACACCTTGAAAAGCAGAATAAAGTAAACTCAATGACTCAATAAAGTAAACAAGAAATATTACAATAAAATCAAAAGACTGAAAAAAATAGAAGAAAACATCAGGTATCCACTAACAAAAACAACTGACCTGGAAAACAGGTTAAAGGAAGATAGTTTAAGAATCACAGGGCTTCCTAACAACCATAACCAAATAAAAAACCTGGACACTGCATTTCAAGAAAGAAAATGACTCAAAAGCAGAGAGCAAAGTGAAAATGGAAAGAATCCATCAATCATCTCCTGAAAAACAAAATGAAAACACCCACGAACATCATAGCTAAATCCAGCAGTTCCAAGTCAAAGAAAAATACTGCAAGCAACCAGAAAGAACGAGTTCAAAAACCAAAGAAACTATGATCAGGATCATACAATAAAGTAGAAAAGTAAAAAAGAAAATTTTGGAATATGATATGCTAAAAGTCAAGAGATAAAAGTTTACAGATGAGAATAATTTACCTGTAAAACTGAACATACTACTACAGGGAAAAACTGACTTTTAAAATAATAGAAGACTTGCAAGCATTTTTGATGAAAAGAGAAGAGCTGAACAGAAACTTTGAAATGTAAACACGGAAGACACGAGAAACTGAAACGGGTAAACATAATTGAACAACTAGAAGATGCTAACTGCTTAATTCTAATGAGGTGGGGACAAATGTCCCTTCAGAATCTGAATGTCTTTAATGGTCACAGAAGGTGTTAAGTAAAATAATATCAGTACCTGGGTATAGTTTTGCTGTTTTGTTGATTTTAAGAAAGAAAAGAAAAGGGTAGGGGAAAGGAATATAGTGGGAAAGATATTAAGAAAAAGGGAGAGGAACTTACTATTTCACATAAAGGGAATGTGTGAGAAGAGTATACAAACATGGAGGCAAAAAAAGGAAATCATGATGGCACTCACTATGAAATCAGACAGCAAAAGGCTGAACACATGTTCACACACAGAAAAACAAAGTTTTATGTACAAATATATTAACCTCAGTAGGGAAACACAGAAGTATAGTGAGAGTAAAGAAGAGGAAGACTAGAGTAGGGAAGGGAATAGTCACGAGCAAAGCAAATTATAACTTTACAGGATTAATCATGAAGGAGAGATTAAAAAGAAAGAAAATCTAAGAACTAGAGACTGGGGTCTGGCCTTGGTGAACACAGGAGAAGCAGAGGGTAAGGATAGATCACTTCGATTGTTGAGTACTAATATTTATCATATTCCTTGTCTTTTTCCACTTCTTTTTAAAGAAGTAGAGAAAAGAGGAAAAGAGGGAAAAGTTGAGTTTATGACAAAAAGAAAAACACAATTAATCATAATAGTGAATGATTAACTCACCCACAAAATGGAGGAAGGTAGTGTTATAGATTAGAAAGTAGAATCCACTGGGGCAGCTAGGTGGTGCAGTGGATAGAGAACCGGCCCTGAAGTCAGGAGGACCTGAGTTCAAATCCGGCCTCAGACCAAACACTTGACACTTACTAGCTGTGTGACCCTGGGCAAGTCACTTAACCCCAATTGCCTTTACAAAAAAAAAAGAAAGTAGAATCCATAAACACATTCTTTGTAAGAAATGCACTCGAAACATAAAGATTCACAGAGTTAAATGAAGAACAGGAGAATTTAGCCAGGGGGATACCAATCATGATCTCAGATTCTTGTTGTGCTTGTTGCTGTTCATCCTTTCTTCTTGAAGAAGGCCAATGACACCATGAGGGTGATGTCTTAACTTGTGCATGGACTGGATTACTGTCTGCTCCAGAGTCATCAAAGTCCAGCAGGGAGAGAAGGGTAAAGATGACTGGCTCAGGATGCAGTGGGTAACCTCAACCTTTCTAAATTAAGGTTTTTTCCAGGTCTCAGTTTGTCTGTGGCAATACCCCATTCAATGACTAAGGATTAGGTAAGAGTTGAGACAAAAGATGGCTCAATTTACCTTCACAAAAACATCACTCTGGTAGGGGAAGACCCTCAGAGTTTCTGGCCAGAACAGAAAACAACAGCTATTTACTCTTATTCTAAGCCATCAAAACTAAACAATGAGCCATAGAGGCTTGGGTTGGGCCTATTATTGGCCATTCAGTGAAAGTCAGAATGATTTAGGTTTAAAGTAGCTCCATTTAAAAGACACTGGAAAAACAGCTAGGTGGTGAAGTGGATAGCACTCCAGCCCTGGAGTCAGGAGGACCTGAGTTCAAATCTGACCTCATATACTTGATACTTACTAGCTGTGTGACCTTGGGCAAGTCATTTATTTAACCCCATTGCCTAACAAAAATAAATAAATAAAAGACAGTGGGCTTTTAAAAAGCCTGTTTTTACAGAGCTATATTTCAAGAAATAAAAAATGAAAAACCACACAGGATGAAAAATAATTGTCCCAACTTTTTGAAAAAAAAAATAATGAAAATAAACATAAAGGAGGAGGAGGAAAAGAAGCAGCAGCAGCAGCATGGTTGAAAAATTAAGTAGAGAAACCACATTATTCCTAAAGGTACCACAGATAATGAAATAATATCAGTACTTAATACACATGCATGCACTCAATGACACATTTAAATACTAGAAGGAAAGCTAATCATATTATAGGGAGAAACAGAAACTATTTAGCAAAACTATAATAGTTGGAGAACCTTAATGGGTCTATTTTGGACCTAAAAAAATCTAAAAAGATACATAAGAATGAAATTAGACCCTAAATAGAGTTTTAGAAAAGTTGAAATGATCTATGATGATTAATGGATGGGAATTAAAAGAAATATACATATTCCAAGCTATCTATGGCACCTTCATGAAAACTGACCATGTGCCAGGGCATAAAACACTTATAAATAAATACTTTCAGGCAGCATGGTTTAATGGAAAGAGTTCTGGATTGTATTTGAATTCAGAGGACCTGTGTTCAAATCCTAGCTCACCCACTTACTATCTGAGTGACCTTGTTTAAGTCACTTAAGCTCTTGAGCCTTAATTTCCCCATCTGTAAAATGAAAAGTTTGGACTATGTGACCTTTAAATTCCATTCAAGCTGTAAATCTATGATCCTATGACATCTGGTATCACAAAATAACCCTGTGGGGAAGGAACAGAAGGCATTATACTGTCCCTGTTTAATAGATAGGTCAACCAGCATAACATGATTAAGTGAATAGAATTAGATTTAAGTTGTTCTTGATTACACAATCAAGGAGTTTTCAATCAGATGTAGGTTACTCCTTGTTTCTCAGTTCCTTACTAAGAAACCTAGGTTCCCATGGCTCCTACCTGCCAAAGGAATGTGAAGCAGACAGTCATCCAGACCACAGGAAGCCATAGGCCATTCAGATACAAAACAGCATCCATCAGTCGCTGTACATCCACAGACACGAGGTTGATGACCTCTCCCACTGCAGCAGTTTTCCGCATAGCACTTGAGAGAACTAAAACCTGGGTTAGGAAAAGAATAAAGATGTCTTAAGTCTGACAGGAAGGGGAGCCTTCCAGAGAAAAGAACACTAAGGACTTAGAATAGTAAGTCTCAGGTAGCTTGAAGGAGAGAGGACTTAGCTACCACACTCATGGAGCAAAGAAAGAGCCCATCAGGCTTCCTGTCACTTTTTTGTTTGCCTTGCATAGATAGTAACTCTTGTATTCATTTAGCTCCTTACTATCCAGTATATTATAGTCAGGGGTGTACTGGAGCCAACACATATTGGCTGTGCCCATTATTATATTTTCAGTATGAGTATTCATAGCTTGGAAGTCAGAAAATACTACAAATCAGGGCTTGATTTTTTATTATTTGTTTGATTATCTAAACCAGGGTTGGCAAACTACAGAAGCCTATATATATATAATTTATATATATATAATAAAATATAATTTTATTACATTTTAACTTAAAGTTATAAATTTTATTATATTTAAATATATAAACATGATTTTATTTTAAAATATAAGTACACATATAAAATATAATTTAAAATAATATTTTAAAATATAAAAATCATTCTTAGCTCCTGGGCCATACAAAAACAGACTGTTAGTGGGCTGTAGTTTGTTTACACTTGGTTCAGATTCAAGAAAATAATGGAGAAAATGTTAATAATGTGGATTAAGCTTAAAAGTGTGTCATATATACATTTTCCAAGGCACCCCATTTCTACCCAACCCCATTTGATATTAAACATTTACTAGCATATATCTGATTATAACCCTTGCTTCAGGTCATTCCCTCCTATGTATCCAGTCTATCTGCTGAACAGTTCACTCCCTTGTTTCAAACCAAACTTAGTGAACCAGCATCCCTTCCCTGGCTTCCCCAGTGGTACAGAATCTGAGGCCCACACAAGATAAGAACATATCTTCAGGATATGGACAGGGAAAGAAGAACTTTTCCTTAAATCCTCTTCCCTCTGAAACAGAAGTACAATCTGGTCTTGTGTGTAGAAGCAGCATGATTTGAAGGGTGCCCGTGAAGGCCTCCCTTAAAACAAAACAAAATAAAACAAACAAAAAAAACACTACTCAAGTACTATGGTACCTGAAATTCCACCATTCCTTTTCTACTAATCCAGCCCTCTTTTAAGATTTAAATGCTAATTCAGAGCACAAAGGCATAGGCCTGTAATCCATTCTGCCATTGGTAGGATAAAGATCTTTTGAGTTTAAAAGTTCTGAGTTGACTGGGCTAGGATGATTGCATGTCCACACTAAGGTTAAACATTAATATCATGAGCCCTCGGGGAAAGCAGGCTGGGGGTGGGGGTGTTGGGGTGTGAGGTGCACCAATTTGCTTAAGGAGGGGAGAACTAGCCCAGATTGTAAATGGAGCAGGTCAAAGCTGTTGTGCCAATCAGAGTGGCATGAAGCCATGAGTAGCCGTTATACTTCCAGCCTGGGAGGGAGACTCAATCTTTTAAAGAAAGTAAATGCTGGGAGTGGCCAGTTGGCACTACAGATAGTCATGAACTTGGAATCATAGGACTTGAATTGACTCAAGTAAACTTGCCACTTCTTACTTGAGTGACCTTGAAGAAATCACTTAACCTCTATAAACCTCAGTTTCTTTAACTGTAAAACAAAGGGTTGATCTCCTAACAGAGAAGTGATAGACTCAAGGCACAAAAAAGATACATTTTGGACATGGCCATCATTTTGCTTATCTATACTTCTATGCCACAAAGCTTTCCCTTCCCTTTTCTTTTTCTCAGTTTTCAATGGAGGGTTAAGAGAAGAGGAGGTTTAGCAATAGCAATAGTGATGCCAAAAATAAGAGAGCTATTGAAACACCCTTTTTTAAATAAACAGAAGAGAACAGAAGGAAGTTCAGAAGGAAGCACAGACAAGCAGGAAGGTTTTGAAAGTAGTATATAGATTTTTTTTTAAAAAAGGCAGCAGTATGAATTGGAGAGCCACAGTTACACAGAGAATCTCTGTATTCTGCTGTGTATGTGAAAATGATCTTTGTGAAGTGTTTAAGTTCAGAATAAAAATATATTTTAAATTAAAGGGTTAGATCAGATGAGGTACATTCTAGATCTAGTTGTTATTATTGTGGTTCAGTTGTTTCAGTCGTGCCCTACTCTTCATGACACCATTTGGGGTTTTCTTGGCAAAGAGATTGGAGTGGTTTGCCATTTCCATCTCCAGCTCATTTTATGGGTTAGGAACTGAGGCAAACGGGATTAAGTGACTTGCCCAGGGTCATATAGCTAGTAAGTATGTGAGGCCAGATTTGGACTCAGGAATATGTGCCTTCCTAACTCCAGGCCCAGGGCTTTATCCACTGCACCACCTAATTGCTACCCATGAGATTAGTTATAGAAATACCACCTATGGGACAGCTAGGTGGCAAAGTGGATAGAACACAGACCCTGAAGTCAGGAGGACCTGAGTTCAAATCCGGCCTCAGACCAAACACTTGACACTTACTAGCTGTGTGACCCTGAGCAAATCACTTAACCCCAATTGCCTTTAAAAAAAAGAAAAGAAATACCACCTAGCTATCCATGAGAGTAGTTACAAAAATATTAAACTAATTCACACTAAAAAGTAAATTATTAGGTCCTTGTTCCTTTAGTAGAGAGTACTGAGTTGCTGAATGTCTATGGGGAGATGAGAAAGATGCTAAAAGGAAAAGGGCAAAGAAATCCATGGCAAACAAAGTTTCTTCACAGTTTCCTGAGGTTCATATCACAGGAGGTTATTGAGGTTTCTCTCCTTGTCTTTCCATCCCTATATATTAGGAGGGATTTAAGAAGACTGGTTCACCAGAAACATTCCCAGTACTTCGGGGTTCTTGACATCCTGCAGTCACTGGTTTAGCTGGAGGGGGTCCACTTACCTTCCTGTACACCAAGCCCATCACAGCTGTCCTAAGCCTTAGCTCCAAGACCATGAACACATACATGTGGCGTTGCTCAAACAGGGTTTGCAGGCAGGCAGAAAGGAAAAGTAGCACTGCATAGAAATAGCCCTTCCAGGCTGGAGCTTCAGGGTCACTGATGAACTCTAGAAAAAAGCTCCAGGAAAAAGGACAACCAGTGAGAGAAGACATTGCAGGGATCATTTGCCTAAGTCTGGGCTATCTCTTTTCAAGCAACACTCATATTTAAATTATTATTGATGATGATGATGATGATAGCTACCATATATAGAGTTTTAAGATTAGCAAAGCTTTTTACATATTTTATCTTATTTGGTCCTAACAACCCTGTCGAGTAGAAGTTAGTATTATCCCATTTTGCTGAGGAGGAAATTGAGACTGAGAGAGGTTAAGTGTCTTGCTCAGGGTCATACAGATATTAAGTGCCTGAGTCAAGATTTACTTTAGAAAACTTAAAAAAAAAAGTTTTACTGATGTATTTTGTTTTCACATTACAAACATCTAGAGATTTGAACTCAGATCTTTGTCACTCCAAGTCTAGTGCTTTCTCTACTATGACACCTAGCTGCCTCAGCAAGGATTGGATGAGATTGGTCATTTTCTTGGTTTTCTTTTTCCTCTCTCATTTCTTTTCTTACCAATTCACTTGTACCTGACCCAGGCTCCTACTCCAAGAGCAAGGAACAAGGAAGGAAAGGAAACATCTAGAGGTAAAGGAAAGTTGAAACTGGGGACCATCAGTACCTTCCTTGGGGCTGCCAATTAAAGAATGTCACCCGTGGAGGGGTAGAAGACAAATGGGGCAGTTCTTGCAGCTGGACCTACCTCAGGATCTTTGGGATGGCAAACCTGAAGATATCGCAGATGATTAAACTGAGAGTCCCAAGGAGGAAGGTGATGTTAAACACTTTCCAGATTGCCTTCAGCAAAAGGAGTCGAAAATTCTGGTGCCTCTGCAGGAAAGCGTCAGTCTCTGAAGGGAATGTTAGTTCAACTCTCTTTTCTTCATCCCTTTCAAATCCCACTTCCTCTTTGGTCCTTAAGAAAGGAAGAAGCATGTTCTAAGTCCGACTAGCCCCCAAGAGACAAATTCCCTTACTTAGTATACAAAAGTAATTCTGCTGTTCTATCTGCTTAGAGTTCATAGAATTAGAAAAATTTATTTGGAAGGGATATTGGTAGCCAACTAGTCCATTTTCTTATTGTTCAGTTGTGTCTGACTCTTCATGACTCCATTTGGGGTTTTCTTGGCAAAAATAGTAGAGTGGTTTGCCATTTCCTTTTCCAGCTCATTTTACAGATGAGGAAACTGAGGCAAACAGGGTTAAGTGACTTGCCAAGAGTTACACAGCTAGTAAGTGTCTGAGGCCAAATTTGAACTCAGGAAGATCCAGGTCTGGCACTCTATCCACTATGCCATGTAACTTACCTGGATTTTTCAAGTAGTATAAATCCATTTGCTCTGAGCTACCTACATTCCCTTACTCAGTCCCCTTGTGACCAAGGGCACAGGCATATGAAAACTGGGGTTGAGTCTTTGTCTTGAGAACACAGTGAAGCTACCTCATTAAGCACCACAATCCCTCCAACTGAACTAATTGGACCGACCTTTGATAGAGGTATGAAAAAATTCCTTGATGGTGAGGGTGGGACCCAGCTTTCAATAAATAATCCTTTTGCCCTTCGACACCCTGGAAAGCTAATATGAAACCAACCTTGCAAACAGAAAAAAAAAATCACCTTCTTGTCTTGTTGCTCGGACTTACTATAAGGCGAGCCTGAGCAAATGTCTCTCTGAAGGAGTCTATACCTGTAAGCTCTAAAAATGTAATACTTATAACTATTATTGAAAACTGGAAATTAGCTGATAGTCACTTGAGAGGAAAGGTGGGAGACAGGATAGGGGGAAAGTAGGGTAAATAAATTATGATTTGGTTGAGAGTACCCTGAGAGGGAAAATAGGATAATACCCAAACTAAAGTTTGCCGGATTCTCAATCGTGCATGAGCTGGCTTGGCTCCTGCCCTCTGGAGCACTTACCGCTGGGTTTCATTACAGAGCTTCTTCCATTCTCTTTCAAGTTGGGATATGATTTCCTCAGATGAATTTTCTTTCCCAAGTGACCAGAGGTCATCCAGCTCTAAGGGCTTCCTGTAGCCCTGCCACACTAGCCTATTAAAAAACAAATCTTTCAGGCAGTTACCAAAGACAACCCCATCACCTCCTTATAAGCCCATCTTATCTTTTGCCAACTGAAGGAAGAAGAAGCTCTGTAAAGAAGTCTACCATGTGCCAGGCACTGTGCTAAGTGCTTTACAATATTACCTCACTTAATCCTCACAAAAACCTTATATTATCCTCATTTGACAGTTGGGGAAACTATAGGAACTGTTATTATCCCCACTTTTACAGTTTGGGAAAATGAGGCAAACAGAGGTTAAAGTGACTTACCCAGGGTCACACAACAAGTAAGTGTCTGAGACTGGCCTGGAACTTGGATCCTTCTGACGCCAGGTCCAGTGCTCTATCCATTGCACTACCTAGCTGTACTCTATGTGCCAGTCAGAGTGTACTAAGAAGCTATTCCTTGAACTCAGTATTTCATCTCCTTTGTGCATTCACACAAACTGTCCCCCATACCTGGAATGTACTCCATCCTCACTGCTACTTTCAGAATCCTTATTTTCCATTAAGTCTTAGCTTAGGTCCCACTTCCTTCTCTCTCTCTTTAAATAACCTGGTATTTATTTTTCTGTGTGCATGTAGTATCCCCGAAGATGAACATAGGTCTTTTGAGGGCAGGGCAGAGCTTGGCTTGTTTTTATCTTTGTATCTCAGCACCTGGCATAGTATCTTGCATATTATAGGTTCTCAATAAATGTTAAATGGATTGCTGGCCTTTGAGTTTACTGAAAGCTTGGGTAGCCAGATGTGATGGCACATGGCAGTAATCCCTGCTACTGAGGAGATCTCTTGAGCTCAGTAGTTCTGAGCTGCAGTAAGCCAATTAGCATTAAGACCAGCATCAACACAGTGAATCACAGGGCTTGGGAGTGGATTTGAGGGATCACCAGGTTCTCCAACAAGGGATGAATTGACCCAGTTCAGAAATGGAGCAGGTCAGATCTCCTATGCCAATAAGTAATGAGATTAGACTCATGAGAAACCACTGCACTTCTAGCCTAGGAAAGAGCAGGAGACCAAGTCTTTAAAAGAAAAAAAGAAAGAAAAAGGAAATATGGGCACTGCTGTTTTACTGAGGAAGCAATCAAGTAAGACCTGTTGATATGAGTATTGGTATCTCAGATGAGGCCACACTCAGTGTGACTGTGTACCAAACTCAACTTGAACCTTGGAGGTAGATGCTGGAAAGTCAATACTCAAATTCTAAGATGTTGCTGAGATCACCAAAGAACAAACTCTTAAGCACCAATAAACTGAATTCAAGTGGCATACTATTGTATTGGTCCCAAGAAAAGGGAAACTACAACAAAGACAGTTGCATCAGTTATGCCTGATGACACTGAGGAACACTGTTAGATCTGGGGGACCTTGTGGGATTGGGTGATCAGAGATAGGAAGGGCACTAAAAGAAGAGATGGAATGGTGTGGTAGTGGAAAGATAAGTGGCTTGTGTGTCAGAGGATCTGGGTTTAAATATGGGCCCTGCTATTTTCTACCTGTGTGCCCTTTGACAAGTTGATTTGTCCTTTATGAGCCCCAGTTACTCCCTTTGTTAAATAGGAAGTTTGGAGTATTTGATCACAAAATGACAGAGATGTAAGGGGCCTTAGAAGTCATTGTGTTCAACTGGCATCTGACCAACAATTCCTTCTAGAATCACAGGGAAATAGATTTATCGATTTATAGATTTAGAGCTGATAGATACCTTAGAAGCCATCTGGTCCAATCCTTTCACTTTACAGATAAGGAAACTGAGGCCCAGATAGATTAAATAAGTTCCCGAAGGCCATCCTTAACAAATGGTTGTCTAGCCTTTTGCCTAAAGAGTTCCCCTGTCCCCTCCCTAGTGACATAGAACCAACTACCTCCAAGGTAGCATTTTCTACTTGTGGACAGCTCTAAATGTTAGCAAAGTCATTCCTCCTTAGAGCCAAAAACTTCCCTTCTGATGTCCCATTTGACTCTACAGGCTATGATGCTTAAAGCAATTAAATCCATAGTGGAAGGAGAGAATAACGGTCAAGAGCCTTAAAGGGCAGTTAATTACAATACCCTGCTACTTCTTTTTTTCTTACCTAGAAAACCACCAGAATGTGGCTTTGGAAGGAAGTGAGGCTCCAGATTCAGGACATGGATTCTGGAAGAAGCAGAAGGAAGTTGATTTTTGATGTACCAGACAGGATCACATATCCTATCTTTCTCAAAGTCCCTAACAAAGCGTTAGGTGCTCAATAAATAGTTGACTAATTTTAGAGTCATAGACTCATAGACTTGTAAACTGTTGGAGATCCTATAGTCCACCTCACCCTCAGTTGAGGAAAACAGGCCTTTAGAGGTGACACAGCTAGTCAGTAGTAGAGAAGTAGAGCCAGAACTAACACCCAGGTTTCCTGAAGTCTGATCTTACGGCACTACACCATTACCTTGCTCCTTTTCCCTGGGGAAAGGTTCAGATACTCAGAGCAGGGGCTTGCTCTCTCCATTTATTTCAGGACAGGCTGGGGAAGAACGAGATGGTTGGCACTTACTGAGTCATGAAGGACTTTTGAGAAGAATGGAGGCTGGTCAGCTAGGAAGGACAATACAAGCTGTGCACCAATCAGAGCTGAACAAAAATAGGTTATGAGGTGGTGGAAGGTGTCTTCTGGGAAGCCCTGGAAAGTGTAAAAGCAATCAATAAATCCACAAACATTTATTAAGCACCGACTATGCACTAGCCACTGTGCCAGGTGCAAGGGATATAATGAATCCCTTCATATGTAAGGCTGAGTAAGAAGGGTCTAACCTACCTTTTTTTCCCTTTGGGGGTAAAAAAACCTAGTTAAATTAAAAGTGTGGGAAGGAAAAGTTAGAGAAATTAAGAAAAATGCCAGAGTAGTGATATGCAGCTATATGGTATAGTGGATACAGAGCTAAACCTGGAGTCAGTTCAAATCCAGCCTCAGACATTTACTAGCTGTATGACCCTGGGCAAGTCACTTAACCCTGTTTGCCTCAGTTCTTACCTGTAAAATGAGCTAGAGAAGGAAACTGCAAACCAGTCTGGTATCTTTGCCAAGAAAACCCCAAATGGGGTCATGATTGAAATGAACAACATTAAAGGATGCTGGGGCAAACTCTTATTTTTTTTTTTGCAAACTTTTTTAGAATGTCTCCTATGAGTGTTACAAGTAGTTTCTGATTCACAAACAGTTGATTTATCTGCATCCTATAGCCCTGCAATCCTAGAGCTAAAGACAGGGCATTTCCCCAAAAGTGGTTGTGGTGGCTGTAGGAAGGTGACATTTGGTACAACAGACTGAGGTGGAGTCATAGACCCGAGTACAAGTCCTGACTCTGCTGCTCAATATTTCTACGACCTTGAGGTTACAGGATCATAGAGTTAAAGCTAGAAGGGACCAGAGAGACCATTAAGTCCACCCTGCCCTCCTGCCATTTTACAGATGAAGAAGATGAAGGTTCAGAGACAGCAGGTGTCTTGGCTAGGGTTATACAGATAGTAAATGCCTTAGGCCGATTCAAAACCCAGCTTTCTTGACTCCAAGTCCAGTATGCTATATCCACTGAGTCACTCTTCCTCCAAAGCAAGTGACTTATCCTTTCTGGGTTAGAATGAAGGTTGCAGCCCTTTTAGATCTCAATCGATAATCATATAGTACTTGCAGGTTTACAAGGCATTTTACCCATACACTTATTTGAAACTCACAATTACCCTCTGAAGTAAGGTACAACATCAATAGGTATTATTGTCCCCATTTTACAAACGAGGAAACTCAGACTCATAGGGGTCATTGCATCAGAAGGTTCTCAGGATATGAATCCAGGTCTCTTTTGACTCCAAATTGGGTATTCCTATTACAGTAGCTGCAAGGGAAATCCCTCACCCCTACTAAACACCTCCATGAATGGTAAGGAGTCTTATCCCTCTCATTCTCCCTTGCTTAGTTGTATCTGTCTTAAAAAAAATGCCATTCCTGCCATGATAATTTCTCCTCCTTTCATCTTTAAACCCTACAATTATTTGAAAGTAATAATAACAAAAATTGCCATTTATTTAGAGCTTTAAAATTGGCAAAGCATCTTACATACATTATCTCATTTGAGTACTATAGTTCAGTGATATTATGGGTTTAAACAAATTTATGGGTAGGCCTAAGAGGGGAACACTATGCAAGCATTGCTTACATGGAAAAATTTATTTCAGGTTCCCCCCCCACCAAATTTCATTCTAAAACTGATTTACATATTATATTTTGCAATAGAATCAATTTGCCAGTCAGGGATTGCCTTGATTGTTTGAGGGTGATGATGTTTAATATTGATTAATACTATGTTAATTATTAATGTTATATTAAGTAATAATATTACTATGTTAATTTATGTTTCCTCCCTTTGTTTTTTTTGTTTTGTTTTGTTTTGTTTTGGCTAGGCAATGGGGTTAAGTGACTTGCCCAGGGTCACACAGCTAGTAAGTGTCAAGTGTCTGAGGCCAAATTTGAACTCAGGTCCTCCTGACTTCAGGGCTGGTACTCTATCCATAGTGCCACCTAGCTGCCCCCAAAGCAAAGGGGTAAATACAGCAACCTACCTTTCTATTTTTTTTTTTTTTTGGGTGAGGCAATTGGGGTTAAGTGACTTGCCAAGAGTCACATAGCTAGTGAATGTTATATGTCTGAGGCCGGATTTGAACTCAGGTCTTCCTGACTCCAGGACCGGTGCTCTATCCACTGCACCACTTAGCTGCTCCTTCCTCCCCTTTGGACCAAGATAAAACAGGCATCTTGTTCAAGGAATTATTATCTATTACTCTATCTCATCAATTTTTGTATCCCAAATAATTTGCACGTATGTACAAATTATAATTTCCTCAATTTAGAAAACTCCCACTGTGGGAGTATTTTCCTTCCTCGGATCATAATCTACTTAACAGATGAATCCCAAGAAGTTGCTGGAAGAATGTAGAGGTTAAGGAACTTGCCCAGGGTCAGGCAGTAAGTATGAGAGTTAGAATTTTATACTCAGATCTGCCTGCCTCCAATCCCAGCATTCTATCTTTTATACCACATTGCTTCTCACTTCGTGGATAGTAGTCATGCAATAAATGGGGCAGCTATGTGGCACAGTGGACAGAGTGCCATGCCTGGAGTCAGGAACACTAATCTTCGTGAGCTCAAATTTGGACTTGAGATGCTTACTAGCTGTGTGACCTAGTCAAGTCACTTAACCTCGTTTGCCTCAATTTCTTCCCCTGTAAGGAGAAGGAAATGGCAAACCACTCCAGTATCTCTGCCAAAAGAACTCCAAACGGGGTCACGAAGAGTTGGACAAGACTGAAAAACAACTCAACAACAATAAATATGTATGGAACTGAACTGAACTGAATTGCACACAGTCTGGGTTCCCAAGTTTCCACTTACTCCTTGCTGGTCTTGGTACACTGTGATACTGACTTGGGCCACCATGGAGAAGGAGCAGAGTAGCCAATAAATGAACAGCACTCCTGATGACTGGATGCCCTTCTGTCTCTCTGAATGAATGAGGAATACCACCAGGATCTTAAACGAGAAAAGCAAGAGCAAGGGCATTTCAGGACCTGAAGAAAATCCAAAGTCTTCACTCCCAAGAGAAAATGAAAACACTCCTGCACCAGGCTCACATTTGGTTTTCTCTCTATCCCAGCTTGCCTTACTGCCTGTAGGAGACATTCTAAAAGAAGCTAAGTTCTTGTTATTACCATGGTGATGAGCCATATTGTAGGTCTGATCAGGAATTCAGGGTCTTGAGGGGTTCCTCCTTTGATTTTCCAAAGAGTGAAGATTATGTTAGAAAAGCACAGGAGGATCAAGGTGAATCCAAGAACCTAAGAAGAGCAAGAAAATTCATTTGAGTTTGGACCAGAAAAGCAGAAAGCCAAGGTAATCAAAAGCCATGTATTGATTTCCCACACGCCCAGTGGATAGAGTGTGGGACTTGGGAGTTAGGAAGACCTGAATTCAAATTCTGTCTCAGTACTAGCAGTGTATGACCCCAGAAAAATCACTTAATTTATCTCAGCCTCAGCTTCCTCATCCGTAAAATAGGGATAACAATAGCACATACCTT
This sequence comes from Vombatus ursinus, assembly GCF_900497805.2. NCBI lineage: Eukaryota > Metazoa > Chordata > Mammalia > Diprotodontia > Vombatidae > Vombatus > Vombatus ursinus. The sequence goes on along the minus strand of NW_020954610.1, from coordinate 16,166,925 downwards.
AGAAGATTGTTGTGAGGATCATAAGAGATAACCTATGTAAGGTGTTTTGCAAACCTTGAAGAACCACTGAAATACTAGCTATTATTATTATCACGACATTAGAGTAAGCACAAAGGAATAATCAAATTGGAGGATACTGAACTGGAAAGGCACCTTAGAAATCATTTACAGCAACATTTCCTTTTATAGATAAGGAAAGTGAAGGCCCAAAGATGAAAAATGATTCAGGGAGTGACACAAATTAGGGGTGTGACAAGGACAAGGAGACAGATCCAGCTAGTCTTAGAGGAAACAGAATAAACCTGGGGCCTTGAATCCTAGGGAGATGAATGAAGACCAGAATGGAAAATGATTTGCCATCTTGAAGAGGATTACTGCTCCCTCATTACCCTTCTTTGCCGGCACAGGCAAATAAAGCTATTATTACACATAGAAAAAATAATAGCATTCAAAGAAGAAAACATCCTGCATTGCCAACTATAGTTAAACAAAACATCAAGATTTGAATTACAGGTAGATAATAGTGCCACCAAAGACACTAATCAGAAGCAAAAAAAAAAAAAAGGTGGGGGTAGTGGTGGCAGGGAGTGAAAAACTGCATAATAGGGGCAGCTAGCTGGAGTAGTGGATAGAGCACTGGCCCTGAAGTCAGGAGGACCTGAGTTCAAATGTGGCCTCAGACCAAACACTTGACACTAGCTGTGTGACCCTGGGCAAGTCACTTAACCCCAATTGCCTTTAAAAAAAAAAAGAAGAAGAAGAAAAACTACATAATAAAAGCTCGTTCAGTTTCTAATTATACCATGCTTTCAAGACTGAAGTTTAAGAGCCACCTCCTTCCTTTGTGAAATTTTTGGACAAAGTGACAGTCTCTGATTAGGGAAGACCTAGGTTTGAATCTTGCCTCAGATACTTCATAGCTGTATAACCCTGGGTAAATAACTTAACCTCTCTGAGTTTTAGTTTTCCTATCTGTAAAATGTGGATAATAATAGAACCTACATCATGGAGTTGTTGTGAAGATCAAACAAAATAAAGTATGTAAAGGGTTTTGTTAACCTCAATATACTATTCTGTAAATATGAACTATTGTCTCTGCAACTGTTATAATCTCTCTCATCCTTTGAACTACTTATGCAATTATAGTAAACTATAATTTACCCTTTAGTTACAGATTGTCTTATGTTGTTCTCTGATTATTCCATCAGTAATAAGTGCCCTCCCCTCCCCCATTAGACTGTAAACTTCCTTGAGGAAAGAGAGTTTGACTTCATCTATATCCCCAAAGTGTTTAGCATAGTGTTGAACCCATGGTAGCTGGTCCTTGATAAATGCTTATTGTTAAGTTAACATCAAACTCATAGCAGGGCCAGGAACCCCAGCAGCTGCTACCATTTTAATCTTGAAGAGGCATGACATCCGAATATAGCCCTTGTTGTTGTAGCGAAGGTAGAGGAAGTAGATGGGGCTAATGACCCACAGGTAGATTGAGGGGAGCCAGGTCACAGCTGCATTCAAGAGGCATGGGCTGAACATCTGGAGTCCCAGCACCTGGGTCTCATTCCAAATCTGTACCAAGGCAAACATAGAGATGGATTATTATTGGGGTATTCTGGTATCAAGGTTGATTTATCCTAGATGTAGGGGTTCTGAACTTGGGGTTCATTAACATGTTTTTAAAAAATATTTTGAAAATTACATTTCAGCAAAATTAATTTCCTTTGTAATTCTGTGTATTTTATTTTACTATTACTGTGAGGAGGTCCATAGGTTTCATCAGTCTACCTAAGGGGTCAATGACACAAAAAAGTTAAAGACGCCTGCCCTAGAGGATCACTGGGTACATCTCTGGTGATCTAAAGGCATACTTTTCAATGTGCAGAAACACCCTCTTGCAACACAAAGAAGTCAATCCAAATGGGCTTTAGCTAAACATTTGACTTTTTCCTGGCTTGGACTGAAGTCAGGGCTGCTACTCCTACCCTCGTGAACTACCATTTTCTCCTATGATGATCCAGGTCCCTCTCACCTCTTATCCCAGGTGAGAAGCTAGTTCAGAACTTGACACTGGCAAAGGAAAACTATACTTCCTAACCTACATTCTCTGAGACCAGCAAATAAATACCCTTTTCTTATCCCCATCATCATAGTCAAGCTTGTTCCTTCAAAGGCCTGTCTCTCTTGTACCACTGATTTTCATCTGTTCTCCCTGTCCCTCCTAATATGCCATGGCAAATTATGGCAAGGAGCTTGCTTCATTTAGTTATGAGTCTCTTGTAGTACTTAGCACCGTGTGTTGTACAGAGTAGGTGCTTAATATATGTTTGTTGAATCTTACAAGTGTATAAGGGGACTGTGGAATGAAAGAAGTTAGTAAATAATATCATAGTGATCAAACAATCAGTAAGTATTTAGATTGTGAGCTCCTTGAGAGCAGGGACTGTGTTTTGCCTCTTTTTGTATCCCCAGAGCTTAGCCCACGGTTCCTGGCACACACTATGCACTTAATAAATGTTTATTGACTGTCTATTAAGTACTAACTATGTGTCAGACATTGGTGTTTGGATCAGAAACTTTTCAATCAACCAACAAGCATTTAACAAGCACCTTCTACCTACTTTGTGCCAGGTACTATGTTAGACACCTGGATACAAAGTCAAAAATGAAATAGTTCCTGCCCTCGAGGAGCTTATGGTCCTTGAATGAATGGAAGAAAAAAACATTTATTAAGCATTGACTATGTACAAAGCATCATACTAGGAGCTGGGGATACAAATAGAAAAAACTAAGATAGTCTCTGCCATCAAGTAGTTTACATTCTAATAGGGAGAGACAATATTTGTAGAACGTTTTAGCAGCAAATCACATGGAAAGTTTCCATGGTCCCTAAGGTGCATTGTTAATCATATGGTAATGCATTTGATTTAATGTCATTTCCACTGACAAAATCATATCATTTTCTGATGCTGAATCATTTGACAAGGCCAAGGACTTTGATGTTGAGAAATTTGTTTGAGCTCTTTTTCCCCTGGGACTGAGTTGACATAAAGCGAAGAATGTGCCTGTATTTTTGTGAATATGTTTATGCTTCTGTTCTTGCTATATCTTCTCAGTAAAACCCTCTTTTTGTAAAAGCTAATAGTTGTTAACTGATTAAATGATACTGTGGTGCCAATCACTGGGTCAATCCATGATATTGTGCTTTACTACCACCATCTCCAACTGCTGATCAACTGGCACCGACAGGCAGATGAGCACAAGAGTGGCTGCATCCCCTTACTGACTGGTCCAGCTTCCACATAGCCTCACAGTCATCATCTGGGGAAGTATCTCATGTGAGGGGAGGCCATGCAACCCAAACAACTGTCAATCAACCACCACACAAAGTACAAGCAGATCAGCCCTGAGGGAGAGTCAGGAGCCAGCAGCGTGTGCCAAGCAAGTCTCCTTAGATCTTGGTGGTGACAGCCCAGGACTCTGAACCTAAGAGCCCTGGTAATAGTGACATTTAAAAAATGACATTAAAGAAGTGGCATTAACAACTGTTTTGCTGCTGTACCATAAGGACCATGTGACTTTTTCATCTGACCCTCCATATGTGTTGTCTCCTTTATTAGAATATGAGGGACTTTTTTTTCTATTTGTATCTCTAGTGCTTAGCACATGGAAAGCACTTAATAAATGAACAAAGGTTCATAAGGGAGATGTTAATTATAATAAGTCATTGATATTGTGAAAAAACATACCAGAATAGGGGCTCAAGCCAATAGCATTAGAAAGACACCATCAATCCTTCAGGGGTGCATCTAGAACCCTCAGGGGAAAATCTAATCTTGCTCTGGGAACCCAACTTGCCAGTGAAAGTGGTATTTGGGTCAAGGACCTCTAGACTGTGTCAAATTCTGGAAGGCACAATTTAAGGGGGGCATTGATAAGCCAGAGAGTGCCTAGAAGATGATGATGATGATGATGCTGCTGCTGCTGCTGCTGATGATGATAATAACTGCTTATATTTCTATAGCACTTACAATATGCCAGTCACTGTGCTAGGTACATACACATTACATTATATAATGTACGTTATATAATGTAATATACATGTACATACACATTAATGATATACAAAATATACCTTTTATTATTCAAGCAGGAGGTAATGATTGGGGAGGGTTGGTGGTAGAGCCATGATGGTTAGGACAGCAGCTGCCCATATGTCACAGCAAGAAGAAACCTGGTCAGTATAAGTAGATCTTGGGCAGCTAGGTGGTGAAGTGGATAGAGCCTGGAGTCAAGAAGATCTGAATTTAAATCCAGTCTCAGACATTTATTAGCTGTGTGACCGTGGGCAAGTCACTTAACCCTGTTTGCCTCAGTTTCCTCATCTGTCAAATGAAAAAGAAGGAAATCTCAAAGAGATAAACCTCTTATCAGGCTATAAACATTTCAATTCCAGGCCACTGTCCAAAAGTTCATACCACTCCCTCCTTCTTTTCTTCCTTCTTTCCTACCACCTTTCCCACCCAGGAATGTGAATAAAAGAAGATTTAAGAAACAGATGAATGCAGAGATCAGCCATTTGTAATACAAGCATTCCTGGAGAAGGAAATCACAAACCACTCCAGCATCTGCCAAGAAAACCCCAAATGGGATCACAAAGAGTCAGACAAGACTGAGACAACTGAACAACAACATAGGAAGGTCTAGTAGAGTCTTTCTGGTGGGATGAGTGAATATGACTTTGAGGACCCAGAGCTGGCCTTAGGAATCCCCTTTCAAAATGCAAACCACCCCTGGAGGGGTTGTACCTTCAGTAATTAAATCCTATAAGATAACATTTGTCATTGACAGCTATAGAATCAGAGAACTGGAAGGGACCTAAGTGGTCCTCTAGTCTAGTGACGTCAAACTTAAATAGAAACTGGGGGCCACTAATCCATACAGAAGGAGCCCCGCAGGTTGCATTAACTTAACTTATTAAATATTTTCAAATTACATTTTAATCTGATTTGGAGTATGTAGCCCAAGGGCTGCATTTTGGACACCTCTGCTCTAGTCCAACCAATAAATGAAAAAAAAAATCCTCACTATCACATACTGGTCATCCAATCTCTGATTTGAAGATCTTCAAGGAGAGTGAAGTCACCATTTCTTGAGTGGATAGAGTAATAGACCTGGATTCAGGAAGATCTGAGTTCAAATTCAACTTTAGATACTAGCTGTGTGACCCTGGGCAAGTCACTTAACCACTGTCTGCCTCAGTTTCCTCATCTGTAAAATGAGGATAATATAGCACCCAACTCCCAGAATTGTTGAGAGGATCAAATGAGATAGTATTTGTAAAGTTCTTGGCATAACGCCTGGCATATTGTAAGTGCTATAGAAATATAAACTATTATTATCATCATTATCATCATCTTCTGGGCACTCTCCAGCTTATCAATGGCCCCCTTAAATTGTGCCTTTCAGAATCTGACACAATACTCTAGAGGTCAGATGAGAGTAGAATATAGAGACTTATCACTACCCCATTTCTGGAAGCCAGGCCTCTCTCAAAGCAGCCCAAGATTGCATTAGCCTTTTTGGCTGATACATCACGTTGCTAACTGACACTGGGCTTTGAGTCCCCTAAAAACTCCCAGATCCTTCTCAGAACAATTGCTGTCAAACCAGCCACCCCCATCACATAGTGGGGAAATTAATTTTTTTGTACCCAAACTTCATTTATTAGATTCAGCCCAATGTTCTTCTCTGTCAAGATCTTTGTGAATCCTGTCACCCAGTGTGTCATCTGTCCCTCTCAGTTTTGTGTCATTTGCATATTTGATGAACATTCCTTTTATCCAGGTTAACTGTCAAAAATGTTAAATAGCACAGGGAGGCCAAGTTACAGAGGGAGGAATATGAGTGTGGCTCAGTAAAAATAAAGTCAGGAGTGCAATAACACAGAATAAGTTGAGGCTGGTGAGGAAACTAAAGACACAAAAAAGGTTTTGGGTATTTGTTTGTTTTAAGGTATATTGAGAGGAAAAGGAGGATTAAAGAAGGGCTGGGACCTTGGGTTAGAGTGGATGAGATAACGATAACAGTTAATAGAGAGAACATAGAGCTGTTTCTGTTATTCTAGACCCTTTAAAACAATTCTCTTTTTAAATTCAACTTTATTTTATTTTCAGGTCTGCATTCTATTCTCCCCAACCAATAATCCCCATTGAGAAAGTAAGAAAAACTAAACTCCTGCTACAAACACATTTAGTCAAGCAAAACAGATTCCAACATTGGCCTAAAATCTTACATCTAACCCTGTTTCTTTTAAATAAGGTTTACTCCTCCAGAGTCAAAATCTAGGCATGAGTTTTATCCCACCAAATCTCAGTGCCTGGGGTGGAAGAATAAAAGGGAGCTCTAAGGAAGAGTTCCTAGAAGAAAGGGGATCTTGGGCCCCATTGGGGTTCCTAAAGAAAGGGGTGTGCGCCCAGCTATTTCACCTATTTCCCAACGTCTGCTGACCCTCCTGTGCTTGTATTAGAAATTGCTGACCCCTGCATTCACCTATTACTTAAACCTTCTTTTATTCCCATTCCTGGGTGGAAAAGATGGTAGGAAAAAAGGAAGAAATGGAGGAGAGAGTGGTATGAACTTTTGGACAGTGGCCTGGAATTGAAATGTTTGCAGTCTGATGAGAGAAGGTTATCTCATCTTTGATCTGTATGACCTATTAGGAAGATTCTCCAAAAGGGCAATGATAGAGAATACTATTATTATTATTAAAAAAAATGTAAAACTCTTTGCAAATCTTAAAGCACTAAATTCCTGCTACTGTAATTAATAATGTTAATGATACAGTATTAACAATACTATATGTTGTCAAAAACAACAATAATAGCTAGCATTTATACAGTGCTTTAAGGTTTGCAAAGCATTTCGCATATATCATTTGATTTGCACAACAACCCAGTGAGGTAGGTGCTATTACTATCCTCATTTTGCTGATGAGGAAACTGAGGGCTTAGAGAGCCAAAATGACTCCCCTGGGGTCACGTAGCTAGTAAGCATATGAAGCAACAAATATAAAATAATAAACAATCGGAAATGTCCTTTTCCAGCCTTATCTCATATAACCTGCATTCACTAACTTCCAGCCAAAATGGACAACTTAGCCATCCTCCAGTCTCTCTTACAGCCATTTCCCCCCCAGCTAGAATATGTTCATTTCTATCTCAGTCTGTTGAAATTCTTCCTTCAAGTCCCAGTTCAGGTACCACTTCCCCAAGAAGTTTCCCCTGATCTCCCCAGCTCCAAGTGCTTTATGTCTCCTACTGAAGTTTGGAACTTATCTTTATTTTTAACTACAAAATCAAATCAAGATATATTCTATTTGTGTATGTGGCTTCTCTTTCTTACTAGTGTAAGAATGGCTGAAAATCAATTGCACAAGAATCTCCTCATTGGTGGAAATTGATTACTCAATCTTCCATGATTATGTTAAGGTGGAGTTGGTGAGAGCTTGAGGGAAGAGAGATTCTGAATCATACCACTTCTTTTGGGAACCAAAAGACCAGGATTTTTCTCTCTCAAATTCTCACCAACTCTGTCTCCCTCCTACCTCCTCCCTTCTCCCCCCTCCCAACACACAGGATGGAGTAATGAATCTACACCTATGAGGAGAGTCTAATGCAAATAAACTTTGAGCCTCCAGTTACATTACACTGCAAATGTTCATTTGTTTGCTTCATTTCTTAGCATTTAGTATTGTAAATATAGTAGGAATTTAATATGATTGTTTAATTGAAAATGACTGCAAGTAGGTTTGTCTGTTTATTTCCAATCTTGAAAATATTAAATGAGGGTAATTTTGTCTTGGCATGGGAAGAGGTATGGATCAGGGCCTCTGGGAATCTCTTTGGATATATTAACTATATACACAGCTAGCTCTCTTTCATGAATGAGTTATAGGCAGTCACTGGCAAAGGCAGGGGCCAGGACAAAGTGACATCTCCTAATCCCTAGGGTTCTGTGACTCTCAATCCCAGTCTTAAGTGTCAGTCCCTTTGCTTTGTCTCCACTGAAAATCTCTGGTCTGTACGCTTATGCTTATGTCCTGGGCCTGGGTGTACAAATTCCTGATAATGGTGTTGTCAGTTTTAATGGTGGGGAAAACCTCTAGGAGAGAGGTCCCTGCCCTAAGCCAATGAGGAATTCTCTGGGTCCCAGGGAGCTGATGTGATGCATAAGATAAGGCAAATCCTTTATAAGACTCCAAGTTGCTCCGGGAAGCCCCAGTTTCATAAAAGGACTTGCCTCTTTTGCCTACTGCACTTTCTTCTCCCCCTCAACTGCATGGTGCCGAGAGCTAGAGCCCTGAAGTGGAGAACAATCTCTATCTGCTTCTCCTGTGGACTCAGAGATCCAGGAGCCATTGTCCTGGTGCTAGCCATGTTCAGGGAGAGCTATAGGATTTGGGTTGCTGGAACTCCAAAAAGGGGAGCAAAAGAAGGGCCTCCGAGCATTTGCAAACTTACCACCAACGAGGCTTGCATTTCTTTTCCAGGGTGAAGCATGCATAAGGCTGGGACGGGATAATGGGGTGCAGAGGAGGGGTCCCCTCTCCCAATTCTTTAATACCTCTCCCTACAAGTCCGAAAGCCCAGCTCCTCAAGAGGTTGCTCAGAAGTAAGCAAGGAGTTGGGGAAGTAGGACCAGAAAACACTTACCCCGATCCCCAAGAGGGGATTGCAGACCCCGCTGACAGAGCCCACTACAACCATTTGGACACGTTTATCTTGTTATGTCTGACCTTCTTGCAGAGCTGTCCTGGTAGCAAAGCTTGGGTTCCCAGAACGGAAGGGACATTGTTGGGGGCGGGGTCCTGGTAAGAATTCAAAGTGCCTCATCAGCAGACCTGGGGCAAGGTCCAGCTTGGGGCCACAGAGTCTACTGTGGGGCGGGGTAAGGGGAACTGGAGAAAATGGGGCTGGGGCATGGAATAACCCCTCCCAGCTTGCTGCTCTATCTCAGAGTGGGGCAGCTGATGGTCCCCTTCCTAGAACCCAGCGCAGAGAACCCTGCCCACAATGGACCTTTTGGTCTGGCTGTTGACTTACTGACTCAATTCTCTGAAAAAGCCAGAATGCAAGTCTCCAAAGAGACTGTGGAATAACTCTAAAGGAAAAAAGGCAAGAAGTATCAGGTTAAACTGGATCGCAAGGTGCTTTTTTGGGAGCTCACATTTAAAAAAAAAAAAGAATCTGGCAAGGGTTTAGCGTGGAATGGTTAAAGTGGTTAGATGGTCCTTACTCTTAAATTGTCACAATGTCCAAAGTTTTGTTAGCAGCGTGATCCTAAATTTGAAATCTGCAGTTCTTAACTAGCTTGACTTATTTCAAAGGTTAAGAGGTTTGGCCTTTTAAGAGCTTGGGAGGAGGGGGTAGTGCTGAGGAGATAGAGGGTGTATTGGAAAGTTGAGGACAGTATAATCTAGGGGAAACATTTATGTTCATTCTCCTAGTCTACTTTATGTCTCTGGAGTATCATGGGATCAAACGTTTAGTACTTGAAGGGACCTTCGAGGCAACTGAGTCTAACATCCTTATTTTACAGGTGAGGAAACTGAGGCACTGAGGGGTTAGAGTGTTAAGTGCAGTTTGTATCCAGTTCACTCTAAATCCAGCACTCTATCTACCACTCCATGTAAATATTTAATTTTAGATAATGGGATATCTATAGTAGACATTGGGTATCCCCAGCAAAGTTGGGTCCAGATACTGGACAGAAAATGTCCCCCCCTCAGGACTCAGCTAAAACCCCACCTTCTACAAGAAGCCTTTTTTGATCCCCTAACTTAATGCTAGTGTCATTCCTCTAAGATTATCTCCTATTTATCCTGTCTATATAATTTGTATATAGTGGTTTACCTATTTTTTATCCCATTAGGCTGTGACCTCCTTGAGAAAAGAGACTGTCTCTTGCCTTCATATCCTATAGTGCTTAGCACAGTGGTTGACACATAGCAAGTTCTTCATAGTGTGTCTTGACTTGATTAGATTTGCTCAATAAACATTTATTAAGCACCTACTACAGCCCAGGCACTGTATTAAGCACTGAGGATACAAAAAGAGGTAAAAGATAGTCCCTGCCCTCAAAGAGCTTATAGTCTAGCCACCTAAGTCCTTTTCTGCTTGTTCAAGTTTTTCTTTCCAGTCTGTTATAATCAAAATTAAAGGACTCTTAAAAAGGCAATAATTCCTGAAGTGGGAGGAGAAGGGGAGGGACGGTTGTCAACAAATCTTCAATGGCATTAGAGAAAAAAAACCAACTCTAGGACTGACCTTTCTCTTCCTCATTGATTTGTAAACATACCCTCTCTCTGATCCTGCTGTTGAGTCAGGGTCACAGCCATAGCTGTCCTGAAATCAGATAAGTGAAAGGAGATGGAAGACCCTGTTTGTATGTATAACTTATGGTTAGGAGAGGCGGGGTGTTCATATGCTACATCTTGGTCAATAATTTGTTCCCTGTGTGAACACTCTGAAAATCTCACTGGGATATAGTTGGGCCAATATCCCAGAGCCACAAACAACTTTTCCTGAAGATCTGTTAGGATACTGGGCAGCATTGTGTTACAAGGCAAAGGACACTGGCCTGGGAGCCAGAAGCTGGTGTGTGTGTGTGTGTGTGTGTGTGTGTGTGTGTGTGTGTGTGTGTGAAATCCTAGCTCTGTCATCTGTTAGTTCTTGGACCATGATCTTCCCTCTTCGTGGGCTTCAGTTTCCTCTTCTGTAAAATGAAGGGGTTTAATTGAATGATGTGTGGCACAAGTTCTTTGTGTTGAATAACTAAATATAGCAGGGGTTGGATTGGAGTACAACCCATGGGGCATGTACAGAGCTTCCCTGGCCAATTCCAAGGCCAAGTGTGGTTCAGTTTTCTGGATGATGTACTGGGTGGTCTCTTGCTCCTCCCAGAGAGAACCTGCTTTGAACCAGGGAGAATTAGCAAATTGGAGAGGCTAAACTTTTTCCACCTCCTTCAGTGAGGATGACGAATCTCAGAAATGGAGCTCTGAGGAAGTCAGACAAAAAGTTTTTGTTAATCCTCTGCCAAATCTATTTGCCTCTTCTCAATTATCATCCCTCTTGACCTCTGCATCCTTTGACACTGTTGATCCCCTTCACCCAGATCCACTGGGATTTCACAATATTGCTCTCTTCTGATTCTCCTCCTTCCTACCTATGTGACCACTCCTTTATTGCTAGGTTATCATATATGTCATGCCCACTAGCTGTGGGTGTATCCTAAGGCTCTCTCCCAGAGCCCTTTCTCTTTTTTCTCTACATTCTCTCACTTTGGTGACCTCCTCTGCCCATAGGTTCAGTTATTATCACTGTTCAGATGACTTCTAGATCTATAAATGCAGCCCTAGTTTCTTTTGAGCTCCAATCTTGCATCACCAAATACCTACCGGACATTTCAAATTGGCTGACTTGTAGGCATCTCAAACTTAACACCTTCAAAACAGAAGCCATTATCTTTCCCCTCAAATGCACCCCATTTCTGACTTTCCCTATTGCTGTTATTGTTGAGTCGTTTTTAGTCAAGTCTAACTTTCCATTACCCCATTTGAGGTTTTCTAGATTCTAGAGCGGTTTGCCATTTCTGGAGCTGAGAACGGCTCATTTTATAGATGAGGAACTGAGGCAAACGGGGTTAAGTGATGTGTCCAGGTCACACAGATAGTAAATATCTGAGGCCAAATTTGAACTCAGGTCCTCCTGACACAGGGCTAACACTCTGTCAACTGAGCCACCTAGCTGCCACTCACATTGCTGTTGAGGGCAGTTCTATTCTTCTAGTTATCCACCTCTACAATCCAATGAATTGTTAAATCTTGTCTTTTTCATCTCCATGATATTGTTGGTATAGGTAGCCTTCTCTCCCCTCACAGAGACCCACCTTAGTCCGGGCTTTCATCACCCAGACCTTCTCTATAGTCTCCCTGCCTCAACTCTCTCCCCATTGCAATCCATCCTCCACAAAGATGCCTAAGTGATTTTCCTAAAATACAGGGAGGAAACAAGTATTTATTATGTGCCTACTACGTACCAGGCACTGTGCTAAGCACTTTATAAATATTATCTCATTTGATTTTCACAGTGACCCTCGAAGGTAGGCCCTATTACTACCCCCATTTTACAAATGAGGAAAGTGAGGCTGATTGAAGTTAAGTGATTTGCCCAGAGTCACACAGCTAACAAGTATACAAGGCCAAATCTGAACTCAGGTCTTCCTGACTCTAGGCCCTGCACTCAATCCACCTCGTTGTCTAAGGTCCGATCATGTTATATCCTGACTCAATAAACTTCAGTGGCTCCCCATTACTTTTAGGATAAATATAAATTTCTGAGATTGGCTTTTAAAGTTCTTTACAACCTGGTCCCTTCCTATCTTTCCGATCTTACACATTACTCACCTCCATTTACTTTATGGTCCATCCCTGCTGACCACTTGAGGTTCTTCACTCAGGACACTCTTGTCCTTGAGCCTTTCCACTGGCTGTCCCTCTTGCCTGAAATACTTTCCCTCCTCTCCACCACTTCTTGGAATCCCTGGTTTTCATCAAAACTCATCTTGAGCACTACCTTCTTCATGAAATCTTTCCTGATTCCGCAGCTATTAGAGAGCTCTCTCCCGAAACTATCTTGTATTCATTTTGTATATATTCATTGTATTCATTTTGTATATATTCCATGCATACTTATTTAACAATTATGAGCCAATGCTGGGCTCATTGGGCTGGGGAATAGCACCTTCTTCTTCTCTGCTACGGGGCTCCTTTGCTCTGTATCCATACATGTGGTCTAGACGGGATTCAGTTCCCTGGGAGCCTGGTCTTTAATGAGAGGGGTTAAGATCCCTCTTCTTACACTCTTTGCCTCTCTACACCCAGGGGTGTGGTGTTAAGTGTTTAACAATCATCTCTCCACCCCACCTCCCTACTTTTAGGTTTAATCTGAGTTGTTAACATTTTCTCTATTACTTTCTTAAGTTTTTTCTTTAAAGAAAAAGAGAAAAAAAGAGGAAGAGTTGAAGAAAAAATTCAGCAAAACCCTTCAATACAACCAGCTAGGTGAAATGGATAGAGAGCTGGACCAGGAATCAGAAAGGCCTGCATTTAAATCCAGCCTCTGATATTAACCAGCTGAGGGACTCTGGGAACTTCCCTACAATTTACTCATCATGGACACAATAACAGCACTTACCTCCCAAGGTTGTTGGGAGGATCAAATGAAATAATATTTGTAAAGTGCGTTGCAAACCTTAAAGACCTATATAAATGCTATTATTATTATCAATACATGGGAAAAAAATTGAAGCTATTGGCAGTGTTCCGCATCTATTGACCACCCCCCCAACCCCTTCCCTTCAAACTCCGCAAAGAGTGGGTTGAGGTGTCTTCTCATAAGTCTTTTCTGCTGTCAAACTTGTGGTTGTTCTTTCCATTTGCATAACTGGCATTTAATAAATGTTTCGTTGAACGTCATTGGAGAAGCCAAGGACAGAACCCAGGAGTCCCAAACACTTTGGCTCCAGCCCTATATAAACACTCAAGTTAATCTCAGAGGAAGGACAAATTATCGTAAATTACAAAATAAAGGAACCTAGCCCAGTACGCATGCGTTAAACGCAGACCGCACAACTCTAGGTCTTCTGAATGCGCCTGCGCATTGTCCGATTTCAGAGGGAGTGGGGCCGAAGGGACGAGAGGGAGCTGAGCAGAAGGGCGCATGCGCTCCTGGGCTAGGGAAGGGGCGGGCCTGCGCTGTCCGTGTCCGGAGGCGGAAGGAGCGCCTTATCTTCTTCAGGGCTGGGCTGGGCTGGGCGGCAGCCTGAGTGGTGGCCGTTCCCGGAGCTGCGCGGGTGGCGGGGGTCGCGGAGGCCGGGGCCATGCGGACGGCTTGGGGCTCGGGGCTGCCGCCGCTGTTGGCGGCCGCCGCTGTGCTGGTGCTGGGGGGCGGTGCGCAAGTGCGCGGCTCGGAGGACATCGTGGTGGGCTGCGGGGGCTTCGTCAAGTCCGAGGTGGAGATCAACTACTCCCTCATCGAGGTGAGGTGAGGGGGACCGCGCTCCGCGGAAGGGCTGCTCCTGCAGGGAGTGAGGTCCCCGTCCCCTAAGGTCCTCCAGCGCCAGACGTCCCATTGGCCATCGTGGAATGTGGAAGAGACCTTAGTCATCCCCTTTTACAGAGGAGGAGACTGAGGCCCAGCGTGGTTCAGTGACCTGCTTAAAGGTCACACAGCAAGTGGCAGAGCGAGAGATTAGAACCCACATTTTTCTGATTCCTAAATTCGGGGCTGCTTCCTCGACCCCAAGTGGAATAATTTAGGGAGAAGTTAAAGAGCCCAGGTATCAAACATAGTGAGGAAATAAGATTTAGAGAAAGTCTTTCTGCTCAGACTTTTATTAAGTTAACGTGTGACCTGCCTCTTGTTAGGGGCTAAGGAAGAAATAAACAAAACGGAAAGATCCAGATCCATATTTCAGTAGTTTCCTGCCTAAAGGAAAAAAAAATGTACTTTAAGTTATTGAATGCTTTATGTAGACTTCTTATTGTTTCTGAGGTGGGAAAGCTAAACTTAATTCAGAGTTCTATATCTAAATGTCAAAGGTACTGCAACTTATTTCTTATTTGCATTTTCACATTTTTTTTTTAGGTTTGTATGGATTTAAGTTATATACTAAGCATGGGACTTTGAAGTGCCAGAGACTATGCCCCAGACAGTGGTTTCTTTATGATTCCTGTTATCAGAATAATGTTTTTAAATGCATAAAGCAAAATACATAGGGTTGCAAAAGAAATCAATAATATTGAAATGCAATTGTCAAACGTTTCAAAGCAGACCCCTGGCAAGAGTGAGTGAGATGAGAAGGGGCAGCTGATATGAGGGAAGGGAGATGGAAGAGAGAGAGAGAGAGAGAGTGTGTTGTGTTTTGAGAGAAAACCTTGTTAGGGCTGGTCGGTCAATCACTCAACAAACATTTATTAAGTGCACACTTTACACGTGCCAGGCACTGTGCCAAGAGCTGGGGATATGTACAAAGGGAAAAGTCAGCACTTGCTTTCAAGGAGCTCCCAGTCTTATGGTGGAGACAGCTTTTGAACAGCTATATACAAATGATACTTGTATCCATATCTATAGTTCATGTATAAGATACTTATTTACACAAACATGATTTATCATATGTGTGTATATATGTATATGTATATTTATATATCTGATGAACTGGAGATAATGAACACAGAGAAGGCACTAGGGTTTATTTTTTTGGAGGGAGGATTGTGGTGTAAGATTTTTCATTATAGCCTTCTGGAAAGGTAATTGGGAGTTAGTACAGTGGATAGAGTGCCAGGCCTGGACAGGAAGACCTGAGTTCAAATTCGGCTTGAGACACTTACTAGCAGTGTGACCCTGGGCAAGTCACTTAACCTGGTTTGCCTCAATTTCCTCATCGGTAAAGTGAAGCTGGAGAAGGAAATGGTCACCCACTTTAGTTTCTTTGCCAAGAAAATCCCAGAGGGGGGTCCCAAAGAGTTGGACACAACTGAACAGCAAAGGTTCTGGACCCTGCCTTATTTGACCTTGCCAAATATCTGTCTCGATTTTTCTACTTGTAAAATGGCAGATAAATCAGGAGATAATATAAATAAAATACTCCATTTATTTAAAGAAGTCGTTTATCAACTCTAGATTATAGCAAAACGTGGTGTATAGGTCTTTGGAGTGAGGGAGAAAAAAACCTGGGTTCACATCCCATCTCTAATGCTTACTAGATGGGTGATTATGTTTGTGACCATGGGTAAATCACTGCCTTTAGAATGTAAGTTCCTGGAGAGTAGAGTGTTTCATCCTTTGTATTTTAGGCATAGCACAGTGCATGGTACATAGTAGGCACTTAATGTTTGCTAGTTGATTTCCAAGCTTTAGTTTCCTCATCTGTAAAATGGGTTTATAATAATTCCTACCTTACAGGGTTTTTCTGGAGATTAAATGAGATTCTGTATATAATGCTCTTTAGAGTACAACATACATATAATCATAGAGTACTATGATTATCCTGAAGACGTTTGGGGTGGAGGTTAGGGGTGCTGGGACCCTGAGAATGCCAAGGCAGAGTTGCCGGAAATGAACTCACACACTCAAGCCATCTTTCATTCAAGAGGCAGTTTATTGTAATGTCCATAGAAGCGGATGAACTTGGGGAACTTGAACCCTAATGGGGTGAATTTAGAACTTACATAGAAAAGGGGCATGGGAAAGGAATGCCAGGGATGCTAATTAGGTAATCTCAGGGTCCTGGTGTCTTTGGGAGCTATGGATGGGAAAGTGTAGGGAGTGTACCAGACGTAGAGGGAGTTGTCAGGGGTATGGACTTTGGGGATCTGGTGGAAGAGTCCTTGGGCCAGCCAGGGGCAAAAATCCTTGGGCCAGACACCCAAATCTGGTAAGAGAACCTGTTCTGCAACAAGAGAAAATTTTCTCACAGGAAAGGGGACCACAAGACATTGGGAGGCTTCCAGAGACATGATTTTAGGGCTGGGGTCCGAGCACCTATCAGTATGTCTGGGATCTCTGACCTTAGACCTTTAGACGTTATAACTTTTTTTTTTTTGGTTGAAGAGGTACATGAATTGTTTAACACCTAGGTAATAGGTAATAATACATGATGTCAGAGTGCTTTAACTCCTGAGAGCGAATTTTCAGCATACATATTTATTTTTAAAAAAAGTATTTTGTTGGATGCAACCTTTGCCAATAATTCATGAAATATAGATCCTTGTGGTTTGCAGATAACTGAGGCAGAAGATTTCTAGGGGAACAGCAGTATTTATAGTATAAGGTTTGTTTGTATCTTAAGCCATATGGGGAAGAATTACCAGGCTGGGAATAAGTAGGCCTTTATTTTCCGTAGACTCTGCCAACTAATAGTGTGACCATAGGCTTCACTTCACCTACTTGAGCCACACTTTTCTTCTTTGTAAAATGAGGGAGTTGAATTAGATGCTTTCTTTTTTATTGTTAAATTTTATTTTTAATTTATGGAATGAAACAAACATGTCCATAACAAAGTACAATAAAAAAGATGATTGCACATGAAACTGCAAATCTATGCACAACTTGCTATTCCTTTCAAATATACAACAAAATTATCATGTAAATTTCTTTTTTTCTCCCCCCTCCCAGATAGCTACCATTAAACATAAATAGGTGTGTATAAATATACACACCTATATATGTGTGTGTATAAAATTATTCTATACATACTTCTATTTATCAGTTCTTTCTCTGGATGCAGATAGTGTCTTCTTGTGTCCTTTATAGTTAGACTATTTATAATAGTCTAAGTAACTTATTTGTTCAAAATTGTTCCTAAAACAATATTGCTCTTACTGTGTACAATGTTCTCTTGGTTCTGCTCATTTTGCTCTTCATTATTTTGTGCAAATCTGTCCATGTTTTTCTAAACTTACTGAAGTCATCATTTCTTATGGCATAGTAGTATTCCATCACAATCATATACCACAACTTGTTTGGTCGTTCCCCAGTGGGCATCCTTGCAGTTTCCAGTTCTTTGCCACTACAAAGAGAGCTGCTGTAAACATTTTAAAGTGTATAGGTGATTTTCCTTTTTTCCTAATTATCTTCGGAAATGAACCAGTTAGTGGTATTGCTGGGTCTAAGGGTATATGTAGTTTAATAACTCTTTGGGTATAATTCTAGATTGTTCTCCAAAAGGAAAGCAGAAGATTGGAAATTAGGTGTTTTCCAAGGTTGTTTCTACCTTTAAAATTCTTTAAGTTCATATGTTTCCTATTGAGTTGAAAGTGAAAAGTGACATCACCTCTTGAAACAGAAATTCTCTATTTTTTACTCACTAATCTGAATTAAATGAGTTTATTATCACCTATTTACATTCCATGTGGTTAATCTTGTATGTGTTTATATGTGTTGAAATGCAAATTAGTCTGTATTCTTAGGCAGTAAAACCAAATAATTTTGTCATGAATTTCAGTAATTGATTTTGTTCTATTCCCCAATAAAAACCGTTTCATGACCAAATATAATTTTTTTCCTAATTTTTGAATAATGTACTTATTATGCCCTTTAAACATACATAACATTTATATGTATATATGTACACATATACATATGTATTCTTTTATATATTTCATGTTAATTAAAAATCCTTTATGTGGCATATTTAACTATAATGATTGAGAATTCCAAAGCATTCTTATTCTTCATAATATCCATGGGAGTTAACATTAAATGAATTTTCCAAGTAAGGAATTAAACTTAGTAAGAAATTAAAGAGCTGAGATATTACTATATATATATGTATATGTTTGTATAAATTATACATGTAAATAATCAGGATAAGATTTAAATAATGACTTTCTACTTGCTGCCTTTTATTAAGTTTATGAATGACCTGCTGCTGTGCTGTGGGCTAATAAGAAATGAACAAAATTGAAAGGTCCAGACCCTTATTCTAGTAGTTCATATGAAATGACATGTGTGACAGAAAAAAAAAACCTACAAAAGTATTTTAAATTATTTAATATTCTATGTAGGCTTCAGATTGTTTCTGAGGTGTGAAAGCTAAACTTAATCAAATTCTGTATCTGAGTATCAGTGCAACTTTTTTTTCATTTCAAATTTTTTATCTTTGTATAGATTAAGTTATACACTAAGCATGGAACTTTGAAATACCAAACAGACTGTGCTCCAAACAATGGGTACTTTATGATTCCTCTGTATGACAAGGTAAGAGACCGAAAACGGTTCAGTCTAATTTCATGCTATTCATGATTATTGATATGTAGAGAAGCAGTGTGCCACAGGGATTTGATCATACTAGTAGGTGATTATTGGTTCTATCTGCCTTTGACTTTTGTGACCTTAGAAATTACAAGTTTGTTTTCTTAATTATATATGAAACATAGCAGTGTTAAGTAAGAAGTAGATAACTAACAATCAGTACAGTGATATAAAGTCATTCGTTTAATTTTAGTACTTTGGTAGATTTCTTGATTTCATAAGAAGAGACCTTTTTCCATTGTTTCATAAATCCGTCATAGAGGGACTGTGCATTGTTCTGCAGGTTTTACCTGGGAACACAAATGCTTAAATTTTAGGCCATTCATCTTATTCTTTTTCTTACTCTGTGATTGATTTACCTTTGTCTCCTTATAAGATGACTTTGGATTCTTGAAGGTGATGCTGGCAGAACACAACTTTTAGCTGGTTTTGTCAAGCTGCAAAAGTGACAGGTGTGGGCTTAGGTAGAGATTGTTGTTTGATACAGTGGAAGAAAAAGCTTTGGAGTCAGAGAGCCTACACCTGTGGTTTACATTCAGCCTCTTGAATTACCTTTTTAACCTTGGCAAAGTCACTTAACCTTTTGGGGCCTCAGGTTCCTCATCTCTAAAGTGAAGGGTTTGGACTAGATGGCCTTTAAGGTCTGTTGTGGCACTAAATCTGTCATTCTGTTCCCATTTTAGTTTGGAGCAGATTATTACCAGAAGGTTGCCCATGATTATGAATGAATGAAAGAAAAAGCATTTTATGTGCTTACTGTATGCCAGGCCTTGTGCTAAGCTCTGAGGATACAAATACAAAAGCAAAACAGTTCTGTTCTCAGGGAGCACTAGGAGAAGCAACAGCCATGGGAGTGAGGGCTAGGGGAGGATATTTTGGGTTTTGAAGTCCTAGGGATAGCTCTTTTCCAGAAGTAGTAGTCCTGTTTATTGGATTACAGTTCTGGGGCTTCTAGGAATCTCACCAGTCAGGAAAATCCAGCCCAAGAAGAATTGCACAGCTCTGCCCGCTAGGGTGCAGGGAGATGCAGGGAGGGGAGCAGCAGCCAAGAGTAGAGGGCAAAGGAGAGGAAAAGGGGGAGTGGGAGCCTGCTAAGTCTAGTGAAGTTCATTCATTCGTTCATTTATTGGAACTTGACAACCCATTCATTTAACATTAACAGTAAAACAAAATGTAAGAGAAATCTCAGGGTATTGATATAATTTAGTACAAAAATCACATTTTTATCTTTAAGCAGTTTGTTGATCCATTTATTCAACACACGTTAAGAACGTTGCTTTGCACAAATACATTGCCTGAGGTAATAGAGGAAAAACAGATGTTTCTTCCTATGCTCAAGGAATTTATAATTCAACAGGGGAAATAGACATAGGATTATAGATTTGGAGCTGAAAGAGACCTTAGATGTCATGTGATCTAGCACCTTCATTTCACAGGTGAAGAAACTGAGGTCCAGAAAAGTAGTAAATTATCCAGTGTCAAAGTAAGTGACAGGATTAAAATCCAGGTTCCTTGACTCCAAATCCGGAGCTCTTCAAACATAATACAAACTAAATGGTAAATACATAAGAAAAATGTAAAGTGTTATGAGATTAGATGAGGGAGGTCTTACATCTGGCTGAACTGATTTTTTCCATTAATTGTACACATTATTATCTTCTTATTACTAGACAAATGATTATGTGGATATCACTTACTTAGCAAGTTGTTTTAAAAAAATCTAAGAGGTAGCAAGTACCTCTTAAACTCCAGGTTTTATATCAGAATTTGTTACAAATCAGATTTGTTAAATCCATTGCCTTGTTTTTGCATAGGAAGACAGAAGCCAGTAAGTTGATGCAGTTTTAGAGTATCTAGCTTCTCTGAGTTCAAATCCTGCCTCTGATGCTTATTTTCTTTGTGACATTCTGTAAGTCACTTTAACTACCCTAAGCCTAAGTTTCCTCATTTGTTAGATGAGGGTGTTTGGACTAGAAGAACTTTGAGGTTCCTTCTAACTCTAGCTCTATGATTATACTGTTGTTTTTATATTTTCTTTTATGTTTAAAAATTTTTGGTTGAATGACAGCATTAAAGCTAACTTTCCCTTTTTTTGACATAGGGGGATTTCATTCTAAAAATTGAACCTCCCCTAGGGTGGAGTTTTGGTAAGTAGATGACTAGACAGACATTTTCCATTACTGAATATAATCTCTACTGAATCTTCATGAATAAAAGACTTGTGCTGGTTAGATTGCTTAAATAATAAGGATTCATTTCTAGTTGTGGTCATACTTTTCTTGAAAGCTTCCTACTGTGGGCAAGCCAACTCCACTCAGCAGCTTGGCAACTTTACCTACTACTCCCCTATGGCAGTGAGCTACCTTTTCTGAAAAAGTTTATGATTAAGTGAAAAAAAAGTGATTATTCCCATACTTTGTTTTCTCCCTTCTGTTTCTTCCTTTGAGTGGGTAACTAGAGAAGGAGGGAGCATCAGGATGCCTTTTTATGTCTCCTTAAAGTTTATGTAGAAGAGGAAAATAGATTTTTCCCCAGACATAGTTGGAATAGCTCTTCTTGGGACTCTGTTGTTCCAGCTTTGAAGTTTGGAAATGAGGCATGGCTATGGCTTGTTGGAGTCTTACTTTTACAAAGTACCTGGTAGTGTGTTCTGTAATGAGAATTTGGGTTTAGCCGTTTTGGAGGGACATATTTCAAGGACTGTAATGAAACTGCCACCTGAAAGTTCATTCTGCTCTGAGACTAAGCTTTATATAAGTTCAGAATCTGAGGTGGTGACATTTTCCTCTTTCATGCCTATGGAGGTGCATAAATACAGTTTTTCCAAAACCTTGAAGAGTAGAATAGAATCCATTTAGTGTTGAAAGTTTCTGAATTCAACTATACATAAAGTTTTAGTACTACAAATGGACTATTTGGTGATGTTTACTAAATTGCAAATGATAATTTGAGATAAAACTCAGATGAGACACTGGTTGACATATTTTACTTAGGAAGATTTCAGTATATTAAAGATGTGAAGTTGTACTGTTAACTCCTTTCTTATTGCCTTCTTCCTTTTTGTCCCCAGAACCAACAACTGTGGACCTTCATGTTGATGGTATTAATGATATCTGCACAAAAGGAGGAGACATCAACTTTGTATTCACAGGGTTTTCTGTGAATGGAAAGGTTTGGCTTTTTGCAGTTTTCTTAGTAACATGCAGTTTTCCCCCTTGAGAACATGTTAGATTAATTGTACTTTGTTATAAATTACTAACTATGTGTTCTTTATGGCAGGTACTCAGTAAAGGGCAGACTTTGGGACCTGCTGGAGTTCAGGTTATGTTAAGAAGCATTGGGAATGAAGCTCATATACAATCTACTGTGACTCAGCCTGGTGGAAAGTAAGTTATGTCTTATTTTGCCTTGTCTTCTGGATGTATAGATTTTTCCTTTTTAACTTAGAAACCATTTCAATTTGAAGCAATCAGTCAATAAGTACTTGTTAAATACCTATTAAGTGCTAGGTGCTGTGCTGGGTACTAGGGATACATAATAAAAAAAAAAGTACAAAAGTTAATCGTTTAGGGTAGAGAGTATAGAATTTTAATGAACCCTCTTCCAGTGATCTGCTGAATTGCTTTAGGAAAAGTTATTTAACGTTTTTGAAATTAGGGAGGTGGTGTGGTATTGTAATCAGAATCTAAGTAGCTCTGCTGCTGTGATGAGGGGCAATTTGTATCATCTCTCTAGGTCTCATGGGATCATAGGCTATAGAATCAGAAGGTACTTTAGAGGTCATCTAGTTCAGCCCCTTCCTTCCCCCAGCTGCAACTTCCTTTGGTCTTCTGTTTTATTAATAGTGAGAATGTCAAAATTATTACAATTTAATATTTCCTGTAGTATTCTAATTTTGTCACTGGACCTGAATCTCACATTTAAAGTAAAAATAGCCAGGTTAATGTTTCTAGATGGTTTAAAACATGTGGGATTTTTTTGCTCCCTGCTGTCTGTTTTCTGCTATTACTGTACAGATAGGAGGGGAACAAAGGGGGCTGAGGGCCATTTGGTATTTCTCTTTGTTTCATGGGTTGCCATGCCAAAGAATTCACCCAGTAGCCAACTAATTGATGATGAAAATCTCCTTATGTCATAATAATATTCTGTATATTCATAAACCCTAATTTGATTAGCTACTTCCCAGTCATTAGATACATACTTTGTTTTTAGCTTTTTTGTTAGTCACAAATAATGCTGTTGGAAATATATGTATACATGAAGTTCTTTTCTTGCTGTGAATAACGTACTTGGGATATATTCCCAGTAATAGAATCTCAGGGTCAAAGGGTTTGAACAATTCAGTAATTTGTTTAATTCTCTTTTCTTCCTTGGAATTACTTTTAACAGGACTTGACCTGTAACTGTAAAAGTGTTTTGAAAAAAAGTGTTAAATACTTCGTAGTTCTCATTTGGTCTTCCTTCCTCCAGGTTTTTTCCAGTCTATACTGTATATAGCTACTGTAATATCCTTTTTCAAACGTTCTTTTCATCACGCCATTGCTGTTTTGGAATCTATGAGTTCCTTTTGAATTCACTTGTACTTAGTAGGTAGATCCTTAGTAAATGTTTATCTGAGACACTGTGGTAAACACAGGGATATAAAGTACAAACAAGATGTAGTCTATGCCTTCTTTGCGCCTGTGGTCTAACAGATGTTTTATTAATCGAAAAATCTTTGGGAGGCTTTTAAGAAATGAGGCAGCATACTGTGTAGTGGAAAGAACTTGGGGCAGGGAGTTAGAGAGCCCCAGTTCTAATCCAAGTTTTTTTACCTCTGTTTTTATTCTGGAGCCATGATTTCCTTGAGAGGAAAACTCCCTCTCCCAATACTGATTGGTAGTTACAACTTAGAGTCTTAGTTGGCTTGGTCACTAAGAAGTTAAGTGACTCATCTAGAGTCACACAGACAGTATGTATCAGAGGCACGATCTACCCCAAAGTCTTCCTGACTCTTTAGCCAGCTCTTTATCCTCTAGCCATGTTGCTTCCCACTACTACTTCCGTGACCTAAGACAGAATATTTCATCTGTCAGGGGCCTCTGTTTGCTCATCTGAAAAAGAACAGGTGAGATGAGATGATCTCTACCACCTCTTAACATTTGTTTTATAGTCATTGTTCTAATGCTGGAAATACTTGGAGATGAGTAACTGTACTTCCTTTTCAGCCAGCATTTATTCACAATAGTTGTTAAATAAGTGCTTTATAGTAACTAATGGCAAACTTGTGGTTATTGTCAGATTATTTTCTTGTGCTGCCAGCATGATTGGGGGTATTATTGAGAACTGTTGTGGTGTAGTGGAAAGAGTGATGAACTTGGAATCAGTATCTTGCCTGATTCAAATCTTGTCTCATACATTTATTAGGAATATGACCATTGGAAAGTCTTTTAACCTCTTCTAGTCTGCTTCCTCATCTATAAAATGGGTTTTATAACACTTATACTCCCTACTACACAGGTTTGTTCTGAGGAACTTTTTTTTTTTTTTTTTTTTGGCTAGGCAGTGGGGTTAAGTGATTTGCCCAGGGTCACACAGCTAGTAAGTCTTATGTGTCTGAGACCGGATTTGAACTCAGGTCCTCCTGAATCCAGAGCCGATGCTCTATCCACTGCGCCACCAAGCTGCCCATGAGGAACTTTAAAGTACTATATAAATAAAAGTTTACTCATAGATTAAGAGAAAGATAAACATAATTTTATATTTCATAGGTTTGCATTTTTTAAAGTTCTTCCTGGAGAATATGAAATATTTGCATCTCATCCAACCTGGACATTGAGAGAAGTAAGTATTTTAAACATGTGATTTAAATGAATGAATAAAAAAAATTTTTTTAAGCACTTATGTGCTAGGCACAGTGCTAACTGCTGGGGAAATTAAAAACAATAGAGAGATAGTCCCTGACCTCAAGGAATTTGCATTTTAAAATGGAAGACAACATATATAGGGGTGTGGTGGCCAGGGAAGGGTAAAGTCACAGAGATGGTGAGTGGAGCCAAAAGGCAGTCAGTTGACATGCCTTTTCCAGAAGCAGTGGTGATGTTGATCTGGTCACTGTTGCCAGAGCAAAAGATGGAAAGAGGGGGGTAACGCATGCTAGGAATATGTCATTTAGTCAAGGGTTGGAAAGTGGGGTGATGTGAGGAGCTATCACCAGTGAGTATAAGCTCAGGGCAAGAACTGGAGGTCTCTTTGGGCAATTGGAATTGAATCATATCTACAACAGTTCAAATTAACAAGCTTATTTTGGAATAAATTTAAGAGCATTTGATTTATGAAGTGAATTTCATTTTTTTTGGAAGTCATCTGTAGATAGGACAACAAACTATTATGGTCTCTCTCTGGTAATAATTAGATGGGTGCCGTCCATAGACAGCATGCTGCTAAAACTTCTTTAGCAATGATATATGTTATCTGTTAAAGCTTTCAAGAGAACGTTCTTTTTCCTGCTGTGAAATGATTCTGTTTTTAATTGGAGCTATTAAAAAAAGCAAATACTTAAAACTGTATAGAATGTAATATAATTTAGTTGTATTTCTTTTAAGGCAAAACTAGAAATTTAGAACAATTGTGAAAAATTTTAAAAAAATTTTTCTCTTCCTATAGCTAGTTAGGTTACTTATAATAAGATGTAAAACAAATTTGAAATATTCCAGATCTTGCTTTTGTTCTGATACTTGATAGCTTTCCTGCTTAGAAAATCATTAGACATGATTAAGCTCAGATTTGTGTCCATAAGTTTTGTATATATGTAGGTTATCACATACATAGTCTTAATTTGATACTTTATACTGTTTTGTGGTATTTTAAGTTTTGAATGTACTTATCTTATGATAGAACGCTTAGTTTTAGACTTGAGTTCTTTGTTTTGCATTCAACATGTATAGTATGTTATAGAGAGGAATAAATATGTCCAAACACAGACGGATTTTTAACTGTGTCCAAAATGTTATGCTGTGGTTGTGTACATTGAAAAAGGAAATATACCCATTAATTTTTCCTGTTCTTTTAGGCTAGCACTACTGTTCGAGTAACTAACTCCAATGCTTATGCTGCTGGTCCCCTACTAGTTGCTGGTTATAATGTTTCTGGTTCTGTTCGAAGTGATGGGGAGCCTATGAAAGGTGTTAAGTTTCTCCTCTTTTCCTCTTCGGTAGCTAGAGAGGTAAGGAAAAGTCAGATGCTTAGGGTAATAAAGAAAATAAAGGAAAAATAGAGACTAAGAAAACAATGCTAATTTAAATTTGTAGAATCCATTAATAACTGTGTAGCTGAACTACTATTTAATGAGAAATCTAAATAATAATATGTGTAGATGTGTATGTGTAGGTAACTATTTTGTATTATCTTAATTTTTCTTGAAATAGTAATATTAAATAATAATTATAATATTCTACAGTAGTATAGTAATTATGATGGAGAAGGCAACTACATAAATTTTTTTGTCATTTTACAATGACTTTTAGTGAGTTTTAGGATACAGGAAAGAAATAATTTTTAAAATTTTTTTTCCCCCACAGGATATACTAGGTTGCAATAGTTCTCCAGTGGATGGGTTCCAGTCTCAGGATGAGAAACTGATATTTTTGTGCAGTGTTATCTCAAAAGAAGATGGCTCCTTCTCATTTTTTTCATTACCAAGTGGGAGATATACAGTGGTAAAGGAAGATGAATTTCATTTACCTTTTTTCTTTAGGAACCTGATGTTATGAAACATGATCTGCTAGTTTAGTGTTAAAAACAGATGTTTCAATTCCTGATTTCATATGCCATTCTCTTTTTCTGTTCTTTGTAAATGGAAATGATGTTGTTTGTTAGTGCCTGTTATGTTCATACTAAAAAAAATGGTAAAATGATACCTCTACCTATGTAACTCAATGAAACTCTTTTTCTTGAATTACTTAGGTTGGGCTTTTGGCTACTTAGTAACTAATATATACATTCACACACACATATATAATATATATGCTACTGAATAGCTTATATGCATATGTGTGTACATACATGCATACATCTGCTTCTTTTTACATCTGAAACATTTCTCATGGCAACATTTGTTGCTGTGACATTTTGTTGTGAAGTCTTTTAGTCCTTTCCTCATTTTCAAGTTGATAGGTTGAATGTTTTTGGTGGCCATGACCTTTTAGAAGTAAAATATTGTGCTGAAGCTAAATTAAAAGCTTTGATCTTGTTTCAGGTTCCATTCTACAGAGGGGAAAGGATTACTTTTGATGTTGCTCCTTCTAGGTTAGACTTTACTGTTGAGCATGACAGCTTAAAAATTGAGGTAAGAGTCCCATATTAAACTCAGAATATAAAGCACATGTTTATATTTCATGTCTCGTCTCTGCAGAAATGGAAAAGTTCCAGAAAATAAAAATTTTGATGAGAGGGATTTTGGGGAAAACACAAAACCTTGTTTGGTTGAGCTTTTTTGGAGGACCTCTTGTACAGTTTTTTATTATTAGAAGAATTAGTTATTCTAATGATGATAGCATTTTTTATATATATATATATATGTGTATTATATATAATATATATTATGTATTATATATATGTATGTGTATATAAAGGTGATATATATATATATATATATATATATCACCTTTTCAGGTGTCATCCATTCAAAATTAGAGGTGAATTCTCAGAGGTCCTAAGCTAAAGTGTTATCAGCAATAGCTTATGTGCATGGTGGGGTTCTAGCTTTTGTTAGAAGAAGTTTTTTGTGAGATAGAAAAAACACTTGACAAAATCATTGATATGCAATTTTAGAAGAAGTCTATAGATCAGTGTTCCTTCTGCTTTGGTTGCTTAAATGAATAATGAATTCTCTGTCTCTTCTGCCTGTTCTAGCCTGTTTTCCATGTCATGGGCTTCTCGGTCACTGGCAGGGTTTTGAATGGCCCAGAGGGAGAGGGTGTTTCAGATGCTATTGTCATACTGAATAATCAAATCAAAGGTGAGTGATGAATGTTGGGATTTGACAGTTTCTGTCAAATGAAGAAAACAGTACTTATAAATGAAAAGGGAAGTTATTTCTAACTTGCTGTAAGAAAACATGGAAAAATTTTCATTTTCTTGATTTCTGCAGAATATATATGCTTCTACACATGATTGATTTGCTTCGTTTATTTTTCCTTGTGTTACAGTAAAAACAAAAGGCGATGGCTCTTTTCGCCTGGAGAACATAACCACAGGAACATACACAATTCATGCTCAGAAGGAGCACCTTTACTTTGATCCTATTACAGTCAAAATAGCACCTAATACTCCTCAGCTGGCTGACATCATAGCCACAGGGTAAGGTTTCGATTCACTTTAGTGGAAAATACTAGGGCAAATAGTTTTATATTTAGAGAGTTCTCAATATGGAAATATGAGATTTTGAAGGTGCTTTTTTCCTTAAGTGATCTGCATTGAGAGTTTTGCTTTAGGTAGATGTGGAAGAATTCAGGATGTCTTTCAGTTTTGAACATTAACCTAGTAGTCTTTCTGAAAAAGTAGTCATTTGTTGGATGCTTTAAAAAGTTATTTTGCTGCAAAAGTCAAAATAGGTTTATTTTAAAATCAAATTGAATAACATTTTCTATGGCTTCTTCCTGTGACGTTGAATGTAAATTGGTGCTTCTGTAATTCTAGAACCATTTTATAATCTCTTTAAGTAGCTGTCAAGGATAGAATTATGGTCAATGTTCATTTAACCCTTGTGTTCTTCTGAAGGTTATACTGTTAATTGAGAAACATTATAAGATGTTTTTGAATAATTAGGTTGGGTTTATTGCACTTTGTTCTGCTTTGTCATTAGGCAACTTCATAGTTTCACTATCCCATAATTGAACTTAAATACCAGAGTTATATAAAGGATCTGTGATTTTGTTAGCATGGGGAACTCCTGGTATGGGAACTCACCAACAGAGATTGTACCTTGTCCAGGATCACACGGCTAATAATACATGCTAAAAGCAGGATTTGATCCCAGGTTGCCTAGCACTCTATTGATGATACTGTCTTTTGGACATAAATAATAATTTGAAAAGCAGTCACCCATAAGTGTAAAGAACTCTTTTTTTTTTTTGCTAGGCAGTGGGATTAAGTGACTTGCCCAGGGTCACACAGCTAGTGAGTGTTATGTGTCTGAGGCCAGATTTGAACTCAGGTCCTCCTGAATCCAGGGCCGGTGCTCTATCCACTGTGCCACCTAGCTGCCCCAAGAACTCTTAAAAACATAAAGGTTACCTACTTACAGACTATGTAGTACATACTTACTCTATACCATAAGGATGAATTTTTCAGAAAAGAGTTGCCTATGGTTATTCTAGCTTTCTTCTAGTTTGCTTTATTATTTTTTTGTTTTTATTTTGTTTTATTCTTAAATTTTTGTTTTATTTTGTTTTATTCTTAAATTTCCATTTTTGCCATTCTTTAACTTTAGCTCTGATTGCCTGTGTTGCAATCTGAGAGAGACCGAATCAAAGACCGAAGTTACAGGATGGGGTTGTCTGGAATGAATCTACAGACTCAAGCATTCTTTGAGTCAAGTTGGCAAAGATTTATTGTTACTCAATATAGTAGGCAAGGATTCTTAAGGAACCTGTGAGAGACTGAAGATGGTGCTGGGGTTTTTATGGAAAAGGGCATGGGAAAGGAATGCCAGGGATACTGATTAGGTAATCTAAAGGTCCAGGTATCTTTGGGAGCTGTGGATGGGAAAGAGGAGGGAGTATACCAGACAGGGAAGGAGATGTCAGAGGACCTTGGGAATCTGGCAAGAGGAGGAGTCCCTGGGCCAGCCAGGGACAAAAAACTCCTTGGACCAGACAAGACATTCCTCTCTTCTCTGTCACAAGACAGGAGCTTACTAAGGAATTGGGAGGCTTCCAGAGACATGATCTTGTGGCTGGGAGCAGCCCAGCACTCTCTCACCGAGCTTTGTGTCACCAGGAGAGGAGATAAGTGTTTTGCTGAAGCCCACTCATGAGTAATTGCTAGGGACAGTGTCCTTGGGCTGGGGGAAACTGCCAGGGATAGTGTTTCTGAGGCCAGGGAGAAACTGGGGATCCAAATACAGGCACCCAAGCACCCCATCACCTGCACTGTTAACTTTGAACTTCAGGCATTTCCAATTTCTTTAGCGAAAAGTGTTGGTTTGAAAAACTTCTTGCGTCCACTTCAGGATTTGCCCAATTCCAGGATGCTTTATCTTAATGACAAAATACCATAGAAGCATATCTCCTTATTTTCTTTTGCCTCTGACTTATCTTTATGCCTTTTAGCATGTTATGTTTTGCAATGCTGTGTTTTGTCCCCACTTGATGTGCCTGCTCAAAATTCACTTTTGTAAGATTTTGGGAGATTTGTAAAACTACTAAAAATCAAAATGGAATCTTCTGGAATTCTTCACCAGTGAGTGAGAAAATTAGTGATTACTAATTTGTTTTCTTGTCTTTGACCAAACCTTTTTTTGGTGGGGTAGAGATGGGGGGGAGGTGGGGGGATGAGGTTCTGGATCTGTGATTTCACCTGTTATGAGGAAGTCCTGGTAAAAAATCTCTCTCCACCATTGCAGGTCAGCAACTACTTTGCACTGTATAGTTGTGCCTTCTCAGGGTGCCCCAGGCATTTAACGAACTGGCATTTAAAACCCTTCATGACCTGTCTCCTTTCTACCTTTCCAGTATTATACATTTCTCCCCTCAGTGTACTCTGTGATTCAGCTGAATTGGCCTGCCTGCCTAGAATACTCTCCTTCCTCCTCTTCCCCTCCCAGCTTTCCTGGTTTCCTTCCTTTAGGATTTAGCTCAGATTCCACTTTCTACAGGAAGCTCCCCTTTCACCTCCCCCTCATTGCCACTGCCCCAGTCCACTATCTTCTCTGAGATTACCTTCCATTTATATATCTATCTTATAGGTACCTAGTTATTTGCATGTCAGGGACTATGTTTTTACCTTTCTTTGTACCCCAGCACTTAGCTGGTGCCTGGTGTATCAGAAGCCAGTTTGTTAACTGCCTTTTTGACTTTGAGACTGTTCTTTCCTGATTGGCCTGCTTCCTCTGTGATCACTCCTTTTCAGTGTCCTTTACTAGTTCTAACTTCCCTTAAACAAGGCCCTTTTTTCTTTTTTCTATATACTGCCTCTCCTGGCAATTTCATCTACTTTAATTATTTCATATATCATCTCTTTGTAACTCACTTGCAAATCCATCTCTAGGCCCATTCTCTTCTTAGAGAGCTCCAGTTCTATATTTCCAATATTGACTGGACATATCCTTCTGGATGTTCTTTTGGTGTTTATATTTGGCGTGCACCAAATTGAATGAACCATCTCACTTCTCCACTCTTTTTGGTGTCATTGTTTCTGTTGATGGTAATATTATTCTTGCAGTTACCCAGGGTTCAGTCCCTCATTATCTCCTGAATTCACTTTAGTTTTAGTTCTCTTGGTGACAGCTTCCAGGATCCTCCTCACTTCTTTTCACTGATGCCAAGATAATCTAACGTACACGTCTGAGCACATCACTTTCTTTAAAAACAGAACAACAAAAGATAACTTCAGTGCCTCACCATTGATTAAAATACAGATTACTTTTTTCTTTTCATTCAAGGGTGTTCATAGTCTAGTTCCATCTACCTTTCCTTTTCTGCCAAACTTGGTCAAGGAATTTAGTTCTTACAATTGTAAAATGAGGGGATTGGATTAGATGTTTCCTTCTTGCTCAGAGATGTTTCCCTCTTGTTCAGAATCTATAATTCTGTGAGACCTCTGTTAGAGTCCTGGTTCTATCACTTACTAGCTAATCTTTCTCTCCCTTAGTTTCATTTTGTTCATCTGTAAAATGGGTGGAGTAATACCAGTTGCCACATTATAAGTGGGAGTTTATGGCCGTGTCTGTTGCTAAAGAGTCATTCTTGCAAATAAAATAAATATTAATAGGTTATACATGATATATACAGATTCTGTGAGTGGTGTTCCAACAAACAATAGATTTTGTAAGCAGAGTAAATTCTTAAATTTGCAATTTCAACTTGTCATTCTATGTAGTGCTGTTAACTTTGATTGGAGACCTGAATGTTGTGTTCGAATATTCAGTTATATTCCTTTGTGTTTTCCAGTGTTTGAATATTTCCTATAGGCTACGGTTCTTTGTACATACAGTACTACTAAATTTACTACTTATTAATTACTAAATAATTTTTAGGTATGCGTAATAATGAGTATAGAGTATAAAGCATGTTGGAAATATTTTAAGAAAAATAAATGCAATCTGTCAGCTCTTTTCAGTGTTTTAAATCATTATGATATCTTGGTTCACAATAATAAGCTATGTATTTATTATTATATCTTTTATAGAAAACCTGAAACTTTTAGTATAACCTTATCACAGAAAAATGATTTACTGTTTATTATTATGTTTATTCATTATTATTTAAAAACACAAATAAAATACTATGAAAAATACAGAATAACTTGTGATTTGGAGAATTCTTAAGTATTTTCATTTCTCATTCCCAAATCATGAAGATTACTATGTCAGGGATTTTCAAACATTAGTAATATTTATATTATCTAGCTCACAAAGTGGTTGTGATATTGAAATGAGATTTTATATTTAAATTTTTTTTCAAAACCTTGTTGTGCTATAGAAGATATTATTTCACACTTTATATGTAGATTGGACTTTTAGCCATTACCCAACATTGTCATGGGCTCTCTGCCTGCATTCAGAATCTTAGGTTGCATTTCAAGAGACAAAATGTGTAGGATGCTTATTTCACCATATCTGCTCTTCACCTTATATTCATATCGGGCTACATCTAGAATGTTGTGGTAGTACTGAATGCAACTGAGAAGTTAGGCAATGTCTAGAAAAAGGCAAACGGGGTGGGAGGACAGCCTCAAGATTATGACACATGAGGTCTGGTTGAAAGAAATGGGGATATTTAGTTTGGAGAAGAAAAGACATGGAGATTATCAGTATCATTAAGTATTTGAAGGTGGGACTGGACTTGCACCAAAGGGCAGAGTCAGAACAATGGGTGAAAGTTGAAAACATACAAATTTAGGCCTGAAGAGAAACTTCCTTACAAGTAGAGCTAACCTTTTCCCTGAAGCTTTCCTCAGTTCCACCTAGCTACAAGAGAGAGGGGTGGTATAGGTAAGTTTACTGACTTGGGGCATAGTTTCGGATTGCTTTCCAGAATGGCTATACCAATTCATAGTTCCACCTACAGCGCTTCATTCTTCCTCTCCTATGTACTTTGCACATTTAAATTTGTAATATAGTTACTTTTATGTAGGGTATCTCCTTAACTGTAAATTTATTGAGTTTGGGATGATGTTGTTTTTTATTGTTTGTTGTGTTTATTAAGGTACTGCTTGGTATTGGTGCTATAAATGTCAAACTTAAACAGTCTCTCTCCAGGGACCTTGAGGTACAGTGTGCACAGAAATGTAGATATATGGGGTATTTTGAGGAGGGAAAGAAAACTAACCATGGAGGACTTTGGGATATCTTCATGAAGGTGGTGCCTGCCCTGGTCTTTGTATTCCCAGTGTTTTACATTTTGCTAATAAGCATATGGGGAAGGGACTTAAGTCTGTGAGGTTCTGGCTGGCTTTTTCTGCATATATGGGGTAAAACAAGTCACTTTTTTTTTTTTTGGTGAGGCAGTTGGGGTTACGTGACTTGTCCCGAGTCACGCAGCTAGTAAGTGTTATGTATCTGAGGCTGGATTTGAACTCAGGTCCTCCTGACTGCAGGGCTGGTGCTCTATCTACTGTATCCACTCTGTCCACTCAATCCACCTAAGTCACTTATTATAGTGACTTAAAGTCTGCTGGGCCACCAGGTAGAATTGGGCACTCTCCTGGGGCCCCTGAGGGGATAGAGCACTTGCTTTCCCAATCCAGTAAAATCTTGTGGGTTTTTATAGGATT
Organism: Vombatus ursinus; assembly: GCF_900497805.2. Taxonomy (NCBI): domain Eukaryota; kingdom Metazoa; phylum Chordata; class Mammalia; order Diprotodontia; family Vombatidae; genus Vombatus; species Vombatus ursinus. The sequence continues at coordinate 16,133,074 of NW_020954610.1, read as the reverse complement.
CTTATCTGGATCAAGCAGGACCAGGCATTGGGGGAAGGGAGCTCAAAGCTCAGATTTGGGGATTGATGCTGATTCATGTTAGTGGGGGATTGGAATCTGGTTTTAGGCTAGTGCTATTGGTCTTATTCTGACAGAGTGACTTGACTTCCCTGGGGTTTCTTCATTTAAGGAATTTGGAGGCTACTGAATTCCTTACAGTGCCGCTGCCCTAGAAATGCTGGAGTAGCCCAGCTGCTACTGGATCCTCAATTGTATTAAGACAGAATTTTCCTGATGACAGCTCCCTTTATTCTGACACAGCTTTTTCCCTCACACAAAACCCCTGTTAGCTTCCTTTGGTCCCAGCTTCCCCACAGGTTTCCCTAGTGAAGCTTCTTCCACCAAGGAAACCTTATTGGCCCCAGCTTTTCTGATGAAGCTCTCTGGCCTGGGACTGGTAAAAAGCCCAACCCATGTGGGCTCTGCATCTCGCAGACTTGGGTGCCCAAGACCATGCATGTTGTTATGTCTTGATGACTGACTGGCCAGACATGTTTCCCGATGGGAGATGAGGGGACCGACACAGGTCACAGAGTCGCTAAGTGCCATTGTATCCTTGCTGTATTAGGGCAAAGTAAATTTCCTCCTTCATTAAATGTTCAGTGACTCACAAATGCCTCATTTTGTCCCAACATCGAATTTGAACTAAGAGGGTCATGGCTTTAGAGCTGCTCCTACAATACCAAGGTTGCTCAGTTTTTTCCTTGTTACCTTGTAAATAAATCATGGGATGTAGTTTTTTGGCATATCTGTCTCTCTTTGGATACTTGTATATGTTATTGATGATTAATGATTATGTGTAAGAGTGTGTAAGACTTTCAACCCATAACTATCAGCTGTACAGTACTTTATTATGCCTTAAACTTGATGCTGTATGGTAAATGTTTCTCTTCATCTCCTCTCCACCCCCAATTCCCAAAAGCTAAGTATTACTGGTTGTTATGCTTTCCGTATAATATACTAATGCATCTGGGTACGCATAGGCTGTCATTTATTGAGCATCTACTATGTACAAAGTCCTTTGCTAGGTGATCTGAGAGTTGCCAAGCTAAATAAGACATACTTTTCCTTGAGGTGTTCACAAACTTAGCTGTAAAGAGAGACAAAAGAGAAGTCTTTTGGGACTTTGGAGAGTGATAGGACAACTTCTGATGTGATTTTTTTAGAGTGGGTGGTATTTGGGTTGGCCTTAAAGGGTGAGCATGATTTCAGTAGACAGAGATAATGGTGAACTAGTGTTCCAGTAGTGGGGAAAAGAATGAAAAAGATTGTAATGGTTGAAAAGTACAGGACATATTTGGGGAAAGACAAGTGTCCCAAATTGGCTAGAATATAGCATATATGAAAGAGAAATAGTAAATAAGATCAGAAAGGTAGGTTGTATCCAGATTGTAGAGGGCCTTGAATGCCGTATTAAGAAGTTTGAGTTTTATTAAGTGTAGGAAAAGTGTTTGAGTGGGATAGTGGTATCAAATTAGAATTTCTTTGTCTTCAAATATATTATATTGAGTTATAATGCAGATGGATTCTTGTACTTTCTTCCCCAGCATACATAGATAAATTATCTCTAATATCTTAGAGAGCTATAGTATTGAAGCATTATTGATGAACAAGTAACTGCTTCTCGGTCCCTAGAAAGTAGAGTTTGTTTTATTTTATTACTAGTTCTCCTATATTATCAAGAGTATCTGCTGCTTGCTGTTATCATCACTACTTGATTAATTGCTGACCCTACTGATCTCTACCATCCTAATCCCTCATTTTCCTTTCTTTTCTCTTGCCCATTGCTTCTCCTTACTTCATAACTTTTAAAAAAAAAAGTCTAATCTTTTATAGAAATCTTGCTAATTAGAGTATTTCTTTCCTTCCACAAGAAGAATTGACCAGTCACAGATTGTGGGACTTTTAACACTTCTTGGCTGTGTTTATTGGAGGGTACCTACGGGCTGCTGCTTCTCTATCAGATACTTTTTGGGGGTAGGAATGAATGGAGTTAGAATTAATACTGTGTTTCCTCTCTGAAGGCTGGTGTCCAAATAAATAAATTTTGACTATACCCTGCAGTCCTTTTCCTTTGCCAAAAGTTGGTGCTGATAGACAAGTTTAGGATAAACCCCCAGGTTTTAAGTTAAAGTTTGTGAAAAGCCCTTGACTTCCTTTGAACAAATAAACTACTTAGGTTGCTACTATTTCGTTTGAAGTTTTGATTTGTTGATAGAATTATTAATACTGAAGCTGCCTTTAAATTAAATCTAAGTGTTATGTTATTTTAAAGCTGTGGGTTTCCTCAGAAAGGGATGGATTTTTACTATGGATTAGAGAAATGCAAATCAAAACAACTCTGAGGTACTACATCACACATATCAGATTGGCCAACATGACAAAACAGGAAAATGATAAATGTTGGAGAAGATGTGGGAAAATTGGAACACTAATGCATTGTTGGTGGAGTTGTGAAATGATCCAACCATTTTGGAGAGCAATTTGGAACTATGCCCAAAGGGCTATAAAAATGTTACATACCCTTTGACCCAGCAATAGCACTTCCAGGGCTGTATCTCAGAGAGATCATATAAATGGGAAAAGGACCCACATGTACAAAAATATTTATAGCAACTCTTTTTGTGGTGACAGAGAATTGGAAATTGAGAGGATGCCTGTCAATTGGGAAATGGCTGAACAAGTTGTGGTATATGAATGTTATGGAATACTTTTGAGCTATAAGAAATGATGAACAGGCTGACTTCAGAAAAACCTGGAAAGACTTGTATGGTCTGACGCTAAGTGAATTGAACAGAACCAGGAGAATGTTGTTCACAATAACAGCCACGTTGTGCGATGACTAATATTGATAAACTTAACCCTTCTCAGCAATACAAGGATCTAAGACCTCTCCAAATGCCTCGTGATGGAAAATGCTATCCACAAAGAAGAAAGAACTATGGAATTTGAATGCACATCAAAGCATACTATTTGCTATTTTTTTTTCCTTCTGTTGTTTTGTTTCCTCTTTCTGGTGGTTCCTCCTATTGGTTCTAATTCTTACTTACAACATCACTATTGTGAAAATATGTTTAATAGAAATGTGTATGTATAGCCTATATCAGATTACATGCCTTCTAGGGGAGGGAGGTGGGGAGGGAGGGGGAGAAAAATTTAAAACGCAAAAGCTTATGGAAGTGATTGTTGATAATTCAAAATAAATTAAAAAAAAAGAAAGGGCTGGATTTTGCGATTTGATATGATCACCTCTTCTCCCCCCCCCCCCCCCCCTTTTGTATATTTGAGTGTATGTTTTTTTTTTTTTTTTTTTTTTTGCAGATTCAGTGTCTGTGGTTACATATCTATAACTCGATTTCCTGATACAATCAAGCAGATCAATAAATACAAAATTGTGATGACATCTCAGGGCAGGGAAAAATCTTTGATCACAGCAGAGACTGACTCACGTGGAGAATTTTGTTTTAAAGCAAAATCAGGGAACTATAAAGTCCAGGTAAGATGAGAGAATTTTAGTCTTACTTAAAAAGAATAGAGGAAACTTTCAGTTTTTGTTAAGTACCAGTTAAGACTAAATTCTCGATGAGATCCTAGTTTCGGGAAGCCCTCTTATAAACTTTGTAAATGCCTTTTTCCAGCTTCTCAAAGGTGACTTTCTGCATTTTTATTTCTAGTACAGCAAAGGTTCATCATGCTTTAATGTAGATTCTGATATACTCTTAAATGCTTTCTGAATTGACAACCAGTACACAAAGCATTATGTTTTTGACTCCATATATTGTGGATTTCTAGCTTTTATTATCAGGCCATTTCTCTCAAAGCTGGAACCATTAACAATCTATAGGACAGCATAATGAAAAATAGACGTTGATTCTTTAAATAAGAGTAGCAATTATGTAATCTTTTTTATATGAGTTAAAAATGGCTAAACATGGCCTTTTTTTTTCTTTTGGTGCTTATTTTAAGAAGTACTCAAAAAGAAAAGGACAATAGAAATAGAAATAGTACAAAAAGGATCCAGGCATATGATGTTAAAATTCCCTGGGTTGCATTTAGTGCTCGTGGCCTATGACTAAGGACCATTTTGCGAGTAGAGACATGAAGTTTAATGTTTTTCAGGTCAGTAGGATGAGTTGTGATAATGAACATGCTTCTGTCATTTAAGCTGGTACTCATTTAAGACCATAGATGAATATAGGTTGTTTGTGAACATGATTGTGAGTGTTAAATCAGGTTTCTTGGAATGAATATTTGTCACTTAAAAATCTATGTTATACTGGGCACAAACAAATGTACTTTGCGACAGACCAAATTGCGATTTTATAATGTTGTTCTGTGTATTTATGTAGGTGGTTGTGCCTGAGGCAGAAACCAGAGCAGGACTTTCTTTGAAACCCAAAATGTTTCCTGTTGTTGTTACCAACAGGCCAGTGATGGATGTGACCTTTTACCAGTTTTTGGCCTCAGTTTCAGGGAAAGTCTCTTGTTTGGGTAAGTTGTGAATTGAGAGCACAAACAGATAATTATGAAAAAGCAAAAGGGGCATGCTAGTGAAATTTTCTTCATATGGGGAAGTATTATACTGGTCAGCCAAGTATAATAATAGTGTTCTTAGCAGCATCTTAATTAATACAAGACAGTGGGGCCCTAGCCCCCAGATGCTGAAATTTAAAAGTCACTATTAGGCATATTCTACTATCTCAGAAACAACTTGGCTTAACACTTAGTTAACAAGTTAGTTAAAATAGGAAGATATCAAATGGCAAGTGCTTCCTCTCTCATGCTGCTGTTACCAAGTGGAGGATCTACCTTGTGCTTCCCACCCCTGAATTTAGCTTAGTTCATTTTGAGGGTGTGGTTTATGAAACTTGACTTAGGATCAGATTGTCAAGCTGGCTATGGAAAATACTAGTTGTGTCTCTGGTTCCTAGAGAGGGTTTTATGATGTCCTATTTTTCTCAATATGTACTGAATAAAGGCTAGCAGCAAGCCATTTAGAATAATTTTCCAAGGCATTTGTTCTCATCACCTTTGGCTCCCAGGGCATGTTGAGGATATTGGCTCTGTCTTAATTCTTCAGAGAAATTGTCTAATTTGTGACAGAGCAAGGGTTTTGGCTTCCTTTGGAATCTCATTGTCTCACTCTCATAGCCTTCACTAAAGTGCTATTTACTAGTATTTTGGTTCTAGTAACTTGTTTGCTCAGTGATGGATGTGCTAAAGAAACTCATACTAATTTCTTTTGAAGAATTAAATTGTCATAAATAATAGAGTAGAACTTTGAGAAGAGAAATAAGTGCTTTGGGTTTTTAAGCTTTAGCCTTTTGGGGCTTTCTGCTATACTTGACTTCCTTTTTTTTTCTTTGTTTCTTGTGTGTGTGTGTGTGTGTGTGTGTATGTGTTAGATACCTGTGGTGACTTGCTGGTGACTTTACAATCCATAAGCCGTCAGGGGGAGAAGCGTAGTCTACAATTATCTGGCAAGGTCAACTCCATGACTTTCACTTTTGATAATGTGCTTCCCGGCCGATACAAAAGTAAGATGCATTTGAACTTTTTTAGGTTTAGTTAATATACCTTATATTTCCTGCCAATCTTATTACTTTAAAAATTGTGTTTGGTCTTTTAAAATAGAATACTCAAAATCCAGTTAGAGCTTAATACCTTTACTTAATTCTTTCTTGTCCTTTTGTGCTGCATATATAATACATTATTAGGCATTAAAGAAAATGTCACAAACTGGTTGTCATCCTTATATAGGATAATATATTCTTTATCTTTTGATAAGTCTGGACTTCATGCCATTCCATTTCCAAATAATAGAAAAACGGTGGTAAAATAGTTTCATTGTTGTGTAAACATTATGGTTTTATCTAGTACATTTTGTTAATGAAGTGACATTGGCGGCTTGCTTTTACTTTTTCAGAATACTGTATTGCTTCTAAGTGTAGTAAGTGACAGTGTCCTGAAGAAGTACAGGGCATGTTTTCCATTTTTATTAACTTAGATCTGTGATTTCATTGATTCACTCTCCACAGATGCAAATCCCTTCTATGTATTTGTTAATGACCTTCTAGGTGACAAATCAGAATAGAATTATCAACATTAAGTCTAAAGAAATCCTTATCTTAACTGCCAAAGTTTTGTAGGTTGCTAAGGCTAAAATTACCTGGTAGATAGTTTCTCTGAACTTAGCCAGTCTGGTTCTTGTACATTATTCTACTGCTGGAGTCATACTTTGAAACCTTTTTGACTTAGTAGGAGCTTCTAGTATTTGTACTCCGTTGGCATAACGTTTGTGCATGGGCTGTCTCAAGAGGTATAATAGGTTCCCCGTCACATGAAATCTTCAGATGGTTACATGAGGATAACTACTGGGGTATGATGTTGTAACTATGCATTTTACTAGATAAGCTCAGATGTCTTCCAGTTCTGAGATTATCTGCTTTTTTGAGAAGCCAGTACTACTTCTATACCATAATGAGGCATCTAAGTAGGATTTTAGTACCATTTAATTAAAATTTATTGAAATTCTTTCTTACAGCCTGATTTTTTTTTTTAACTAGGCCAAGTCTGATTTATTTTTTGCTAATTTTAAGGACAGAAGATCATTATCTTTTTTTCCCCCCATTTTCCAAGAATTAGAAATTCTTGGGAAGAAAGATACTTTGTTAATGTTATATATGGTATTGACCACCATGCTTTTTTCCCCCCAGTAAGTATTATGCATGAGGATTGGTGCTGGAAGAATAAAAGTCTAGAGGTGGAAGTTACAGAAGAGGATGCATCAGGGATTGAATTTAGGCAGACTGGCTATATGCTAAGATGTTCGCTTTCTCATGCAATTACCCTGGTATGTATGGAATGTGGGAGATAGTCTCATTTAGAGAGGAGAGAGCAATAGACTATTGTTGCTAAGAATTTTGTTTGGAAAAATTACATTGTGTCTCAATTTCATTGTCATTTTACTTACCTCTCATAGGTATTTTGAGAAATGATAAATAGGATACAGCTTAAGTTCCTTTGGGAAAAGATACCTATATTAATTTCATATGATTGTCCAGAGTTAAGTCCTCAGTTTTGGAAGGTAAAACATTTTTGGAGGTGAATTAGATGAGAAGCTTTTTAAAAATAAACTAAGAGGCAACTAGGTGACACAGTAGATAGAGCACTGGAGTCAAGAGGACGTGAGTTCAAATGTGACCTCAGACATTTAACTAGCTGTGTGACCCTGGGCAAGTCAATTGTCCCAATTGCCTCCAAAAAAAAAAAGGTTAATATTTACAGTTTTTTTAAACTCTGAACCGCTTTATTTATTCTTAAAAGGAAAAAGATTAATGTTAGAAATTAATTCCTTTCCATTAGAATAGATCCATTTTTTTGCCTTACGAACATGCAGGTTTTTAGTGTGCAATATAGGCAGCTATAGCAAATTTTATTCTGTGTTGAGTGTTCGTTTCGTGCAGAGCAAACAAAAGTTTATAAGTTCCACAGTGGTGCTTTTTCCTCTGATGGAGGAAAAAGTTCCTTTGTGGACTAATGGACATTGGCAAATCTGACCTCAACTAGGAGAATAACATCATTCCATTTATGAAGCTCAGATTGTCCAGAATTCATTAGCTTTAACATTTTTTGACACCAGTAGGTGTCAGGTACCTGAGACGTGAAAAAAGTAAATGACTAGTTACACCATGCACTGCAGAAGTTGAGAGAGGAAGTTAGCATTCTTAATTCTTGTATGTTTTTCTAACAACTTAGCTATACACTTAGAAATAGTTATAATACCTATTATTATTACCTAATTGTTACCTAGCCAGTAGGTAATGATACCGATGCACAGGAAAAGATATTATATTTTTGTGGGAGTCTATGCAGGTATTAAATTTGGATTTGACTCATAAGTTCTTCAGTGATAAATAGGCATAATATAAACATGTTATAAATAGGTCTTGAACATAAAGGGTGTCCCTTTCTATATAAACATTACCGATTGTCTTATCATCCCTCTGTTTCCTGGTAAATCATTGTGCTGTCTTTGGTCCCTTAGGAATTCTATCAGGATGGAAATGGACCTGAGAATGTGGGAATTTATAACCTATCCAAAGGAGTGAACCGATTCTGTCTGTCAAAGCCTGGTAAATTTAGCAGGATTAATGTTGCTGCTAGTTAGAATGATTGAAACTCACCAGAGAATGATCTTAAAGGCAGCTTTCTTTCTTGGCTTTATTTGCATTTTAACTTATCAATTTTCAGTGGCATTGAGTTTTTCTGCTTCATGGAAGAAGCAATCACTTAAATGGATTAAATTAGATAATTTGCACTGGACTCTTTCATTTTTATTTACATAAAAATAGTACCACATGTTTAAATGATCATAATATTTATGAGTAGATATATCATTCTTTCTAAAGGTTAACTGTACTGGTAATTAACTGAATTTTTCTTTGTTTTCAAAGGTGTATACAAAGTGACCCCACGATCTTGTCACCGGTTTGAACATGGATATTATACTTATGACACGTAAGCTTAACTTACTTATAAAATGTTTCATAGTTTGCAAGCGTATTTTTTTTTTAAAGAGAAAAACATGTACTTTAATCTGTAATCCAAATCTATTAGCTCTCTGTCTGGAGATGGATAGCATGTTTCATCATAAGTCCTCAAAAACTGGTTGATTATTGTGTTGATCAGAGTTGCTAAATCTTTCAGTTGATTGTCGTTCATTTGTTTTTTATTTGTGTCTGACTCTTTGTGATGACCCCATTTGGGGTTTTCTTGGCAAAGATACAGGGTTGGTTTGCTATTTCCTTCTTCAGATGAGGAAACTGAGGCAAACAGGAGATTTGCCCAGAGTCATAGAGCTAGTAAATGTCTGAGGCCAGATTTGAACTCATGAAGATTAATCTTCCTGACTTCAGGCCCAACACTCTATCCAGTGCACTACCTAGCTGCTTTCCAAGTTGATTATATCTCTACAATACTACTGTTATTGTACAGCATGTTCTTCTGGTTCTTCCTTCACTTTGCATCAATTCATAAAGTCTTTCCAGGTTTTTTGAAACCTTTCTCTTTATCATTTCTTACAGCATAGCAGTATTTCATCACATCCATATAGTATAACTTGTTCAGCCATTCTTCAGTTGATGGATATTTCCCCAGTTCCAATTCTTTGCCAGTACAAAAAGAGTTTCTTTAAATATTTTTGTACATATAAGTCCTTTCTCTTTTTAATCTATTTGGCATATAGTCCTAGTAGCAATATTGCTAGCTTAAAGGGTATGCATAGTTTAATAACTTTTGGGAATAATTACAAGTTGTTTCCCAGAACAGTTGGACTAGTTCACAGCTCTACCAACAGTGTATTAATGTACCTCGTTTCCCACAGCCCCTGCAGCATTATCGTTTTCCTTTTTTTGTCAGCTTTGTCAATCTGATGGGTATGAGGTAGTACCTGACAGATTTTCACTTAATTTTTTAATTTTAATTTTCAATTAATTTTCACTTCTCCAGTTATTAATGATTTAGAGCATTTCTTCATATGGATATTGATAGTTTCAATTTCTTTCTCTGAAAATTACCTATTCATTTCCTTTGACCATTTATCAGTTGGGGAATTGTTCTTTTTTTTGTAAATTCTCTTTGAATTTTTAGAAATGAGACCTTTATTAGAGAAATGTGCAAGTGCTTCTTTTGTTTTTGTTTGTTTTTGGTTGGGCAATGGAGGTTAAGTGACTTGCCCAGGGTCACACAGCTAGTAAGTGTTATGTGACTGAGCTGGATTTGAACTCGGGTCCTCCTGAATCTCGGGCCGGTGCTCTATCCACTGCACCACCTAGGTGCCCCCTGCAGGTGCTTTTTAAGAAGATAATGAATAGTGGTTCTGATTTCATTGGGAATAGAAGGAATTGTTTTATTTGCAGCAAGAAGAATTTAAATCATTTATCAGAATTTTTCTGACAAGGGTTGTGAGACATTAGTATATATTGCTGAGAAAATACCTGATGAATCTTCTTTCTTGGAGTTTAAGAAAAGGGTAGAAAAGCCTACGGAGTATGGCTTAAATGAAGAGTTGTGTTTTTTTTTTTTCCAATTTATTTATTTATTTTTAGTTTTCAACATTTACTTCCATAAGATTTTGAGTTCCAAATTTTTTCCCCATCTCTCCCCTCCACAGACATGTCCCTCTAAGACAGCATGTAAATTGATATAGGTTCAACATATATGTTCATATTGAATCTATTTTCACATTAGTCATGTTGTAAAGAAGAATTAGAACCAATGGGAGAAACCATGAGAAAAAAGAAACAACAACAAAAAAGAGACAGCAAATAATATCCTTTGATCTGCATTCAGACTCCATAGTTCTTTTTCTGGATGTGGATAGCATTTTCAGTCATGAGTCTTTTGGAGTTTTCTTAGTTCCTTACATTGCTAAGAAGAAATAAGTTTATCAAAGTTAGTCATCACACAATATGACTGTTATGGTGTACAATGTTCTCCTGGTTCTGCTCGCTTCAGTCAACATCAGCTCATATAAGTCTTTCCAGGTTTTTCTGAATTTTGCCTAATGCAAGCTTTTTTTGAGTCTGTTCAGTTCATGTCTACATAACTCAACGGACAAGATTTATTCAGCTCTTTCTTTTATATACTTTCAGATTGTTTCTGTGTTTTGGGGCTGTGTTGACAGTGAAAGAATTTTTGTTTAGAATGCTGTTTATTTTTCTATTAGTATTTCATTTAAGAGATATTTTATTTCAAAACAAAATAGGCCAAGAAGATAAGAAAGGACAGTAAGAAGGATTACCAGAAATGGGTTAGTCCTTTGGGAGTTACTAGGTATTACAATTTGGTTCAGTTCTTCTTTCTGGTTTACAGGTCTTCACCCAGTATCCTGACACTAACAGCCATTCGGCATCATGTTCTTGGAACTATCACCACTGACAAACTATTGGATGTTACTGTGACCATTAAGTAAGGCTAATGTGGAGTTGAGTGGTTGGGAGAGGGGATGCTGAGAAGTCTCATTTATAGAATTTTGGAGTTGCAGGGGAGCTTTAGAGACAATCCCATAATAACATCATTTTATAAATGACTAAAGTAATACCTAGAGAACTTAAATGGCTTGTTGCCCCAAGTCACAAGTAGCTAGTGGCATATTAGAACCTAGATTTCCACCTTCATATCCATTGTTCTGCTACCCCACTTCTCTTAAATGGCATTAACATTTTTTCAGCCTGTAAGACGAGTCATTTGTGTCTTATGTTTAATCTCGAGCTCTTCTTGTGCACAGAATTACATAGTGTTTTCATTCATCTTAGTTCAGGTTTTAGGGCAGACTACTTTCTTAATTTTCCCTCCTTTAAACCTTTTCTTTTAAAGCATGTGAAATGGAGATGAAGCCTCCTGACTAAGGAAAGCTTAAGAAAACAAAATTATAGCTCAGGTTATGCCCACCTGTCTGTGTTATTCAAAAGGGACTGCTGATTTATCTACTGTTAAGGTGCTGATATGCCGTCAGTGACGCACATCTGATCCCTTAATTTTCTAGAGAATTTAAAGGCAATGAATCTTTGTCAAATGAAATTTAAATATGATCATCATTTTGTCTTTCTTGGAGGCCTGTTTTTGGCTAATACTTTATGCTTTCTTCTCAGTAGTAGTAGCAGCTTTTTTTACTCATTTTCACTCCTTTAAAATAGCATTTGTATGTCCTCTGAGTTTTTTTGTAGTGAGTTATATTCTGGAAGAGAAAGGTCAAAGTGATACTAGGATGGAAACAATATACCAAAGATCATAGTATAACTTAAAAATGGATAGATTAAGTTAATATTAAATATAGTCTAGGCATAATAACTTAAAATTTTTTCTGTGAAAAAATGTAATAGAATTTCAGAGTTGGTCCATCCTGTACTTAAACAAGATTCCTTTTTGTAAGATAACCAGTTTGTGATTATCCAGTCTGTGCTTGAAGACCTACAATGAGAGGCAACCTACTGTCTCCTGAGGCAGCCCATGTTTTAAGGTAGTTCTGTTTGTGAGGAAGTTGATTTCCTTTCTTTCTCAGCCACATTCCTTGAAAAAGCTGTTTACGTTCAGCTCTTCCATTTCTTCTTCCCTTCTCAATTTTGCAATCTGGTTTCTGACCTCATTATTCAGTTCAAGATGCTTCCCATCAGCTTTACTCAGTCCTTGGCTATTGAATTCCAGGCTCCCCTGTTCCATTAATTTTCTGCCTCCTTGATGTTTCTTCTCCATGGGTTTCTGTGATAGTTCTCTCTCTTGATTTTTCTTTTACCTGGCTGCTTCTTTCCAGTGTCATTTGTTAAATCAGAATCCAGGTCACTTCTCCTAACTCTGTGTGTACTTCAAGGCCCTGCCCTGGACCCTTTCTTTCTCTCCATTCTCTCTTTTGGCGATGTCATAAGCTCACATGAGGTTAATTATGTCGCTGCAGATGACTTCTGGATCTATATATATATATCTAGTTTTTGTCTCTTTCCTAAGCTCTAGTCCTGATTGCCAGTTGGACATTTCAAATTCAATGTCAAAAGCCAACATTTCCAAAAAAGAACTTAGTATCTTTCCCACCAGACCCCCCATTTCACAAATTTCTGTATTTTGTTCACCACCATCTTGCTAGTTACTCAAGTTTACAATCTAGGTGTCATCCCTAAATGCATATTTATTTACCCAACATTTTTGGTCAGTTGCCAGATCATGTTTTTTTTTCTTCATAACATCACAGTGTCTCCTACCTCCTTCCTTTTCATAGCTGTCACCTTTTCCCTGGATAATCATGATAATATGAATTGTTTTCCTGCCTTAAGTTTCTCCCCACCCGCTGCTAGGTGATTATCCTCAGGTTTGACTGTTTCGCTTCCCAACTCTATGTCAGTGATTCCTCACTATCTCTTGGTAACTCATTTATTGTGCTTTACAGCCTGACCCCAGTTTTCCCTTCTAGCCTTTTTGTGTGCATTACCTTTCATATACACTACAGTCCAGCCAAACTATCTTCTTAGTGTTCTTCACACATCTGACTTCATTTGCCATCTTGGTGTTTTTGTGCAGGCTGTTCCTAGTGGCTGCAATTCACTTTTTCCTTACCTTTTCTTCTTAGAATCCCTAGTCTTTTCCGTAGCTCAAGTCAAGGGCTACCTTTTACATAAAGTCATTCCTGATTCCCCTTCGCCCTCCAGCTGATATTCACTTCCCTCAAAAATTATCTTTTTTATATTTTGTATCTGCATTGTATATTTTGTTATATACCTGTTATCTGCCCTGGTTAGATGATAAGCTGCTTGAGAATAGGGACTATAACCACTTTTCTTTATATCCCCAGGACCTAGCATAGTTTCTGGTACATAGTAGGTACTTAATAAATGCTTGTTGATTGATTGAAACCCTATTTCTTAGTTATGGAACTAGTCAGCCACCCTCTAGCTGCTTCTGACTTACCCAAGAATTACAATTTATAGAAGCAAAGTCCCTAAGCAGTCTGCCGGTAAGAGAGATTAAATCGCTCAATGTGGGTCCTATTCCCTTTCTTTTTTTCAGGTCCTCAATTGACAGTGAACCTGCCTTGGTTTTAGGCCCCCTAAAGTCCGTGCAGGAGCTCCGTAGGGAACAACAATTGGCTGAAATTGAGACTCGCAGGCAGGAAAGAGAGAAGAATGGCGAAGAAGAAGGAGGAAGGACAAAACCCCCAGTGCAAGAGATGGTGGATGACCTGCAGGGTCCTTTCTTATATGATTTCTCTTATTGGGCCCGGTGAGTTGTTTTACTCTATGTCCCTGTTTTCTTGTTAAAACAGGGAAGAGAAATGACCAATGTTAACTCTCTTAATTGTTTTAGATCTGGAGAGAAAATCACTGTTACACCTTCATCTAAAGAACTCCTCTTCTATCCTCCTTCAGTGGAAACAATTGTTAGTGGAGGTAAAATAAAACCTATTGTGCAAAAAATGCATTTTAGTTGTTAAACTGTGGATATTTTGCTTTATGGAAAGGGGTGATTCTTTCTTGAAATCAGAAATTATCAGGTGGTGCTAGTGGTAAGAAAAGCCACCTTTAAGAATCAAAGTATATTATAATTTATGTTCTTAAATTCTGTAGGATCTTTTTTCTTATTGTGGGAGTTAGTAGCAAACATTGTTAAAAGTGGAAACAGAATAAATAATTCTTTTTTATGGAAACCTTCTATTCCTTTAGAAATAGTTTTTCTTTGCTTTTTGGGGATCTCATATTGTTCCTTCATACATTTTTATTCGTTGATATAAAAGTATAAATTGTTGCTTAGCTTTGTACTCTGGTCAGGAAGCTTTATGTTTCAGTGCTCTAAATAGTTCTTTTCTTTCCATGTGGATCTCAACTTAGTTTCTTTTGGACCTCAGTTTTTCTGTTCATTAAGTGGGCATGTTAGCAATGATCTACCTGCCTCAGGCTTAAGAACTGTATAAATCCATCCTTATTAAATTTGGTTGCTGCATTTCTTAGATATTATAGAAACATAGAATTATCTTGCTCTTCTCTCCTTCCCCTTTAGAAAGCTGCCCTGGGAAACTGATAGAAATCTATGGAAAAGCAGGCCTGTTCTTGGAGGGCCAGATTCACCCAGAGTTAGAAGGGGTTGAAATAATCATTAGCGAAAAGGGAGCCACTTCTCCACTAATAACAGTGTTCACTGATGACAAAGGTAGCTATAGGTAAGCACCTGAAATGGAAGCATTTGCATCTGTACAGTTTTTTTTGTTAACTGCTTTTCTAAAAGAGTTAGGAAGCAGAGTTCCCTTGGATTGGGCCATACGGCCTAAATCTCTTTAAGATTAAAAGCAGATCATTATGTTTTTTTGTCTTTAAGTGTTGGACCATTGCACAGTGATCTGGAGTATACTGTGGCGTCACAGAAGGAAGGATTTGTTTTAACTGCACTCGAGGGAAGTGTTGGAGACTTCAAAGCTTTTGCCTTGGCAGGAGTAACTTTTGAGGTATTGTTCTGGTTGCTTGATCTTAAGATTTCATGTTATAAATAAATTAGGTGACTCAACTGATATAGAGTATATTTGTCAAGTTATTGAATACAAAATGTTCCTATGTTAGCAAAGGGACTAAATCTGGAATACCATTGAATTTAGGATATTTTCTGTATGTTTTGGAAAGTGTCTAAGTCTCCAGCCCCTCTGTGGCCTATAATACCAGATTGTGATTTTTCTTTGTATCTTACTATAGTGTCTTGCCATTTTAATTGTTATTTTGATGGAGTATGATATTTTTTAAAAAATTGTCCTTTGTGTTGAATCTGGAGATCTCTGAGTGAGAGTACATTTCTTTTTGTATCTAAAGCTCTGAAACAACCATATTGTGATTTATAACACATACTTAAGGAAATTTCAGATACTCGAATGTATGTGATCTCAGCCATGAAGCAGCAACTTGTAACTTGTCCATTTGAGTGATTCTTCTCTGTGCCTTCCCAAAGTTTGCCACAGAGTCTACCCAACATGGTGGAGGGTTTCCTAATTTCCTAACCTTCTTTTGACATATCAGGGGTACCACTGGAACACTCTGACTTTATCTCTCAGCATATGACCAGCTTATCTTTTCTTCCTATTGTACAATTTTTTTTGTTGGTGAATTTTCTTTTTCTTTTTCAGTTCCTATTGGTTTTATGTTTCAGTCTACTCAAACCCATTGAGAGTATGGATTATTTCATTCTTTGTACTTGTATCCCCAGCATCTAGCACAGTACCTAGCACATAGTAGACACTTAATAAATACTTGTTCATTGAGTGATCTATCATGTATTTCTCCAAATGATGCATATTTTCAGTTTTTTTGGAGGTAGTCATGTCTCACATTTTGCTGCCAAATATCAATACTTGTAGAAGTTCGTTTTCAAAAGACGAGCTTTTGCTTTCATGGGGAAGCTTGAGGTTGGTAAAAGAGCTTTGTGATTTCTCAAAAGCAACCTGGCCTGCTTTTGTCCTCTTTTTTGACTTTGGACCCAGGTTCTGTATGTACCATCTGTCCCATATGCATACCATAGGATAAACTTTATAGGGTTTCTATCTTCAACAGTATGTTGAAATTTGGGCAATGTATATTCTTCAATCACTTGGCCTCTCCTATTTGGATGGAGTGATAAACAGCAGTCTTCCAAGAGGCTTTGCAATGTTCTGGGGCTTGAGACACAATGTCATTCACAGACACTGTCCAAAGGGACTCCCTTGTCAACCTGGACTCTGGTCCTGGAGTCAGGAAGGCCTGAGTTCAAAGATGACATCTCAGACACTTACTAGCTGTGTGACCTTTGGCAAGTCACTTAACCTTTGTCTACCTCAATTTCATCATCTGTAAAATGCAAAGAATAACAGCCTCTACCTCCTGGGGTGTTGTGAAGATCGAATGAGATATTATTTGTAAAGCATTTAGCACAGTGTCTGGCACATAGGTGCTTAATAAATGCTTGTTTCCTTCCTTTTCCCCATCACAGTGACGAATAACTGTGCTTCATCTGTTATTTATCTTCAGAGGGTCATCATCGAAAAGTTTTATTTCTGTAGTGATGTTTTCCAAGAACTCTTAAATAATTGCGATTCATGTATTGGAGACACCTTCTTCAATGGAATCAAATTCTTTTTTGTAATCAAGAAATAGGCGTAATGGGATCTTATATATTCTACCTCTTTTGGTTAATTGTGAAGTGGGTAAAGACATGCTCCAATGTTGCTTTTTTCAGTGACTAAAATGTTCTTTCTCCCTCCCACCTCAGACCCCACAGTTGTGGGGGGGGAACCCCAAAGAAATTCCTAAAATTCTTTGTTACCTTGCACAAGGAGTCTACCTCTTGGCTAGGAGGTGGGTAACATACTTCATCCCTGGACTTCTGGAATTGTGGTTGGTCATTGCATTGATCAGAAGTCTCAGGTCTTTCAAAGTTGGTTGTCTTTAAGATACTGTGATTGAAAAAATTGTTCTGGTTATTTCATTCTGCATCGGTTTATACAAGTTTTCCTAAGTTCTCTGAAACTATCCCTTTCACCATTTTTTATGGCACAATATTATTCCATTATATTCATTTACCACAACTTGTTCAGCCATTCCCTAATTGATAGGCATTCCCTTAGCTTTCAGTTCTTTACCACTACAAAAAGAGCTGCTATAAATATTTTTGTAGATTCATGCCCTTTTCCTCTTTCTTTGATTTTTTTTGGGGGATATACACCTAGTAGTGGCATTATGGGTCAAAGGACATTATTCACAGTTTAAATTTTTTGGGGCATAGTTCCAAATTGCTTTTTAGAATGGCTAAACCATTTCAGAGCTCTACACAGCACATTAATATGCATTTATCATTTTCATTTTTTGTCAGATTTGACATCCTAGTGGATGTGAAGGGGAACCCCAAGATCAATCAATATCTATTAAGTGCCTACTATGCACCAGGCACTATGTTAAGCACTGGGAATATAGAAAGAGGCAAAAGACAGTCCCTGCCCACGAGGACCTTACAGTCTAATGGGGGAAGACAACATGTAAACAAATACATATAAAGAAAGCATTTACAGGTTAAGTAGGAAATAATTAACAGAGGGAAGGCACAAGAATTAAGAGGGGTTGGGGAAGGCTTCCAGTAGAAGATGAGATTTCAGTTGGGACTTAAAGGACTACAGGGAGATCATAAGTAGAATTGTTTTAATTTTCATTTTTTTCTAATTATTTGTGATTTGGAGCATGTTTTCCATGTGGCAGTTTCCTAGGCTTACTTCAAGTCTTATGTCATATTCTGCCTTCTGTAGGATAATTATCCCAGTTCCCTCAGCAATTAGAGCCTTCTCCTCTGAGATTGCTTTCTCTCTACTCTTAACATATCTTATACCTACCTACTTATTTTCCTGTCTCCTCCATTTTAATGTGAGAACCCTGAGGGCAGGAACCATTTTTTGCCTTTCTTTGTATCCCCAACACTTGGCACAGTTCCTGGTACAGAGTGAAAGTATAATAAGTGTTTTTTGACTGACTGATTGATTCACTCAAGGATAATGATTACACAGCAATAATAATATTAAGAATAATAGCATTTATAATATCACTTTAAGGTTTCCAAAGTGCTTTACATATGTTATTTCATCCAGTCCTCAGAATAATCAGATAGATACTATTAACCTTTGGCCCTTGCTTCTGCCTGAGCAATGTTTTCCCCATCAGTTTGTCCCCATTTTCACTAAGAAAGTCATCCATGGTAAGTATGAAATAATTTTGATGTTACTTTATTATAACAGATAAAATCTGAAGATGACCAACCACTTGCTGGAGTCCTATTATCCCTCAGTGGGGGTGTGTTCCGTTCCAACCTTCTGACTCAGGACAATGGGATGCTGACCTTTTCAAACTTGGTAGTGTATTCATGTGTAATTGGCTGCTGTTTGCCTATAGGGGAAGGCAGGGGTGGAGCGTACATTCCTTGTGTTCATCTTGTAAATATGAAAAGGAAAACTAACTTGTAGTGTTTCAGATCCTCTGGAGACCAAATCCAATTTGAACATTGTTAGTACCAGAACTTTAGCTGCTGATTCATGTTTCTCTTTACACAATCATTGCATATTCTTGCCTTGCACCTGTCACAAAGATGTTGTAATTAATTACCCTGGCCACAGCTCCTTCTACGTATCTCCCATTGTTTCACAGCAGGATTGCAGTGTTTATGATCTTGAGTATTGTAAGGTAGTTATTTTTTGTGTTTCTTTTCCAGAACATGTACCACATATTGGAAAAACAGCACTCAAATAAGTCACTAGTATATCCTCAGAAAGTATAATAGCCATCATATCAGTCCTGTGGAGAACTGTCCTCAAAGATAGGATAGGAGTGATCTTTCTTAGCCTGTTAAGAACCAGGAGAGCTATATTAGTGGTAGTTCTGACCTCGCTGACTGAAGTTTTCTTCATTCTTACTGGGTTGAAAATGCTGTAGCACAAACCTCCCATTTTCGGTTGTTTCTTGGCAGAGCCCAGGGCAGTATTACTTTAAACCCATGATGAAGGAGTTTCGTTTTGAACCTTCCTCACAAATGATTGAAGTGCAGGAAGGGCAGAATCTGAAGATTGCCATTACTGGTTATAGAACAGCTTATAGGTAAGTGTCCCTGGGTCTCACAAAAAAAGCTCTGAACATGGTGGCTGAACTGTGGGATCTGACTTAGTGCTGTGCCATGTGGAAAGCAGACTTTGAGCATCTTCCCTTATTTCTGTAAGAGTGTTTTTTAGGGGAAGAGGAGGACGTGTTTGGAGTTGAAAAAATGATTTTTTGACCAGACTTGGCCTAGAATAGCTCTTTCGAATCAGTTGACTTGAATTAAATTGAAGAGAGAGTTGTGCTATCTTTCTTTTTTTTATTTTTAATTTTTTTTTTTTTTTTTTAGACAATTGGGGTTAAGTGACTTGCCCAGAGTCACACAGCTAGTCAGTGTCAAGTGTTTGGTCTGAGGCCAGATTTGAACTCAGGTGAAGACCTGAATCAGGGCCGGTGCTCTATCCACTGCACCACCTACCTGCCCCTGAGAGTTGTGCTTTCAGTGGAGCTATGTGTGGAATGAACATTTTGTTGTGAACAAAAGAGTGATGGGAAGGGGTTGGAAAATTGAGGATTTTCCTGAGAAAATGTGATTTTGGAAAGTTGAAATTAATTAATTTTTGCTTTCTTAAATATTTCATTATCTGGAGAAAAAGTTACATTTTATTACAATTTTTCAAGGGCTTTGGAAAAATGTTTAAACATAAGAATTGATTATAACGTACAGGGATCAATACAGGAAATATGTGGAAGTAGATCACATAATTACACTTGTTTAGTTTGTTGGAAACTGAGTATTTTGTACTGTTTTGTTCTGTAAATTTTATACTCATTTTTTCTGTTATCAAATGTAAGTCATTTTATTTGAAATCCTTTATCTGCTGTAGAATTCTATGGAATGCTCACATGCTCCTTTCTTCCTTCCTCCTCTTCTTTCTAGTTGCTATGGTACAATTTCTTCTCTAAATGGAGAACCAGAACAAGGAGTTGCTGTGGAAGCAGTAGGACAGGGTGATTGCAGTATTTATGGGGAAGATACTGCAACTGATGAAGAGGGAAAATTCAGGCTTCGAGGATTATTGGTAAGAATCAAAACTTCTTTATTATACTTTCTGTATTTCTTTGCATCATATTATTTAGCAAGATGGTTGGGTATTACCATTTTATTTTGCTAAATGTTTTCTTTGATGCTTGACATACATCCACTTCTCAAGACTTTGTGTGTCCCAGATGTGGAATGAGGCATTTCTTTTCAGACTTGGCCAGTGTGTGGATTTGTTTTACTTAACTATACTTATTTATTAATAAAGAAGGGTTTTTCTTTTGGAGGTGCCATGGGGGAAGCCATTGGGAAGTGACAGTGATAATTTAAAAATAGCATCAATAAAACATTTAAAAAGAAAAAAGAATCACAACTTCAGGTTTGCTGTTTTACCCAAGATTATCATGGATGAAGACATATTGTTCAAGAACTCTGCAAGAAATTGTGACCTAGAGTTATGAGCAGAATCAGGTTTTTGTCGTTGAATCTTTTTATGAGGCATGCCCTTTATCAAAGCCTAGAAGTTAACTTTATACAATTAAACAGTATTGCTGAGAATAAAGGCAGAGCCTCTGTGTTCTGCCATAGTTGAGCTTGGTGTGTTCTCCAGGCATGGAAATGATAAAGTATGATCTGTTCCACCCTGGTTTTGTGATAATATCTTAGAAAATATCGATATCTTTTGTTTTTAACATCACCTTCATGTCTAAATACATCCCTCTTTTACCCACTGAACGATCTCTTGTAAAAGACACTGAAAAAGAAAGAGGAAAAAAAAAGGCAGTTCAGCCAAATCAATCAATACATTGACTATACATTGAGAGTATATACAATATTCTGTATCCATAAGTGTAGAATACATCCGTCTCTGCAGTGAAGGGAGATTATAATTATATCTTCTTAATTTACACTGTTGTAATTATTCTGTGTATTATTTTCCTGGTTCTGCTTACTTCACTCTGTATCAGTTTATGTAACTATTCCCATGTTTCTCTGAATTCTTTTTTATTATTTCTTGAAGTGCAGTAGTATTGCTTTATAGTTATGTTCTACAATTTAACATTCCCCAGTTGATAGGCGTCTACTTTCTTTCCAGTTTTTTGCTACTACACAAAATGCAGCTATGAATATTTTACTATATATCTCTATCTCTGTCTATCTATCTACCTATCTTTCTATCTATGGCTTTTATTTCTGTCTTTGAACTCTTTTGCTTCTAGCAGTTGGATCTGGGTCAAAGGGTATGGAATTTGAGCCACTTTTTAAAAGCATAATTCCAAGTTGCTTTCCAGAATGGTTGGACAAATGCACTGCTCTTGCTGTGCTAGTTTTCATCTTATTCTTGTCAGACTCATAATATTTCAGAATTTTTTTGTTCAAAGATACAAATAACTATTTGAAGTGAAATTGTTTCAGATCCTAGGTGAACCACAAAATGTGTAACTGGTGATCAGAAATTGGTTGGTTCCATGGTTGGTTTTAAGGTAACTTTTCTAATGGTAATAACTCAGATTTATATAATGTTTTTAAAAGTTTACAAAGTACTTTCTTTACAACAACTGTGTGAAGCAGGTAATTCAAGCATTAGTCCCAGAGAAGTTAAAATAACTTTCCCAAAGTCACCTGGCTAGTAAATTTCAGGGCTGGGATTAGATTTCATGTTGAATGTTCTTTCCACTCTACCAGAATACCTCTCAGTAGAAGGTTAACAGATTTTATGCATAGGGAGAGAAATAATACCTTCTTGGTTAAGGCCAGAAAGCATTGCATGTACTGAACTTTTTCAGGATTTGTCATTGGTTTTATTTGCAGCCTGGATGTGTATACCATATCCAGCTCAAGGTAGAAGGTAATGAACATATTGAAAGAGCCCTCCCTCAGCATCGAGTAATTGAGGTAAGGCATTTAACTCTGTAATGAATCTTTTAATGATTAGCTCACATTCTAAAATATCGAATTAACTACCTGCATTTCACTTAGTTGGGTGACTTTAGATCTTAATAAAAGGTTCTCAGGATAATATTTCTTTATAAATAGTTCTTATAGCATGAAAAAGTATAATATTAGCATCATTAGAACAATTAATTTTGATAAGAAATTTTAACATTTGGTTCCTCTCCCTGTAAGTTCCTCAGGGAATTTAAAGTATGTGCTTATGGAGCTCTTCAGATCAAGGACATGAAAGAGAATATTGGTTTAAATGGTAAAGGATCGCTTCATTGTTGTTACCCAATTTTCCCTTATCCAAATGAATTTCTCACTTATCTCTTGACTTCCAGGAAAGTTTAATTAGCCTTCCATTAGATGGACAGCTTTTTTGAAGTGAAGGCCATTATTCAAACTAAATTGTCTAAGTAAAGAAGTATATATTAAATTCAGCAAAAAGCAGGTCAGGATTTTCATGTAGGACATTCCTCCTCTAATCTCTGTTTCCTGCTGCCTCTCTTCCCATATGCCTAATTTGCTAGGCCTGAGGGCATGGTTAAGAGAAAAGTAACTGACTTGGTTAGATTTGTATTTTGTACTTGTGGTTCTCAGGATAGAGTCTAAGGTAGCAAAGGTAGTATGTGGTACTCTGATTTGAAAAGGACTGTGGTGGCTGATGTGACAAGTTCGGGTAGTGGTTCATAATTGTACTTTTTTTTTTTTCCTGAAAGAGAGGAATAGTAGTTTTCTTTAGACCAGTAAAAAAAAAAATGTTTGGCTCCAATCGCATACGCAACTTCTTGATATAAAGTAAATATCAGGAATTCACATAACTAGAAGTTATTTTCTTTGGCTAATTCGTAATGCTGTGCATTTATTCTTTAATATATTTTAGGTTGGTAATTCTGATATTGATGATGTAAATATCATAGCTTTCCGGCAGATTAACCAATTTGATTTAAGTGGAAATGTGATCACTTCTTCTGAATATCTTCCTTCATTATGGGTAAGATTAAGTCTGTTTTTAATATAAATTTGGTTTTCTTTGACTTTAAGGTGAGTGGGAGCCATGAGTAGTGACCAGCAGACTATTACTGAAATACTAAGTATGTTCCTAAATTGGTTAGAGAAATTGATATATGACAATAGTTAAAGTTAGTATTTTAATGTTTGATTATAGCACTGTTAGAATTAACATAGCAGTTACTGAGTTTTTAAAAATAAAACTGATCTGAGCCCAGATGACCACATTTGTCTACAGTTACTCTTTGTGCAAATTGTAGAGGAAAGCTGATGAGTAATCAATATAGTGTGGGCCTTAAAGCAGGACAGTGTTAAGATGATTTAATACCATTTGCTTACTTAGCTTTTTGCTAAAAGATTCTTTTCATTTAGTGTTCTTGGGGGTGTTCATTTAGTGTTTTTATGATTTTATAATTACAGATTGATTTGGAAGGAGTTTTGAGATTTAATTCTACTGACCATCTATCTTTCATAAAATGATGGAAAACTGGCAGTTTAGACTCACAGAAAGTATGATTTTGGCCTTATCATTGGGTAAGAATAGGCTAGAGCCATCACAGTGCTTAGCATCTGCCAAGACTATACACAGCTCTTCTCTATGCTCATTTGCTCACAGTTTTGAGGACAGAAAGTGGGTCCGTTAGCCTGAGAAAAAAAGTAACTTTTTTTAAAGCCCCACTTAAGTGCTTCTTGAGGCAACAGAGGGAACTAAATGTAGAATAGAAGTACTTTTTTAGGTTTTAGGTGGAACATAATTTTGAAGCAAAGAGATGAGGAAGCCTTAAATTTCCATGAATCTCACCTTGTCAGGGCCTCAGATGATTGATGAGGGTACTATAAATTACTTGCCAGACTTGGGCATTTTCTTATTCAAATCACTATGCTTTTAAAGAATCCCTTCACTTAAGAATTAAGATATGCTCAGGATGTCAAAAGTGTGAGTCCTATTCCGGATTCAAAAGCACTCTGAAATGCTTTCCTTCTTTGATCACTTACTGTTTTTACTCTCACAGGTAAAGCTTTACAAAAGTGAAAACCTCGACAATCCAATTCAGACAGTCTCTTTGGGCCAATCTCTTTTCTTCCACTTCCCACCATTACTTAGAGATGGAGAGGTAATAGAGATTACTTGATTATAATTTTTGTTTTTGTTCTTGCTTCCCCTCTACTAAAAAAAAAAATTATGAGCATAAAATACGAAAATGTATGGGCCTACTCTTCACTCCTTTGCCAAAGGAATAACCAAAGGATTACTGAATGCTCTGTTAGTCAAGAGGGCTTGGATTATCTAGTTAATATAAAAATATTATTTCTAATAAGAAATAGGCCACCTGTTTTGGGGATTGAGAGAACAAACTTCAAGGATTTTTGGATCATTTTAATGGTATAGATTCATACTCTGAGATCTCTTTGAGATGTCTCAATTTATCAATTGAGACAATGATTTCTTCTTTTAAATTTTTTAAAATTAATTTATTTTTAGTTTTCAACATTCACTTCCACAAGATTTTGAGTTCCAGGTTTTCTCCCCATCTCATCCCTCGCCACACCCCAAGATGGCATGCATTCTGAATACCCCTTCACCTAATCTGCTCTCCCTTCTATCTCTTCTCCCCCATCCCTTTCCCCTTCTATTTTCCAGTAGGGCAGAATAGATTTCTATACATCATTGCCTGTATATCTTATTTCCCAGTTGCATGTTGAAACAATTTTTAACATTTGTTTTTAAAACTTTGGATCCCAAATTTTCTCCCTCTCTTCCTCCCCACCCATCCTTATTGAGAAAGCAGGCAACTCGATACAGGTTATACATGTGTAGTCATGCAAATCATTCCCATAGTAGTCATGTTGGGAAAAACTATTTTTCCCTTCACCCTATTCCCACCCCCCCATTTATTCTATTCTCTCTTTTGACTCTGCCCCTCCTTAGAAGTATTTGCTTCTGATTACCCCCTCCCCCAATCTGCTCTCCCCTCTATCATCCCCCTGCTCTCTTATCCCCTCTCCCCCAGTTTTCCTGTAGGGTAAGGTAGATTTCCATATGTGTATGATATTCCCTCCTTAAGCCAAATCCGATGCGAATAAGTCACTCACTCCCTCTCACCTTCCCTCGTTTCCCCTCCACTGTAAAAGCCTTTTATTGCGTGTTTTATGTGAGATAATTTACCCCATTCTACCTCTCCCTTTCTCCTTCTCCAAGTATAATCCTCTCACCCCTTAATTTTATTCCCCAGATATCACCCCTACATCTTCCCCTCACCCTGTGCTCTCTATTTATATGTCTATCTGTCTATATATGCACATACATAAAATTTTTTTCCCTCCAACTGCCCTAATACTGACAAAGGTCTTATGAGTTACAGATATCATCTTTCCATGCAAGAATGTAAACAGTTCAACCTTAATGATTTCTCTTTCCTGTTTACCTCTTCATGCTTCTCTTGAGTCTTGTATTTGAAAGTTACATTTTCTATTCAGGTCTGGTCTTTTCATCAAGAATGCTTGAAAGTCCTCTACTTCACTGAATGTCAATTTTTTCCCCTGAAGGATTATACTCAGCTTTGCTGGGTAGGTGACAGGCAATGATTTCTAATTGATAAGGCCAAATTTCATGGCCATTTCCCAAATCTAATCTGCCATCATATTCTATGGGATGATATAGTAACTTTTCTCTATGAAATATAACTAAAAGATAATTTTATGGTTACAGGGGTGCGGCCTTGAGGCTACAAGTGGCTCTCTAGGTCCTCAAGTGTGGCCCTTTGACTGAATCCAAACTTCATAGACCAAATCCCCTTAATTGTTCTGTGAAGTTTGGATTTAGTCAAAGGGTTGCACTTAAGGACCACTTGTGGCCTTGAGGCTGCAGATTCCCCACCTCTGGTTTAAAAAAAAATAAGGATTTCAGAATTTATATATCCCGAGCAGATATTTTCCTTAAGTTAGTGTCCTTGGGACTCTGTATATACTTACTCCAGCAATACTGCCATTACTTTAAAACATTTGTTTCAAAAAAATTAAATCTGCCCTCTTTGGACAACATTTGGTTACTATTAAGGATATTCAAGAAAATGTGCTGTAGGCTGTAATAACAGTTGTCAAAGAAGAGTTCCAAAAATGTTTTGAGCAAAGCAATTTGAGGAAAAGGAGAAGAGAATGAGCCCTAGATTGGTCACTGCCCTCTGTGGCCAGAGCCCTCCACTTCTATTCCTTTTAACCTGTGATGTCTGTGCCATCATCACTATGCTCCTATACTGA
Source organism: Vombatus ursinus (assembly GCF_900497805.2). Classification (NCBI taxonomy): domain Eukaryota; kingdom Metazoa; phylum Chordata; class Mammalia; order Diprotodontia; family Vombatidae; genus Vombatus; species Vombatus ursinus. The sequence goes on along the minus strand of NW_020954610.1, from coordinate 16,106,716 downwards.
AGGTAATGCAGAGGCTACTGTTGTTTGCTAACCCAACCCCTCTGAAACTAGAATCCAAACCCAGAAGGGTTCTTGAAGAGAAGATAGAGATGTTATCCACAAGGGAAAGGCTGGCACAAGGATGGAACTATCCCTGTAGAACAAGAAGATGCCAAAACAAAACAAGCACAGATAACTGAAAGTGTTAAAGAACTGTAATTCTAGCGGCAATACAATTTGAAACACTGTTTTTAAAATACAGCTTTATGAAAGTGTTGAATTTGCTTTACTTTTTAAAAAAAGGTGTTCCTTTGTTTTAAATAAGTTTTGTTGATATCTTTTTTTTTAGCATCACCTATGTTTTCCAATGTAGTACTCTCCCAAAGAACTATCCTTTATTAAAATGAATAAAAAAGAGGGGAAAATTTTTCAGCAAAACTAACCACCATATCAGGAAAGTCTCATTTATAGGGAGTGTTCTACACTCATACTCTTCTGCAAAGAAGTGGGAGGGAGATGACTTTGTATAGCTTTTCTCTGGGGCTGATCTAGGACATTTTAATTCTATGGCGTTCAATTTTGAATGTTGTATTATTCTTTCCATTTACGTTGTTACAGTCATTGTATGTATTTGTTTTCCTTGTTCTGCTTACTTTACTTTGCATCATTTCACCTAAGATTTCTCACGCTTTTCTGTATTCATCATATTTGTGATTTTTTGCAGCACAGATAAATATTTTAAATTTATGTCTCAGAATCTGTGTAGCCTTTTCCCAGTTGACTTTGTTTCCAGTTCTTTGCTACTACAAAAAGTTCTGTGAATATTTTGGTATTTATAAAATCTTTTTGTCTTTTGTCTCCTTGGAGTATATGCTTAGCAGTGGAATCTCTGCGTCAGAGGGTTTGGACATTTGAGTTCCATTCCTCCTCACCTCTTTTCCCTCTCTCCCCCTCCTCTTTCTAAGTATAAATTCCACATTACTTTTCAGAATGGTTGCACCAGTTGGCAGTTCAGTCAATAGTGTTTTAGTGTGCCTATCTTCTCATAGTACCTCCAACATTAAGTATTCCCATCTTTTGCCATTTTTAGTAGTTTGCTGGGTGTGAAGTTAAATCTCAAAAGTTGTTTTTTGATTTTCATTTCCCTTTTTGGTGATTTGGAACAGTCTTTTCATGTTGGTTTAAACCTGCCTGTAGTTATTGATGATGGATTTTTTTCCTTTTTTTTTTTTAAATGGACAGAATTATGTTGTATTACTGGACTCTACACTATCCAAATCCCAGTATGACTACACCTTGCCTCAGATTTCTTTCACTGCCATTGGATATCACAAACATATTACCTTGATTTTTAATCCTACAGTAAGTAAAAGGGGTCTTTTTTTTAAATGGGAAAGAAAAATATGTGAAAATGTAGAGACTTTAGCTGTTTAACATAGATTGCTTAAGCCAAGTGATAATTGTGGGGTTTTTTGTTGTTGTTGTGGTTGTTAATTTGTGGTTTTCTAAGTCAGTGTACTCCCCAGCACCTTCTATTTGAGTTGACACCACTACACTATCCTGTCTGTCAGGTAGTAGCTAACATTTATATAGTACTTTAAGTTTTGTAAAGTACTTTACACACATTGTCTTTTGAATCTCCCAAACAACCCTGGGATTATAGATAATATGGCGATTGTTGTCCTTATTTTACACATGAGGGACTCAGACTCACAGAAGTTAAATAACTTGCCGCCAATAAGCATCAGAAGTGAGATTTGAATCCAGGGCTCTCCTGACTCCATATCCAGTACTCTACTCCTTGACTGAGAGTAGTAGAGAGTCTGGTCAAATTCCTAACCTGTTAAGTTATATGTTATGCAGTTATATGAGGTGTTTTCAGCAGAGCTTCAAATTCTGGGAGTTTGGAAACCATATTTTAGGTGACACAGGGATGAAATGGCTAACATATTCCTCTCAGCCCCAGCAGTGTTAGAAAATGCCAGAGATGATCATTCAGATGAATTCTTTGTCTCTGCCTTGGTACACATCCAAACCCTTGGTGAAATGAGAGGGCCTTTGTGAAGTGGCACTGATGGAATAAGGATGCAAATATACCTAAGTGCTTCCTTGCCAACAGAGCTGAAGCAGAGCGGTCTCTGGAACCAGGGACACTTAGGGAGCTAGTGTCAGGTAAATAGAGATGCCTTTTGGTGATAACCCTACGATCAAGCCCAGCTTATATTGTATCACTTTTGCAAGACTAGGAAGGTGAGCCAAGCAAGGGCTGTCTATAGGAGTGATAGACTTAGTAACTAGATTTCTCTGTTATACTAATCAGGCAAAGACAGCATATATGTTAACCTGTTGAGCACTTCTCAAAATCAGCAAGTATGTAACATTAATCAGTGCATCATCATAACTTCTTTTTATTCGTTCGATTGTATTTACTTTATTTTTTTTCTTGTTTTGTTTTGTTTTGTTTTTTGGCTAGGCAATGGGGTTGACTTGCCCAGGATCACACAGCTAATGAGTGTTATATGTCTGAGGCCATATTTGAACTCAGGTCCTCCTGAATCCAGGGCCAGTGCTCTCTCCACTGCACCACCTAGCTGCCCCTGATTGTATTTACTTTAATGCAGGTAGCATACTAACCAGTATTGCTATAAATACAAATTTCTTGGCATTAGGACATAGGAAACTAATTTTGGGGGCCTTGTCCTTCTTTAATATATGCTTTTGGGAAAAGTCAGTTGATTTATCTGGCATTTCATTTTATCTTTCTATAAAATGGGGTTGAAAATGTTTTTCACCTGGCCATTTTGAAAAGCATTGATAGGTAGTACCTATACTGGGTATTCCACAAGTCTTAGTGAAGTTTTAAACTATTAAAGATTAAAATTACACTAAGACTTTTTGGACACGCTGTATAAAGTTTGAATCTCTTGGAGGGACTGGAATTGTGATTTCATTAGAAAATAGGGATCTCATGAGTGAGGAAGCTCCCTTTACCAATGGAGATTGGTACCTTCTCTACAACTTACAGTCTTAGAGAACTGCCTACAGCTCTAAGAAGTTAAACAACTTGTCCAGGGTCACACAGCCAGAATGTGTCAGAATCAGGACTTGAACCTAGGCCTTCTTGGCTTTAAGGCCAGTTTTCTGTCCAACACACCACACTGCCTCTAGGTAAAAAGTAAATGTATATGGTATTATGGATAATTTGTTAATGAACTTTTCTCTTGATGTTTTTAGAGGAAATTGCCTGAACAAGATATTGCCCAAGGATCTTATATTGCATTGCCTCTGACATTGCTTCTGTTGCTAGCAGGTTATAACCATGATAAGGTAGGAGTTCTTTAATTCATCAAGAGTAGTTAAGTATGATGGGCTAGAGGTTTGAGTTAAGGAGAACTTTCTTCCTCAGTTGCTTTGGAAATGTCAGCTAAAGAAGGCCCGGCCTGAGTAAGATGTGAAAATGCCCAACAGCCCTCAGAGGTTCTAGGAAAAGGGAGGTGAATGTTTGTTACTAAATGTCACTTGGCTGAAGAATTTGGGCTCCTTTTAGGTTTTTTTATTCCCATCCTGTTGTCTGTCTCCTCTAGCTTATTCCTTTGTTGTTGCAATTGTCAAGCCGACTGCAAGGAGTACGAGCCCTTGGTCAAACTGCCTCTGACATTGGTGCCCCAGAAGATGTAAAGAGACAGGTAAAGAAGCAGAAGACTCGAAGGACCTGAAGAGAAAGACATGTTACCTAGACTTGGACCTAGACCAGGCTGGAGGCTGAAGCATTTTGGAAGCAAGGCCTCTGGCTGTACCGTGCATTGGATAAATGATGGATTGCAGAAAACTTAAGAGAAATTTCTGTTTATTCCACAGGCCCCCCCCCCCCTCACTACAGCTGTACTTTCTCTTTCAATTTCTATGACCCCTTGCTGTTTTAAAATCAAGAGTTACATGAACGGACCCCCTTTCACTCCACTGAGCATGTATTTTGGAATTGAAGATAATTTATTTTTTGTCATGGAAATATTTTAAGCTTTGCTGGTGATGTGAGAATGTAACTCTTACCTTCTACATTAATTTGCAAGAGGAATTCTGGTCCAATAAACAAGATTCTCAGTTTCTTTAAGAGTAATACTTTGGGGGATTTATTTATTTTTTTTCTGATTTTATTTTACTTGTGGGCCTGTTTAAGAAATATCCTATATCTAATTCCAGGAAGTTGTGTTGATTTCAGGTAAACAGTCAATCTGCATTCATATTCCATCTAGTCTCAAATATGATTTAGATAATATTGTATAGGATGTGCACAGGAATTTTAAGTTATGAAGTTAACAGTACTTTAATGGCATTGGCTTCATTTTTCTTGGTTAGTAGTTAAGTTGTTTTAAGCACAACCCTAAAAGGAGAATGAGAGAAAAGTAAGGTTAAATATAGCATATGAGTCAATGGCAAATAGGATGGAATTGAGGAGTTTTCTGCGTGTTGATGAGTTAGTCCACGTAAGTGGTTGTTGAGTTGCCAGCTCTTAGCTGGTTTTACATGTGTTGCCTGCTTTTTACCTTCGAAGATTATGAATTTTATGTTGAAAATCTTGGGATGTATACAATACACATCCCATTTCTGAGTGTTTCTTAGTATTACTTCGTATAGATGTCCAGAAACATTCCTTTTAAATGTTAATGGTGCTTTTTATTGACGTGGTGTAAAGGTTAAGAGCTTGTGAGAGATACAAGTAAACGTCAATGAATTCTCTGCAATTCCTGATATGACCATTGAGTGGCAATGTTCAACTTTTGAATGATCGGAAATTATAAGAGGCTTCTATTTTAAAAAATATACATATACTCCTTTAAAAGCAGAGATATGGCATTTCGTTTTGAAAGTTGAACTGAATCAGATGTAAAAACTTTCTGCCTTGGGTTTTATAATTTTCATGCAGGAGTCCTTTGATCCTTTTGTTAGAAGCAAGTAATAATTAGAGATAATGACTATAAATAACAATTTCTCAAACTTAGGTTGTGCTTTAAGGTTTACAAAGCATTTTCCTTGTTGTAACTCCATGAGGTTGGTAGTAAAAATATTATTACCCTTATTTTGTGGATGAGGAAACAAAGAGACTCAGGGAAGTGATGACCTCAGTTATGCAGCTAGTAAATGTCAGAGCCAGAATTCATACACAGGTCTTCTGAGTGTTAAGTCCAGTCATGAATGCTTCTTTTTATTTTTAGGAAATTACTTTGCTACAACAGGACATCTTCTTGAAGAATATCAGCACTTTGACATAATGACTTGTCAGGGCCTACTTGTGCCCTTGTGTGTTTAGGGGGCTTGCCAATGGAAGTTATAGTTGTAAGATTGCATTGAATGTACAGCACTCACTTAGCACTAGTCTCTAGCTTTTAGGAACCGCAGTTTTGGGATGATGTACATGCTTCTTCTCTGTCCCTCTGAATGATAAGGAACCATTATAAATTCTTTATTAGCATGATTAAATACTTTTTTTTTCCTTAGAAAACAAAAATGAAGTTTCTTTATTGAGTAGTAACTGCTTATGTTTTTGTAGCACTTTATGGTTACAAAGTGGTTTTTTTTTTCTTTTCTTTCTTTCTTTTTTTTTTTTTGGTTAGGCAGTGGAGTTAAGTGACTTGCTCAGGGTCACATAGCTAGTAAGTGTTATGTGTCTGAGGCTGGATTTGAGCTCAGGTCCTCCTGATCAAGGCCCATGCTGTATCCATTGCACTACCTAGCTGCTTCTACAGAACGCTTTCTTATACTTTAGTTTATTTGATCCTTATAATAATTCTGTGAATAAAGTAGGGTAGTAATCTTATATTGTAGATGAAGGGTTGTCATTAGAGGTTAAGTGACTTTCCCAACCTATCCACTGTGCCATCTAGCTGCTCCCTGAAAGGGATTGTTTTCTGCAGAGCTGTTTACTAATGGCAGTTCAAGTTGTGTTTAATTTGCATTTAGTTAATCCTGCCTTTTTTCTCTCCCTTTAAAGTTTTGAAATCATTTTCTTGTAAAGTTTTCCCTGATTATATAGAGACTATTGTATATTTATGTGGGTAATTGCCTCTTGCTATAGCTATCTGTTTTATTTTGTCAACTCCTAAAAGGGATTTGGTCTTTAAAATTATTGTATAGGGGCAGCTAGATGGCGCAGTGGATAGAGCACCAGCCCTGAAGTCAGGAGGATCTGAGTTCAAATCCGGCCTCAGACTAAACACTTGACACTTAACTAGCTGTGTGACCCTGGGCAAGTCACTTAACCCCAATTGCCTAAAAAAATAAAATAAAATAAAATTGTTGTATAAAACAATGTGCTATATTAGTCTAATATCATGTACTAGTGGACACTTGATGATGATGGTGATTCCTTATCTCACAGAACCAAAGAACTTGTTGGAAGAGAAGTAATACAAATGAAGCTTAGTTTTGAGGGGGTCAGATTCACCATGAAGACTAGCATATTTACCTTATGGTGCAATGACTGGTCCTATATTATATTTTAAAAATAGCTTTAGGAGGCTCTTTAGTTTCTTTTCCTGCTGTACTCAAGGGACATCTTAAGTTGCAGTAAATTTTAACATCTTTTTGAAGGAAGAAGTTGTTCCAAGTGGACAAGATGTCAGCAATTCTTAATTTTGGTAATTTTAATATTCTTTAAACTAAAATTAATATGGCACATCTCCAGTGTCTCTACAGAGATCATATTTGTGGAGCCTGTTCTGCATTTTCTTGTCATCACAGGTGGGGTAACTGGACAAAGTAAGGACATCGATAGCTGCTCCCATTTAATTTTGCTGTTGCTTTCCTTGTGAAAGAGAGAGTAAATGGTTAATGGCTATTAAGAGAGCAATTTTAGGCAAAGTAGAACTCTACTTCTCTTATTTCTGTTTCTTCAGACTGACATGGGTAGGGGTATTGCAAAATACCATCTTTTAGAAAATTCTTCTTAACATACAAAATCCATAGATTACTAATTGTTTTTTACTAAATCATTAGAAATATGCATAATAGACCTTTAATTTTTTTCTTTTTGTTAAATGCAAAATTGTAGTGATAATAATCAGTTCTCCATATATGAAAATGATACTGCTGGTAGTGGGGTATATATAATTAAAAAAGCACTGGACTGGAAATGAGACCTGGGATTCTGGTACTGACTTAGTAATAAACTAGCTTATATGGCATTGGACAAGTCTTTTTAACCTTAATTGGGTCTATTTCCTCATATTTAAAACGAGGAGTTAGTCTAGATGATTGATCTCTTAAGGTTTCTAACTGCCCTGAAATCGTATGTCACAGAGACATCGGCTTGGAACTTTTTTTTTTTTTTAAGACTAAGGCTTGGTCTGTCCTAACAACCCTGTCTGCACCTCCCCATCCCCCCATGTCCACCACTCCTCCCCTGTTAAGGATCTGTAATGGTAGAGTATAATGAATTAGCTAAATCACATGGACATAGGAACTGTTGCCACTGATTCATTAGCACTGTATTAAAAACTCGGCCAAATCAATAGGGATAGGAGAGGGGGACACATGAATTCTATTCCCACCCTATTTCCTTTTTAAAATGAAGAAAAAGTGGCCTTGGAGTCAGGAGGACCTGAGTTCAAATCCGGTCTCAGACACATGAAACTTACTAGCTGTGTGACCCTGGGCAAGTCACTTAACCCCAATTGCCTCACCAAAAAAAAAAAATAAAATGAAGAGAAAGGAATAAATATATATTGTCTAGTAGACAGTTTAACAAAGTAATATATCACTGGGCAAACCCTATAACTCATTTCTTTGAGAGTGAAGTAGGTCATTAATATTGAATGTTTACAATATACTTGTTAAAGAGATGAATCAATTTAATTTTTTTTTCTGTATTTTTTAATAGAACTTTCACATAGGAGGGGTCAAGATTGACTCTCTTCTTTTGTTTTCTGAGGACTTAGAACCTATTGATTGGATATGGAAAATATGATTTTCAGAGAAATGTATGACTTGGAGAGATCATGTCATTTCTTTTGCCCATTAAAAATTTCCAAGTGTTATAAAATAAGATTCCCTTAAATGTGGAATCATAGAGAATTGTAGAATTGGAAAAGACCCAAGTGGTCACCTAGTGTAACCCTCTTCATTTTTTTTTTTTTTGGATAATTTATTTATTTTTAGTTTTCAACGTTCACTTCATAAGATTCTGAGTTTTAAATTTTCTCCCCTTTCCACTTTTTCCATTTCCCACTCCCCCCGAAGATGGCATACAATCTGATATAGGTTCTACATATACGTTCATGTTAAGCATATTTTCCTTAGAGTCATGATGTAAAGAACAATTAGAACTAATGGGAGGAATCATGAGAATGAAGCAATAAAAACAACAAAGGAAAAGGGGGGCAAATAGTATGCTTCCATCTGCATTCCGACTGCATATTACTTTCCCTGGGTGTGTATAGCAATTTCCATTGTGAGTCTTTTGAAGTGGTCTTAGATTCTTGCATTGCTGTGAAGAGCCAAGTCTATCAAAGTCAGGCATCCTACAATGTGGCTGTTACTGTGTACAATGTTCTCCTGATTCTGCTCACTCCACTTGGCATCAGTCCATACAAGTCTTTCCAGGTTTTTCTGAAGTCTGCCTGCTCATCATTTCTTATAGCACAGTAGTATTCCATTACGTTCATATACCACAACTTGTTCAGCCATTCCCCAATTGATGGGCATCCCCTCAATTTCCACTTTTTTGCCACCACAAAAAGAGCTGCTATAAATATTTATGTACATGTGGGTCCTTTTCCCATTTTTATGATCTCTCTGGGATACGGACCTGGAAGTGGTATTGCTGGGTCAAAGGGTATGCACAATTTTATAGCCCTTTTGGACATAGTTCCAAATTGCTCTCCAAAATGGTTGGATCATTTCACAACTCCACCAACAATGTATTCGTGTTCCAATTTTCCCACATCTCCAACATTTATCATTGTCCTGTTTTGTTTAGCTAATCTGATAGGTGTGATGTGGTATCTCAGAGTCATTTTGATTTCCATTTCTCTAATCAATAGTGATTTAGAACATTTTTTCATATGACTATAGATAGCTTTAGTTTCTTCCTCTGAAAACTGCCTGTTCATATCCTTTGACCATTATCAGTTGAGGAATGACTTGCATTCTTATAAATTTGACACAGTTCTATATATAATTTAGAAATGAGGCCTTTATCAGAGACACTGGTTGTAAAAATTCTTTCCCAATTTTCTGCTTCTCTCCCAATCTTGGATGCATTAGCTTTGTTTGTGCAAAAATTTTTCAATTTAATGTAATCAAAATTATCCATTTTGCATTTCATAATGTTCTCTATTGTTTGGTCATAAATTATTCACTTCTTCATAAATCTGAAAAGTAAACTGTTCTTTGCTCTTCTAGTTTGCTTATAGTATCATCTTTATATCTAAATTGTGTGCCCATTTTGACTTCATCTTGGTATAGGTGTAAGATGTTGGTCTGTGCCCAGTTTCTGCCGTACATTTTTCCATTGTACCCAGCAGTTTTTGCTAAATAGTGATTTCTTATCCCAGAAGCTGGAGTCTTTGGATTTATCAAATAGTAGATTAGTGTAGTCATTGACTTGCATACCTAACCTATTCCACTGATTCCACTCTATTTCTTGGCCAGTACCAAGTAGTTTTGATGACTGCTGCTTTGTAATACAATTTAAGATCTGGTACAGCTAGGCCACATTCCCTTGCATTTCTTTTCATTAGTTCTTTTGATATTCTGGGCTTTTTGTTCTTCCAGATGAATTTTGTTACTGTTTTATCTAGCTCTGTAAAATAATTTTTTGATAGTTTAATTGGTATGCCACTAAATAAGTAAATTAGGTAGAATTGTCATTTTTATTATATTAGCCCCCTACATTTTTAGATGATAAAACTGAGAACTTGAATCCAAGGCTTTTTCATCTACATATAGAGTCTTAAATTAAAAGGAAGCTTTGCTAAAATCTAGGTAAACAATATGTACAACATTTCCCTGATAAATAAGTATTTAATAAGTGCTTTCTCTGTCAGGTACTTATTTTGCTAGATATTAGGGATATAAATACAAAGAATGAAACAACCAAGAATCTTACGTTCAAAAGAGAGCCACAAGTACATATATAAGTGTATACTGAATAACTATAAGGAGGATAAATACAAAGTAGTTGGGTGGGGGAGTGGGCACCAGTAGTTGCTTGGATTAGGAAAGCTTCATGTAGAATTGGTATTTGATCTACATCTTCAGGGATGACTGGGATTCTTTGATATGTAGTGTAAAGAGTGAGTGCATTCCACAATGGAGGATGGCCAGTGCAAAGTATGGGGAAATAGTAGGAAAGTTTTTTTGGGGGGAAGCTTTTTAGTGATCAGAATAAGATTGGGAAGCCAGAGAACATCACACATACCAATAGAGTGTTGTTTTAGAGGGATCTTTGTGTTGTTGGTCCCACCTGGTTGGAAAGTGACTTGTCAACCATCAGGGCTGTAGGAGAAATGTAGGAGAATTAGCTCCTTAGGTAGGGAGTCCCAATTTTTTGGGTAGATTAAAGTGTGACGCTGGCTGAAGAAATTACCTCCTAAAAAGAAGGGCGGTGCCTATTGTGTACTAAAGACCCATCTATCATATCATATCATATCATATATATGATATGTTGCCTGAATTTCCATCGGCATATTGTTGCAATATTTTCAACCCAGGCAACAAGGTTGAGAAGTGAGATTCTCTGTATTATCAGGAACTGCCCACCTAAGAGGTCAAGAAGTATGTATGAGAGAGAGAGTATTGTAGTTAGAGATAGAATGGTAGAAAATTCTGGCTTGGATTTCTTTTTCTCTAGGTGATGTTGCTAGACAAATCTGACCCCAGAGCAAGATAGAAAAGTTCCATTTTTCTGCTAGAGAAAATGAAAATTTTGTAAAACTTCCTGAGACTTGTCCATAGACTTTGAGTCTATATAACCATTTTGGGATTGAGCATCAAGTAGGATCATTGAGTACAAAGGGACCTTGGAAAATTATTTAACTCACTCTATTTTATGATGAGGAAATTGAGGCCAAGTGAAGTGATTTGCTCAAGATCAGATAATATGTGGAAGACTGGGGTTCAGGATTTCAAGACTTGTATTCCAGTGCTCCTTCTACTATATCAGAATGCCTTTTGTGACCCTGAACTTGGAAACTTGTGTTTGTATCACTGTTTTACATTTAAGAGGTGACCCCTATTATTAGCTGGAGTTCCCATCTCCACCTATTGTGTTACACTTAAATTCTGTTAACTCTATTTTGTTTTCCCTTTATGTGAATTTAAAAGTCACTTTTAACTGTGATTTTAATTATATTGAAGGAGAGGTAGGTTTTTTTCAGGTGAAATGTCTTTCTAGTTTTATAATGAAAACCAGTAAAACCAGTATTCACTTAGAGGATGTTACTTGATTCCAAACTTTAGGCAGCCCATGCATAGACATAACCAGCCATCATGGAGACAGGTGTTCAAATAGAGGCTTCCTTGTCAGGGATACTGTATAGAGGAGATTCCCAAACAGGGTAGGAGAAGGTAGCTTCTAATTTTCTTCTATTTCTCAAGATTTTATGTTTTTGTGACTTATAAAAAGTTAGTTTTAGATTTTTGTCTTTGTTATTTTACTATTCTTTTCTGTCTCTTAATTTATAGTCCTGGTGTGGAAGTTGTAGAAAAAGGACAGTCATTAAATAGAGCAAATGATAGATGCCCCCTAGAGATTCACTATTATCTCCTGGGAAGAAATCAAGGTTTATATACCACCTAGATGTTCTTGTACTTCAGTGGATCTATGGTCATATTGATTGCCACCCATTTCCCCAAAAGTTCCCCACAAGGGCTCTATCTCTAGATCTTTTAACATTTCATATGTATAACTAATGTATCACTGACAGATAATGAATCGCAAGAGTGCTTCCATACCTCTCAAAGGACACAGTGCCTGTACCATTCAGTGGTTTTCTGACTTTTAAAACCAGAGGCAGTGGTGATGTAGTGGAAAAATTTAGAACAAGAAAACCTGAGTTCTAATCCTGGCTCTCATCACTTCTACCTATGTGACTGGGGCGAATCACTTAATTTTGTGGGCCTCAAACCTAAAGAAACTTTTTTGTGAAATGAGACGGCTTATAGGACTGAATAATTGCCAAGGCCCCATTTAGCTCTAGTTCCTATCTATGATCCTGTGAATTTGTGAGTATAAATGGTGAAACCCAAATTAAAAACCCATTTTTAACTGTAGAATGCAATATATATTCTCCAAGTATAGTTATTTTCTCTATAAATGTGAGGAGAAAGTTTTCAGTAAGACTTTAATGTTGAATGCTCTTTGGTCAATCTGATTAGTAGGTAAGATGCTGCTTTATTGCTGAAAAGTCTGAAAAAGGAATCATTGCCTGGGGTGTCATGTCTGCCAAGAGGTTGGGGATGTTGATCTTTTCTTCCCTTACATGTGAGCTATCGTAATTGCTGATTTTCTGGGGGCTCTATTCAAGACTAGGACCCACTCAGTGCTGATGGGAGTAGGGAAGGTAAAACAAAGATAGGAGAATCATAGGATTAGTGCTAGAAAGGTACTTCAGAGGCCAGGAAAAGCCACTTCCCTATCCTATAACTTTAGTTGGATTCCTTTTTTTTTATGCATAGGAAATTAAGAGTAGAGGCTGAAGATTTTTAAAAACTTGATATATAACTTGGTTTTTTTAGAACTATAAAATCTGAATAATAGAGTTGGCAAGGACGTTAGAGATTAGATGGTCTAATCCAACCATCTCACTTTACAGCTAAGGGAACTGAGTTTAGAGACATTCAAGGTCATACATTAAATAACAGCTGTTAATAAAATCCAGACTTATTGACTCAATCCAGCCTTCTTTCTACTAAGCCATGCTGGCTGCATCCATCTGATTTCATGAAACATGAAAAATATCTAATGAATAAGTACATTTGGGATTTAATTTAATTTTTGTAGCATTTTATTATTGCATTTTTTGTTTTCACACCATAATCTTTTCCCATTGCTTTTCTTTTTGCTTTTTACATTCATATACACTGAATCCTTCCTGGTAATAAATACAAATATTTAAGCAGAGACAACTGACACAGCCACTCTTGTCAGTTCTGTAGTCCTTACCTTCCTATTGAAAGAAAGAAGATTTTATTTGGGATTTATAGAGCTTTGGAAAAAGTCTGGAGGACAGCCCTAGACTTTCTCTGGGAGAAATCCTATTGGTTCCTTGGGGCCTTGGTTCTTTCCTATAAAAGGCTTTGGTCACCCTATCACAAAATATTTGATGGAGCAAAACTTAATGAAACAGTGTTTCCATATTTGGGATGTGGAGGGGACTTTGGGTACCCAAAGGCTAAACTGCTAGAGCACAGCTGGCCTGTACAAATTGGAAAGGCCTCAAGTTTAAGCCTGGCAATGGACCTTATCTACATCAGAGGACAACCTCACCAATTTAGAGAAATTCTTCACCGGACGTTTTGGCCAGGGGGTGATGAATATTTTTGGCCACAGTAACTCATACAAGGCAGGTAGGTGGATAGAGTGCTGGGCCTGGAATCAGGAAGACTCCTCTCCCTGAGTTCCAGTCTGGCCTCAGACACTACTACCTGCACAACCTTGGGCAAGTCACTTAACCATATTTGCCTCAGTTTCCTCATCTGTAAAATGGGAATACACTGGAGAAGGAAATGGCAAACCACTCCAGTATCTTTGCCAAGAAGACCCCAAAAGAGGTCATGAAGGGTTGGATGTGACTGAAAAGGACTAAACAGTAACAAAACTCATTAATTCTGTCAGGGTGTAGGGGTGATTGTAGTTTGTGTTAGGACCCATGCTGATGATTTCATTGATCCTTTGAAGCATTTCAATCTCCACTGAGCACCTACTGTGTTCCTGGCATTATGCACTATTTGGAATAAATTATAAAACCTATCTGATTTCAAGGAGAGTACAGTCTAGTTGGGAAGACAAGACAACATATAATTAATTGTTCAATTAGATGGTATAAACTTTTAAGTGCTTTGAAATTTGGAGGAGGAAGTGATCTCTGTGGACTTGGGGTAAGAGAAGGCTTCGTGTAGGATGACCTGAATTTTGGAGGATTGGTAAGATTTATAACAATAACATACTTATTTGTATAGCACTTTGCAAACCTTAATAAATGCTTTGAGGGAGATAGTACAAGTATCATTCACCTTTTGCAGATGAGGAAACTGAGGCCCTGAAAGGTTAAGTGTAATGCCCATGGTCATACACCTAAGAAGTATCTGAGGTAGGATTCTTGATTTCAAATCTATTTCTTCCATTATACCACACTATCTCAGGAATTATAGAAGAGGTGTTGTGCTAAGTGTTTCTATTTAGGCTTCACTGAGGATTGAAATAATCCAGACCCATACTGAAATTAGCTGTACAGAATCCAATGTATTCTCTCTGTAACATCAATGTCTATTGTAGGAGGCACTTCTGGAATGTGATGGTGGGGATAGAGGGAGTATGAGTTGCTATAGCATGTTATTTTATGGGCTTATCACCATTACATTTGTCTAGGGCCATGCTTAGCTACATCCCCTGTTAGTAGTTCTGGGCTGCCTTCATACTGTCCACTTGGCAAACTAGTTCGAAAAGTAGGAATAAGTCGAGGAGTGGAAGGGAGAGTGTGTGGGAATCATCTTGTTTGGCCAGCCACTCAGCCATCTGGTTTATCCCTGCCACACTATACCTTTCAACCACTCAGAACAAACTGAATTTAGCTGGTTCAGTGATGGGTAGATGTAGCCAAAACATGCTGGAAGAGCCATCTGGCTTAGGGAAATGTAATAAGTCCTAAATTTAATCAAATAACTATTTGTCTGTCAGTGGTTAAACTTTTCCCTCTAGAAGACTTCATGACCAGACTGCCCTGGATGATAGATTGGAGAGAAACATGAGTTGCTATGGGATGCAGGGTGATTGGAAGGAGTGGTATAAGATGATAGACTGCTGCAGAATATGATTGGGAATGGATATGGGTCTGAACTGTAGCCTAAGGTGATCATGTGTTTTCATAAAATGGCTATGTCCTAGGCTCCAGGAAACTTCCAAGGGGTTTGACATTATATGGGAATAGAATTCTCCTGATTTGGGGAATCTTTTGTGGGGGAGAGGTGAATAGAAAGGGAGAATAAGAAAGAAAGGAGTTATAATGAAGGAAAATGAAAGTGCTGCCATAGTTTCTGTGAACAAACAGGTTGAGATTTTGGGATGGCAGATTATTCAGGGTCTTAGAAAAAGGTTTGGTTCAGATAACTAATAACCTTCAAGAAGACAGCTATTATTCTCATTTTTATTTTCCATTCTAAATTCTTTCCTTCACCCCACCCCAACCTTTTAAGAAAGCAAGAAATATGATCCCCTAATACATATGAAATCATGCAAAATATATTTCCACATTAGCCATGTTAAAAAAAAAATAAAGGAAAAATATTTAATCTGCATTCTGAGTCCATCAGTTCTCTCTCTGGAGGTGGGTAGCATTTCTCATCATGAGTTCTTTGGACTTGTCATGAATCATTGTTTTGATCAGTTTCTAAGTCTCTTGCAGTTGATCATCTTTACAATATTGCTTTTACTTTTTTATTCTCCTGGTTCTACTCACTTCATTTTACGTCAGTTCATAGAAGTTTTCCAAGATTTTTCTGAAACCATCCCCTTCATTGTTTCTTATAGCACAATAGTGTTCAATCACATTCGTATGCCATAGTTTGTTCAGATATTCCCCAATTGATGAGTATCTCCTCAATTTCCAGTTCTTTGCCACCACAAAAAGACCTACTATCAATATTTTTGTGTATATGGGTCCTTTTCCTTTGTCTTTGATTTCCTTAGGATATAGAACTAGTAGTGATATTGCTGGGTCAAAGAATGTGCTTGGTTTTATACCCTTTCAGCCAGACGGTTGCACCAGGTCACAACTCCACCAGCAGTCCATTAGTGTCCCTATTTTTCCACATCTCCATCCAGCATTTGTTATTTTCCGTTTCTGTCATCTTTGCTAATCAGATAGGTGTGAAGTGGTGTCTCAGAGTTTTAATTTACATTTCTCTAATTAGTGATTTTGAGCATTTTTTTCACGTGATTATTGATAGCTTTGATTTCCTCTGAAAATGACCTGTTCGTATCCTTTTGACCATTGAAGAATGGATCTTATTTTTTATAAATTTGACTCAGTTCCCTATATATTTGAGAAATGAAATTTTTTAGAGAAACTTGCTATAAAGTTTTTCTCCCAGTTTCCTGCTTTTCTTCTAATTTTGGCTGCATTGGTTTTGATTGTACAAAAGTGTTTTATGTAATCAAAACTATCCGTTTACGTCCTGTGAACCTCTCTATCTCTTGTTTGATCATGAACTCTTCCCTTATCTCCATGCTTCTCTATTTTTACTTAGGATGTCACCCTTTCTGTCTAAATCATGTGTTCGTTTTGAGCTTATCTTAGTATTTGGTGTGAGATGTTGGTCTATGCCTAGTTTCAAGAGCTATTATTCTCATGTAAATGACCCTCTCTATGGGACTTGTTTTATTTTTAAAGATATCTTGAGAAAGAGATTTGATGACATTCCTTGGTAGCCTTTTCTTAACTTCCCATTCTGGGTAGTCACAAGGTAGTAAAGACTATCGGGGCAGGTAGGTGGCGCAGTGGATAGAGCACCGGCTCTGAAGTCAGGAGGACCTTAGTTCAAATCTGGCCTTAGACGAAGCACTTGACACTTACTAGCTGTGTGACCCTAGGCAAGTCACTTAACCCCAATTGCCTTAAAAAAAAAAAGATTACCTATTTCCATTTTAACTTATTTCTTCTTACTTTGGCTTTAGAAATACAAAAAAAAAAGCTGGTTAGCATTCCATTGATGATGGCTCTTCATAACACCTTGTAAGGTCTCCAGATGAGTACAGTCATGATCATATATTTTCTTTGCTGGAAAGAAGGGAACAACCTAATTAATGAAGGGTATCATCATTGTCTAAATAATAAGCCATACCCTGCTCATGACAAACATATTGCTGAGACTGTAACTAAATCCAGTTGACTTATTTTCCAAGCAAGACTTCCTCTCTCTCTCTTTCTTTTTTTTTTTTTTTAAAGGCAATTGAGGTTAAGTGACTTGCCCAGGGTCACCCAGCTAGTAAGTGTGTCAAGTGTTTGGTCTGAGGCCGGATTTGAACTCAGGTCCTCCTGACTTCAGGGCCGGTGCTCTATCCACTGTGCCACCTAGCTGCACCTCAAGACTTCTTCTCTTGAGCCAGAATTTGGATGTAGCACAAATCGAAAGAGCTCGTGAACTCTGCTGACATTTGAAGATTATTCTCAGCTGACAATCCCTGTGTCCTGTGTGAGCTGCCGGCAGATGGATAGAAACCATCAAGGAATGCTTGATCAACCATATGATAGTCTCTAAGTGGCCCCTGATACTGTTCAGTGATCTTATGGATGGTCAGCCTGTAAAAGAAAGTCCAGAGCAGGCTACATAATTTACTCTCACACAGATGAGGATGGAATATCCGAATCATATGAGAGACATAAAATCCTTATGTTCCCCTCTGGTTCCTGGAGACAGTTTTGTTCATCCACAGTGTCAGTAGCACCACAGATATTATCACACTTTTGTGCTACATAAAAGCTGATTTTAAAGATTGAGGTTGGTTTTAATAACAATGTTAAAACCTCATGTTTACCCACCACTTTTAATTTGAAAGAATTACATTCATCACCATTATTTTATGGAAATCTATGACTAAAGGAGAGTAGAGATACTTATTAAGTTATCCTTACAAAACTGCCTTTGTCAGACAAAATATTGGGAGGAATGGTTCAGTGATATGAGCTAGCATTTCTATAGTTTTTTATATGATATTCAGTGAATTGGTACTTTTTTTTTTTTTTGCTTTTTGGTGAGGCAGTCGGGGTTAAGTGATTTGCCCAGGGTCACACAGCTAGTAAGTGTCAAGTATCTGAGGCCGGATTTGAACTCAGGTCCTCCTGACTCCAAGGCTGGAGCTCTATCCACAGTGCCACCTAGCTGCCCCTTGTACATCATTTTTGATAAAGGAACAGTTAAAATTGGTCCAGGACCAGTGTATTCAGTCTGTTACAAGTGTCCCATCTGGTTGCTTTTTCATTCTTCAAGTACCTGATTCTTGCATAGAGTTCATCTGTTGTCTCAGGTCCACTGGAAGTAACTTCTGCCTTCTTCTGTCTGCCATGTGATTCCTATGTGAAATTGTTAGTTCTGAACTCTCCCCTATGATTATTTGTATCCCACCTGAATAGGTAAGGCGTTATGATGTTCAATTTGCAAATGGCCAAGCAGGCTTCTCTGTTGGTTGAAGTTAACACAGGCCGTCCAAACAATTGTTTATCCAGTAATATTTTGCATATGATATGAAACTATCCATACTTTTCAAAACCCTTTAAATTATCTCATTTAATATTCACAAGAGTTTTGTGGGATAAAGAAGAAGGGAGGTATTATTTTTTATCTTTAGACAGATGAAGAAACTGAAGCCTAGCAGGGTTAAGTGTCTTGCCTAAGGTAACTGAGTCAGTTAGTGATAAAACTCAACTACTGTAGTATTTATTTTGCCTTAGCATGACACTTCCTCCCTATTTGTGCCACTTTTCTTCTGGAAGTTCGGCAGGTTTTTGGAAGAAATGGCACCTGTGACCTAGGAAATCTCAAGATTTGGGCCTACACAGAACAGGTTCAATCTTGGTAGCACCCCTCTCTTCCCCATATATTTTTTGGCTTCTTTTGTTCCCAATTAAAATTTCCCCCAAGGAGTCTCAGAATGTAACTCATATCTAGGTCTCTACAGATATGAATATATATCTTAAATACTGGACCACATTTATTTCACTCTACAGAAAATGCAGAAAACAGACAGGACTAATAGTAACCTATTAAAAGTGGATACAACCCTCTTCCCTCTCCAGTTAACTCCACCTTTCCTTTCCCCCTTTCCACCTCTGTGGAATAGGGAAAACAAAGAGTACTCTGCCACTCATCCAGTTAATCCTTAATTAGTGAAATTTAAGGAGATGCCCTAGATGTACTCTAATCCTCTAAGTAAGGTTGTGAATAGCTATGTCCATATCTTTCCAGAGGAAGAGCTTCCATCAAAGTAAAGGTCAGGATGTGAGGCCAAGACTGCAGAGTGACTGGAGTTACAGAAGCATCCTCCTTCCATCACATCTCTACACACACCTAGAAAATACACAGACTGGGTCCTGTTAGAGAAACCCAAGGAGAAAAATCACAGCAAATCATTTTTTCCAGACCATGGCAGTATAGGGAGACATCTGCAAATTCTGTAGACAAAATCTAGTCAGGAACAACTACTCAGACCAATCCCTCAAAGGGAGAGCCTATGCACCAGGATAAGAAGAGTCCCAGATCCAGTATACAGAGACCTGACCTTGTGGAACCTAGTACCAATAAATGGTTCTGTTGCTCACTGCCAAATTCTGGGTCACAGATCTCTTAGAACCAGAGGACAAAGTAAAAATAGGAAAAAAAAAAGTCCATCAGTCACCTTCCCAAAGAAACTCTCAAATGAAAAAATAGTAAAGCAAAAATCCAGAGCTTCCAGGTCAAAGAAAAAAAAAATACTGCAAGCAGGCAGTAAGGAACAGGCATTTATTAAGTGCCCTCTATGTTCTAAGTACTGTGCTAAGTGTTTAATAAATATTACTTGATTCTCACAAAAACTCTGGAAGGAATATGCCATTTTCTCCATTTTATTGTTGAGGAAATTGAGGCAGACAGAAGTTAACTTGTGGTCATGTAGCTAGTAAGTGTCTGAGGCAAGATTTGAATTCAGGTCATCTGACTCAATCCCCACCACTCTATTCACTGCACCACCTGCCTCCAGAAAGCTAGAAAGAATTCAAATACTGAGTAGCTACAATACAGATCACACGAGGTTTAGCAGCCACTACCTCATAGGAGTGGAGAGCTTGTAATACTATATTACAGAAGGCAAAGATAATAGGAAGATTCTGAAGATCACCTGGTACCAGACACTTGTCCTCAACTCTGATGGGCTGACCATGTTGTTTGAATGCCACATGTATGCTTGCCTGAAAGACTTTTATGGAGAATTCACACAAGGCAAGTGCTCACGTGGTGGTCAGAAAAGGCGATACAAGGACACTCTCAAGGTCTCTCTTAAGAACTTTGGATTTGATTGCATGACATGGGAGATGCTGACACAGGACTGCTCAGCATGGCATGCCCCCATCAGAGGAGGTGCTGTGCTCTATGAGCAAAGCAGAATCGAAGTACCTCAAAAGAAATGTGAGATGCACAAATTTAGAGAATCTACCCCAAATGTTCACATGAACTATTTGTGCCCAGTCTGTGGTACAGCATGCCAACCTCATATTGGTCTAATCAGCCATAGTTGGACACATTATAACTTGACTCTAACATAGTATATCATTTGGGTAATGTCATTTGGGTCCTCTTCAAAGAATGAAGGATACCAACCAACCATGTTACAGAAGACAAAAGTTATAAGCTTATATCTAAGAAAAACTGAATATCATGCAGCAAAACTGAATATCATCCTACAGGGGAGAAAATTAACTTTTAATGAAATGAGAAAACTTCCAAGTATTCCTGGTCAAAAGATTGGAGCTGAGTAGAAACTTTGAAATACAAACTCAGGAATGAGAAACACAAAAACATAAATATGAACAAATAATTGTAATAGATTGAACAAAGATAAACTTTACGTTTTAATATGGGTAGATGATGCATGCATCACCTCAGAACTCTATCATTATCAAACATCATAGAATTTAGGTAATCAGGTAGAGGGCCCGGGAGTGATTCTGTTATATTTTGATGATTTTAAAAGAAGATGGAAAGGAAGGGGAAGAGAAATATATAACCTCACATAACTGAGATATACCAGTATAAATCTACACAAACAAGGGAGAGAGGCAAGCACTTGAACCTCATTCTCATCTGAACTGGTCAGAGGAGGGAAGAACACATACAATTGCGTTCAGAAATACATTTCCCTCAACAGGGAAACAGGAGGGAAAGGGGATAAAGTAAAGGGGGAAATAAGAGGGAGGTAGTTAAGGAAGGGAGAGGTGTAAGTGAAACAAAGTAGATTTCAAAAAGGAGCTTCAAAGAAAAGAAAAAAAACATGATGAAATGTACTATGTGCTTTCAGATAGAGAAGTGGATAGATTCAGAGACATTCTTTGGATGAGGCCAATCAGGGAATTAGTTTTTTTTGACTATGTAACAGGGGTTTTGTTTTTCTTGCTTTCTCAACAGGGGAAAGAATGGTGGGAGGGAGAGAAGATGGATTTCCATTTATTAAAAAATTAAAAAAATAAAATTTAATTTAAAAAAGGAATTAGAAGAGAATAACTGACCTATCTATACCTCTGGTAGGTGTAACCCACAAAGAGATCAAAGAAAGAGGAAAAGATCCTATGTGTGCAAAAAATATAGCAGTTCTTTTTGTGGTGGAAAAGAAATAGAAACTAAGGGGAAGCCCATCAATTAAGGAATGTTATTTGTGAATGTAATGGAATACTGTTGTAAGAGATGAAGGAAAAGATTTTAAAGTGACATGGAAAAATTTGTATTAACTGGATGCATAGCAGAATTGATAGAACAGTTTATACTATGGCATCAATATTATAAATTTTTTTTTGAAAATTTACATTTACTAATGAAGAATGAAATCAGCAGAACCAGAACAATTTATATAATACTATAAATATAGTATATATGTATATATATACTATATAAATATATATATACTATATATAAAATATATATAGGATATATATATATAGTATATATATATAATACTATAAATATAAATATAGGTAACTTTGAAAGCTGTAAGAACTCTGACATATCCATCCATGATTCCAGAGAACTGATAATGAAGCAGGCTATACACCTCCTGACAAAGAAGTGATGGACTCGTGGTGCAGAATGAGACATTAATTTTTCGACATGACCATTGAAAGAATTGGTTTTGTTTGACTATGCCTATTTGTTACAAGGAATTTTTCCCCCAGTCAGGTAGGAGGGAAGTAGGAGAGAGAGAAAATAGATTCATGTTAAATAAAAAATTAAAATTAAAAAAGACACCCCTCCTTTGTCATCTACAGGAGGCCATTTTTGATTCCCTACTGTCACATTCCCCTCTTCCCATCTGAAATTAATTATGCTTTGAATTTGTGTCTGTGTGTGTCTGCATGCATGTGCATATGTATTATGTCACTTCAGCAAAATATAAGTTCCTTGAGAGAGGAATGTTTTGCTTTGCACATAATGGGCACTTAATGAATGTTGAATTAAACTAGATCAGTCATTCATTCAGTTTATATTTATTAAGTGCCTGTTATGTACCAGGCTAAGCAATGGGGAAAAATAAAGGCAAAAGACAGTCTCTGCCCTCAAAGAGCTTATAATCTAATGAATCAAAGTTCTAAACAAAGGCTCATTACTCTCTGAGTTCAGCAGGCTGCTCAGGGAATTCCCCTGCTTAGTCTCTACACATATGTGGATGAGTTTTGTCTCAACTCTGGTTAGGTGGCTGTAGCATTAGGAGCATAGTAATTATGAAACCAAAGTCACCACTTTGGTGTTTGTAGGGGCATATCATCTTGCTTTAGCTTGACTCACATACCTCATACTGACTGCCTACTTTGCAGTTGTGACAAGTGTTGTTATTCAGTCATTTTCAGTCATGTCCAACTTTCTGTGACCCCATTTGGGGTTTTCTTGGCAAAGATATTGGAGTGGTATGCCATTTCCTTCTCCAGCTCATTTTACAGATGATAAACTGAGGCAAAAAGATTAAATGACTTGCTCAGGGTTACACAGCTAGTAAGTGTCTGAGGCCAGATTTGAAGTCAGGAAGGCGTGGCATTCTATCCACTGTATAACCTATCTGTTCCCCTCCTTTCCCACACACCCAGTGACCAATCTACTTGGAACAAGCAAATGTCCTGTAGTTTTATCTTACATGAGTAATAACACATTTGCTAGCTTGGGAATGAACCTCAATAAGTGTATGAATCAACCTTCTGAGAGAGTATCTCCCTCTGTAAGATATTCTCATAGCTTTAGAGCTAGAAGGGACCTTAGAGTTACCTAGTCTAACATCCTCATTTCATAGATGGGAAAAGAGGCCCTAAAAGGCTAAATGACTTGTCTAAGGGCACATTGTGACAGAGTTGGAATTTAAACTGAAGTCCTCTGACTGCAGAACCATTTGCACTATGCTACCTCCTCTATCAGTTCTGTAGTGCACTTTCAAAGGGGGTTGCAATGGTTTTTACAAGCATTTGGTTAGTTATTTGGCAATGGTTTCCATAAAAGCTTCTCCATTTGACTCCCTCTAAATGGATGCCTTTGGGCCTTGATTCTTTATATGTAATGGGAAAAAGCCAAATGCTTAGCCACAGTCAGAGAGAGGAAGGATCATGAGTATCCTTATTCTGTTGCTACTCAATCCCCCTTTCCAGTCTTGTATTATGTATGTGATAGCAGAGAGAGAGAGACAGAGAGAGTCTTTTGTTGTAATGGCATTTTAGGTACTTAATATTATTTTGGAAACTAGATAAGCTCCCAGAGCTGTTGATTATTTATTGATATTTTAAGGTGGTTAACTAATTTCATTTAAATTACCACCTACTGCCAGACACCATTAATCCTTCTCATTGGCAGATACTGTGGGCTTTTGTTTTACCCTCGTTGCCAGTTACATAGATTCTACCAGCTCCCATTGGCTCTTGTCTATTATTTGTTGTTACTGGTGATAATTCTTCACAGAAACTCAGAAGTACAACCTTTTTCATAACCCGTTGAAGTTATGGTCTAATAATAGACTTCTTTATTTAGTTCACAGATGAAAGTCTTATACATGGGCATTCAGGGGATAGGAAAGGGCCTTTGTTATGGAGAGAAATAAGCAAGGATCAGCTAGGAGAACCTGGGCAGGTCAGTATAAATGTTTCAACTCATCCTAAAAGAGTCCAAAGGTGGGTTTGTTAAGATGAGGAAATTGTGTTTTGTAAAGGATGGGCATTCCAATGTTTTGTTTCTTGGTGGGTCTCCACAGTATTCTTCCCTTGTGGCATGCTCCTTATCTCCTCCCCATGGATAGTTCTCATTTGAGTGTCTTGAAGGGTAAAGAAAAAAACAGTGAATTTAGTCAGAGAATCTGAGTTCTATTCTCTGCTTTGTTGCTAACAAGCTATGTGACCTTGAACAAATAAGCCTCCCTGTGTGTTTTTCCTTATCTTTCAAATAGGAGTATTTACTTGTTTACCTCATAGAGTAGCTATGAGACTCAAATGAGATACTCTGATGGACTTATGATCTATCTCATCAGAATGAACACTCTTCCACTGTTTCAAGTTGCAACACATTTATGCATATATAACTTGTGTGATTCTTGCCAATGCCATTTAATAAATTATCCATAGAAGGGGATCCACACAACATGCTAGAGGCCTTCCTCTGGGTCCGCGGTTCCCAAATTTTTTTGTTCCATGAACCCTTTTCAACCACAAAAAAATGTTGTAAACTCCCAGGGTAATTTAATGTACTACTCATAATGTTCTTTACAATTATTTACTTCTTAAAGTGCCCTTTGAGCACCACTGTGAATCCCTTGGGGGTTCCTGAACCACTAAATGGGAACTACGGTTCTTGGTTTTAATATTTCATGGATAGAAATCCAACCCTTTCTCTCACTACCTGATTAGACTTCCCTCTCTAGAAGTCACACATAACTTTAATGGGTTTTTAAGTCACTTATCATTAATGGTAACATTCAAACAAGATTATAGTTTTCATAGAAGTCTTTTGCATCTATATATTCTATAAAATACAATTTGTATGCAGTTTATATACAAAATTAAAACATCATCGTTAGTACTAATACTAATATTATTCTCGTCACTAGAAGATTTTCCATCAGGTGACTTTTTTTTTAGATCACCGCAACACATAAAAGAATACACTAACCTTTGTGGGTAGATAGAGCACACAAACAATGAAACACCAATTCTTTTAAAGCATTGTAATATATATAGGGGTCCTAAAAGTCTTAGTGTAGTTTTAAACTTTAATGCTTCAAGTTTTAAGCTTTAATAATTGAAAATTTTAAGCTTTAAAACTTTAAAACTGAACTGAAGCTTTTGGAACGTCCTGTATTAGAAATTTATTTCCCTAAATTAGATACCTTTTTTTCTTTTTGATAGGCAAAATATTTATTTTATTTTAATAAATTTTTATTGATGTCTTTTGGATTTTTTTTTACATCATCATAATTTCCCCCATTTTCCCTTTTCCAACCCCTCCCTCTTAGAGAGCTATCCTGTAAAAATAAGATTTTTTTAAGACAAAAAAGATGGGAAAAATCAACACAATTGATAAACACATCAAAAAAGTCTGAAAATTTGTAATGTTCAACACTTGTGAACCTCCCACCCCTGCAAAGGGATAGGGTGAGGGTGATAGAAACCCTTTTCTTTTTATTTTTTTAAAATTTATTTATTTTTAGTTTTAAACATTCACTTTCACAAGATTTTGAGTTCCAGATTTTTTCCCCATCTCTTCCCTTCCCCCTCCCCAAGATGGCATGCATTCTGAATACCCCTTCTCTTAATCTGTCCTCCCTTCTATCTCTCCCCCCTTCTCTTATCTCCTTTCCCTTCAATTTTCCTGTAGGGCAGGATAGATTTCTATACCCCATTTCCTATACATCTTATTTTTGAGTTGCATATGAAAACAATTTTTTAAGGTGTTTTTAAAACTTTGGGTTCCAAATTTTCTCCCTTCCTCCCTCCCCACCCACCCTCATTGAGAAGGCAAGCAACTCAATACAGGTTATACATGTGTAGTCATGCAGAACACTTCCATAGTAGTCATATTGTGAAAAACTAATCCTACCTTAATCCTATCCCGCCCCCTCTTTATTCTATTCTCTCTTTGGACCCTGTCCCTCCTTGGAAGTGCTTGTTTCTGATTACCCCCTTCCCCATTCTGCCCTCCCGTCTATCATCCGCCTCCTCTCTTATCGTCTTTCCCCGCTATTTTCCTGTAGGGTAAGATAGATTTCCATTTTCGGTGCTATATTTGACGCATTGTTCTTAGCTCTACATCTAGTTCTACACAAGGAAGGAAGCATGATTGTGACAACTAAAGACTGAACTATCTACTCTAGAGTCTTAGTAGGGGTAGGGACTAAGAAGAGGAAGGAACCTATTTGACTTTACCCTCTACAGTGAAGGAAGGTTTTGGATTCAGAGGATCTAGGTTCTAATCACAGCTCTTCTACTTGTTGTGTGACTTTAAGCAGTAACTTCTTTGTAAGTCTCAATTTCCAAAAGTTCAAAATGGGAGGGTTTCATGGCATGATTTTAAAGGATCTTTACAGCTATAAAATGAATCTTCATTATGAGATTCATAAGGTGACAGAATGTCTTTTTTTTTTTCCTACATATCTCTGTAACCTCAAAATCTCAAGAAAAGAGAATACATGGCAGATATGGAGTAACTAAAGCTGATTCCACAAGATAAGAAAAGAAAATCATCATACAAGAAATAAACATCAAGAAATAACATTAGACAACTGTTATATTTAGAGCTTACGTTCAATATGCCCATCCTTCGACCCACACTGGGTACATTCAACCAGCACAAACAATTTCATAGGTTTGTGCTTCAGAGTATAGCTGTCAGAGTCCCTATCAAAAAAAAGGCAGCACTAAAGAACATATTCAGGGAGGGGAGGCTTATGGTGAGAGGCAGGGCTTTATATAATCCATTTGGTCTAGTTGGGATTTAGATATTGGAAAACCATCTTCTTTGAATTAGTTCTTCTGGGACTAGAATTGCATCCTCAACCAGGACAGGAAATACGTGAGTCCTGAAGAGTAGCAAGCATCTGAGTTGTAGGGGAGAATATAGAAACTGAGATAAGATAAGCTAACTTTAGGAATGGTAAATGAGTATGATAAGGTGGTGGGTAGGATTTAGCCTTATGACATAAAGTAACTCCCACCACATAACACTTCTTTAACTTTACATTGCCTCCTTCATGAATTAGTATTTCCAAGAATGAGGCATAGCAGAAATTTAAAAAAAAAAATTAAAGTAAGACCTATTAAAACAATATAGACATGGGATAGAGGAGGTAATTAGTACTCCAGAGGCTCTACTTTCATGAAATATGAGATAGGAATTATGAAGGAATACATTAGGGTACATCTCATGAACTGGAGAATAGAATTCAGGGTAATTTAAAAGAGAAAGGAAATAAGGATAAGGACAAAGCAAAGGAAAACTTAGAAAAAAGTGCTTCAAAAGAATATTCTTTAAACTAATAATCGGGGGAACTGAAGTTTTTGAATTAGATGCTTAGCTGGGTGGAGAAAAAAAGAAGGGTAAAAAGGAGACAATCAGGTAAAAAAAAGGAAATATAAATATATAATTTAAGTACATTTTAGGAATTTTAGATATAGTAAATAAATTGGAGAGGAGGTTAGACTAGCATTAAAGTAATGTAAACAGAACTAATCCTATAGACAAATTCCTGACTTAGAAGATAATGGAGGGGCAGCTAGGTGGCTCAGTGGATAGAGCACTGGCCCTGAAGTCAGGAGGACCTGAGATCAAATGCGGCCTCAGACCAAACACTTGACACTTACTAGCTGTGTGACCCTGGGCAAGTCACTTAACCCCAGTTGCCTAAAAAAAAAAAAGATAATGGAGATGACAATCAATGAAGAGAGGAAGATACAGCATAATAATCATAACTTTATATATGAATTTATTAAATAATCCAATATTACTGCATAAGAGTAGGAGAATGGACAAGACAACAAAATCAAATGATGTTACCTACAAGAAACATTTAAAAATGAAGACGAAGACACATGAAGAATGAAAGTGAGAAGCCTGGGCAAAATTTACTGTGTATCAGATAATTCCAAAAAAGAAGGACTTGCAATTTTGCTATTAAAGTAAAAATATAAATTCACAATGCCAAGGGAGATAAATAGGGAAATTATATCATACTCAAAGGTACCATAAACAATCAAACAACATACTAAGTTGATCCTATCAGTCACTTCCAAAAAAAAATCCAAGGGACGCTAGGTGGCACAGTAGATAGAGCTCCAGCCTTGGAGTCAGGAGGACCTGAGTTCAAATCCAGTCTCAAGACACTTGACACTTACTAGCTGTGTGACTCTGGGCAAGTCACTTAACCCCATTGCCTGGTAAAAAAACAAACAAACAAAAAAAAATCCAACTCCGTAGAAATCAGGAGTGGAAGTTAGAATCATTTCCCATCATAGATGTGTAAAGGCTTAGGATGAGATCTCAAAAGTCAGACAGAGTAAGGTCTTTATTCAATGAAGTACAGATTTACTCTCTGTCTGTAGTACCTCAGCGACACTTTGGACAGCCCACACTGATTTTCCTCCATTAACTCAATGGCCACACTAATGATAGATCACATCACTTACCTCAAAGGTGAATCATATTTGCCAAACAGCCACAGGTCCCTTGACTAACAGGACAGGTCTGTCTTCAGGTTTGGGGCACTGGTGTTGACAATACCCAGAAAGAAGTTGATGATAATGATGGCATCTTGATACCAATCATTACAAAGTGGTCTATCATTTGATCCTCACAGCCAAAGAATAATCACAATTTTACAAATGAGGAAATTGACTAAGACAGATGAAGTGATTCGATTCAGGTCACGTAGCTAGCAAGTGACAGAACCTTCCACGAGGCCATGGGATGTTCCACTATGGATAATGATGATTTATTTACTTACGGACTTGAAGTCTCTAAAGAGCTACTCTGTACAAGGGATTTCGATACTTATCTCCACCTTCCAAACTTTTGAAGGAGGTCGGGAAAGAATCACTGACCAAAGGGAGCAGTGGAAAGAGCTTCACTAAAAGAAGATGAGCATGGCTGCTCGAGCCTCAGAATAGTCTTCTCAAGGCATTAATTGTCATTACATTTAACTCTAGAGGCAGCTAGATGGTGCAGTGCATAAGTGCTGGGCCTAGAGTCAGGATAACCTGAGTTTGACTCTGGCCTCAGACACTTACTAGCTGTGTGATCTTGGGCAAGTCACTTAACCCTGTTTGCCTCAATTTCCTTATCATACAATGAGCTGGAGAAGGAAATGGCAAAGCACTCTAGTCTCTTTGCCAAGAAAACCCCAAATGGGATCACGAGGAGTCAGACACGACTGAAATGACTGAACAACAACAACAATAACAAATTAACCTGTATGTCTAAATTTTGGGTTGTTTCACACCAGGAAAATTATACTGACTTCTATTGCCTAGGAAGATTCATTGATATTCACTGGGGATGAAGTCTCAGGCATAAAGACAAAGAAACCAAAAAACCCAAGAGTCAGGACACTTGGGTTTTCTAGTGTTTAAGTTTGCTGTTAGGTTAACTAGCCATGTGACTTTCAACAAGTTGCTTAGACTCTGTGCCTTAGCATCTTCATCCATAAAATAGGCATCATCATCATCATCACCATAACAGTTAAAATGTATATAGCACTTTGAGGTTTGCAAAATGCTTTACATATGTTATCTTATTTGATCTTTACAACAACCCTCTGAGGTAGGTGCTATTATTATCCCCATTTTACAGATGAGAAAATTGAGGTTAAATGACTTGCTCAGTTTCACACAGCTAGTAAGTGTTTGAAGCAGGATTAAAACCTCAGATCTTCCTGACCTCAAATCCAACATTTTGCAGTGTGCTACCGAACTGCTATATTGACCTGTGTCCCTCTCAGAGGAGATGAGAAGCTACAAGGAGATAGCAGATGGGAAAATAAAGAGTGTAAGGCAAAAATCATGCCTTCGAAAAAGTCTGTTTTGCTTGACAATATTTATTACAAAAGAGGGTTTTTATTAAAGAAGAGAGGAATGCAATGGGAAGTAATGAGTGATGCAAAGCAGAGAATGTTAATTAAACATATAAAAATACACAGAAGAGAGCTGAAGGAAATTCAGAAGGGGATACAGACAAGAAGATCAGTGGGGTTCCTCCTTGGCACATACTTTAAAAACCCCAACAGTCTGCATATGGCAGACTCATGATTTCATGTACATTTTTTTTCTGTCATGCTTTATATATGGAAATGTTCCTATTTGTTGATGACTCTTAAATTCACAATTTAAAAATATACATATTTTAAGTCTTGGGTTTAAGTACCAAGTCTTCCCTTGACTTGCTGTGTGACCTTGGGCAAGTCATTTCACCTTCCCCAGTTTTGGTTTCCTCATTTGTTAAGTGAGGGAAGTTCAGTTAGGATGAAGGATCATAGATCAAGAACTAGAAGGATCTTAAGAGGCCATCTAATCCAACCCCTTTATTTTATAGATGAGGAGACCAAGGAGGGGGGTTTGAATGACTTGCCTCAATTCAATTAAACAAACATTTATTAAATGCCTACTATGTGCCAGATGCTGTGCTAAGTGCTGGAGATACAAAAACAAAAATAAAAAAAGCAAAAGACAGTCCCTACATTCAAGGAGCTCACAATCTAATGGGGAAAACAACACACAAACAAATAAATATAAATGAACTATATACAGGATAAGTAGGAAATAATTAAGATAGGGAAAGCACTGAAATTTAGAGGGTTTTGGGGAAGGCTTCCTGTAGAAGGTGGGAAATTAATTAGGACTTAAAGGAAACCAGAGAGGTCAGTAGGTGGAGCAGAGGAGGGAGAGCATTCCAGGACTGGGAACAGCCAAAGAAAATGCCCTAAACAGAGAGATGGAATGTTTTGTTCGTGGAACAGTCAGGAGGCCAGGGTCACTGGATTGAAGAGTATGTGGTAGAGAGTAGACTGGAAAGGTAAGAGGGAGCTAGGTTATAGAAGTCTTTGAACACCAAACAGCATGGAGGTAGTAGGCAACCACTGGAGTTTATTGAGCTAAATTTCATTCATACTGGGAAGTGACAAAAGTAGGATGTGAAGTTAGATTCACCGATTTCAATCAGTGATCTTTTCTGGGTACTATTCTCTCTAAGGTACCTTTCAACTCTGAAGCATGATGGAAGT
This sequence comes from Vombatus ursinus, assembly GCF_900497805.2. Classification (NCBI taxonomy): domain Eukaryota; kingdom Metazoa; phylum Chordata; class Mammalia; order Diprotodontia; family Vombatidae; genus Vombatus; species Vombatus ursinus. Next base: position 16,075,548 of record NW_020954610.1, on the reverse strand, counting down.
GCTTTAAGGAGGTAAAAAGCATTATACAAAACTAAGAGTTTGTTCTTGGAAGAGTCCTGTTTTCCCTCAGGTTTGATGAGGATGAATGTGACTCATTTTGTAAATTTAAAATTGAAATTTAGCCACCTGAATTCAAACATGAATATCTGGCTGAGTGTCAGGTAAAAAATACCAATAACCTCATTTTAATTAAGAAAAATAGCTGCTTTTCTTTAAAAAACATTCCCTCCTGGTCCTTCTATGGACTTTTGGAATCCACTAAGGTGAGTTGCTGCAGGCATGATAGATGCTGCAGAATGTTCGTGCTAGTTACTCTTCAGTAACTGAAGAGTGTTACTCGATGCATGATTTATTAATTTTATCAACCCTGGTGAGACTACAGCTCAGTCCTTCCCACCACCACCCCTGCTCAGAGATGTGTTCTACCCCAGGCAACAAACTTACTAATTCTCTTACCTCTCATACAAATGTTTCTATTTTTGTCTTTTAAACTTTCTTCCTTGCTGTTCCATTTTTGCTAACATAGAGAACAAATCTCCATCAAGACGGAAAAAAGCAAAAGAAGAAAAAGGTAGAGGGGAATGGGGAACTACCAAGAAAGGGACGACAAGGTATTTCACAAATAACTCCAGCTTGGTTTCTGAGCCTAAAGGTGGGGTCCAACCTCTTCTCTTTCTTGGGGTTGGATGTACTGATATCTTTCAGTGATGACAGCTTCAAATCTGAGGTCTTCTTCAGAAATGTCAGAGGAGGCCTACCTACTTTGACTTTTCTTGAAAAGAAAAATGAATAGAGAAGAACCTACTTTAAAGAACCTTGCATTTGGAGTCACAGGGCCCGAATTCAAATTTATACTCTACTACATACTATCTGTGTAACTTTGATCAATATCACTTCTCTTTAGTGGGCCTCAGTTTCCTCATCTGCAAAATGATGGAATTGGGACTACTACTAAATTCTGTTTTGGCAGGAAATCCTATGATTCCTTCCTCATCTGTGATTATAAAGAGCTGCTTAGGCAACAGTTAGGCAGGTGGGTGTTTCAACCAATAGACTCAGAGTTACTGGACTGATGTTACTAGATATCTGGCATCAGGGCAATTACCTAAGGCAGCCATGACTCAATAGAAGCATTGAGCCTGGAGTCAGGAAGATCTGTTCAAATCCAGCTTTAGATACTTCCTAGCAGTGTGACCCTGGCAATTCACTTAACTTCTGATTGCCTGACAAAATGGATCCACTGGAAAAGCAAACCACTCCATTATCTTTGCCAAGAAAACCCCAAATGAGGTCATGAAGTGTCAGCCATGACTGAAACGACTGTACAACAACAATCACTTAATTTCTCTGAAGGTCAGTTTCCTTATCTGCAAAAAGGACACGATAGTAGCTGTATTATTTATCTACCTCAGTGGGGTTTTATAAGAATAAAGTAAAATAATGGCTATGAAAATGCTTTGAAAAGTGTAAAACAGTGTACCAGTGTGAAGCAGTAATATTAATATCAGCCCCAATGCAGGGAGCAAAATTGTCAGAATAAGGCAGACTTGCTTACCCATGAATATCTCTAATTTCTAAACAACCCAAGAGCACAGCTTGATTTTCTTTAGGTGTAAAAGAAGGATTAAGAATGGGAGAAAGGAAGGAACCATTGTTGATGAAGAGGATGAATTGTGAGCTAATGTAAATTTATCTTTCCTCCTGCCAAAACTACAACTGTGAAATGTAACAGATTACACAAATAAACACAGCACTTAGGATATTTTCAAACTAGTTGTTCCTCAGTGCCTGATTAATGCTCTAGATGTTTCTTCACAGTTCCCTTTCATATTTCATTCAGACAGTCAGGTAGAATGGGATGATAATGCATGCTAATCTTCCTGCTAAGGGAGGTTGGGAGGGCTTTCCTCTTTAGTCACTCATTAAAAGTTTATATGCACTTTTAAAGGAATTATGTACAACAGCTGGAGTGGATGTCAGGAGGAGGGCTGGGAGAGGTACCTTGGGGCAAGTAATGGACCTACCTTTTCTTTTTCTTTTGTTGGGAATGATGGAAAATAGGTATTGTAAAGAAAGTACAGGGGCAACTAGGTGACAGTGGATAGAATGTCAGGCCTGGAGTCAGGAAGACTCATCTTTTTGAATTCAAATCTGGCACTCACTAGCAGTGTGACCCTGGGCAAGTCACTTAACCCTGATTGCCTTAGTTTCCTCATCTGTAAAAGGAAGTGGAAGAAGAAATGGCTAACGACTCCAGTACTTTTGCCAAGAAAACCCCAGTTGAGGTCACGAAGAGTTAGACACCCCTGAAACAATTGAACAACAACAAAAATAATGTATGTGATTCAAGAACTTAGAGAAGTGTTCTATTCCTCCTAGAGAGTAATAATGAGCACTTAAAAATATTCTGGGGAAGGAAATGGGAACAGAGTCGGGAAAGGCTTGACCATTTTAGTGGTCTTAAGGTATGTCAATCCTCTATGTTCTGCAGATAAAGTGAGAGTTAGAAGCAGGGCTCACACAGGAAACAGCTATTTAGAAGGCAGCCCAAACAGGGGCTTGCACTCTGAAAAAATGAAGAAACAGGGAATCTGCTTTTTCTGTTTAAAAGAAATGACAGGATACTGAGAGTGTCCAAGTAAAAATGATTGCCATGTCACTGAGGGCATTAAAGGGTAGGATTAGCCTTGACAACCAGCTTGTGAATGTGTTTCAGAAAAAACAAACAAGCTCAATTTCTTTCAGTGCTATTAAATCACTGTTTGGCTATATAGACAACAGAGTCAAGTGCGCCTTCAGGAAGCTTTTGGCCTATTATATAGACTAGGGCCTGGAAGAACTGAAGAAAATGGCAGTTTGGGTGAAGTTCTGAGACTATTTTGATATTCTCATCCAGTGAACTCAGAAAGTATTTATGATTGACTTTGGTTAGAAGTAGCCTTTAGGACTTTAAAAAAAAAAGTATTTTTTGGTTAAGTCAGAAGTTCATACTTAATTGCAATTTGGGTTTTACGAATTAGTATGATATGGACAACCAGGTGGCGCAGTGGATAGAGTGCCAGGCCTGGAGTCAGGAGCACATGAGTTCAAATCTACCCTCAGACACTTACTAGCTGTGTGACCCTTGGCAAGTCACTTAACCCTGTTTGCCTCAGTTCCTCATCTGTAAAATGAGCTGGAAAAGGAAATGGTAAACTGCTCCAGTATCTCTGCCAAGAAAACCCCAAATGGGGTCATGGAGAATTGGACACTGAAAACAACTCAACAACAAAAATGATATCTTTTGGTGGAATTGGTTTCATAGCATCCAAGGAAAATATATCATGGACTTTTGGTCTTCCCATATTGCAGTATTCATGAAAAATACTTGAAATAAGACCATTATCAAAATAATTGCAATGTAAGCACCAGAATCTATTGTGGAAGTAGAAGAAGAACTCAGTAAGTCCCTCCAAATTAAATCAATATAGTCTTTAATAGTTGATAATTTCAGTGCACATGAACACAGGAAAGACAGAGAAAAATAGGTTGGAAAGCACATTTTTGGAGGTAGAAGTGAGAGGCCTATGAGAGTATACAGAAGTCTCTATGTAGGGAGACAGCAAGGGTATGGACCAAAGAGTGCTGGATTTGGAGTCAGTTTGAATCCTCGCTCTGCCATTTACTGACTGAATGACCTTAGGCAAGAGACAACCTCTCTTAACTTCTGTGTAACCTTGGTCAACATCACTTTAATGGGACTCAGTTTCCACAGGAGCAGACTAGAATGTTCTCTGTCTTTCTAGTTCTAAATCTGTTGAGGTTTAGAGGTTTAGGGGTGCTGGGACCCCAAAATCACAACACACAGGTCCTGCCCAAATGAATTTGACCCAAGCCTTCTTTCAGCCAAAGACAAGATATGCCATATTGGCCAGATTCTTAAGGAATCTGAACATTTGTGAGCTATTGGCTAGAGTATAAGAATCTGAGCCCTTGGCTAGGTTCTTAAGGAATCTGAGCACCTTAATGGAGACAAGACCTTATATACAGAAAGACTGTGGGAGGGATTTAGGGAGAATCTTGATAGGAGTGGCCAGTAGGCTGGGGTGAACAGAACAGCCAGAGACCTGGACCATGTGGCCAAGGGAGAATGGAGTCTAGATAGGATTAAGGGTGGGAAGTGGGGACATATAGAGGTAAAACAATGAAGGTCTAGGCTAGGTTCAGAGTAACAGAGAATTGGGAGATTGGGCATAGGTGATAATGAAAGGCCAGTTATTATAGCCTCACGTGAATGCCAGACACTTCCTTGATCAAGTGGGAGAATTCAAGGAGAATCCTGTAGACAAATTCTTTTTGGGTAAGTGGCAGCGGTGTCGGTTTGGGCCCTACCCTGTCATATCAATGGTCCTATGACGATGAATACTCTGAGAAAAGAGTCAGGAGGAGCCAGACATGATGAGCAGCAAACAATATAAAAATGAAATCCGCTGTATTTTAACAGATAGGAAATGACTGGTTGTAAATGTATGAATCAAATCCAAATCTAAGTACAGTCAGACCATTAGCTTGTTAGAATAAAGATAAAAGTCAATTTTAGGATAAAATAAAGAATGAAAATGAATATTTGTATATTGTTTTGCAACCCCTGACATGCTTTATAAATGCTAGTTGTTATTAATTATATGAAGATGTGACATACAATTGAGGCAATGCCAATCTGACCTACTTACACAAGCTACTAACATCAACAAATGGCAAATGAATAAACAAATGGACATAAACACTGATGATTATCATTTGGAAGGATGTTTGAACCCAACAATTCAATCACCCATCTTTTTGTTTAAAAGATCCTAGAAACTGGCACAACCAGACTTGACCTCCTCTCTAAGGAGATACATAATGGTAGCTAAGGGCAACTCTAGCTTTGAGTTTAAACTTTTTTGTAAGATCTGATGGAGGAAGATGGTGTAACCATTATGCCCTCATAAAATAGTGAGAGAAACAAAAGTTTAAAGATGCTTGATGAGAGACCCAACCAAAGAAAATCATTCTGAGGGCATTGAAACTGGAAGGAGGGCAACTAATAGACAAACATTGGCAAAGATTTTTTAAAAAAATCTTTGTCAGTAAAAAAAAAAATAAAGATTTTTTATTTTATCAGACTCTTTTCTCCATAGATTACAGTGGAATCATTGTTTCTGATGCCCTGTGTGAAGAAACAGAAAACAAAGATGGGAAGAATACCTGGACAAGACTACATGGACACAGAGGGCCACTTTGAGGGTAACACAATTTTAGAAGGCCAGTTTGAAAGTAACACTGAGAGATTAATATTCAAGACATATAAGAGAAAGGAGGAAATTTGGGGAGAAAACCTCAGTCATTGTTACCAAAAACTCTGAGAAAATATTAATATGTTATTGTTGTTTGTCCTTCATTCTCAAAGAGGACCATGACATCAGGGAGGTGATGCCATGATGTGCAAATGAACTGGATTTAAGTGAGGGAGGTCTGTGCAAAGTCACCAGCCTGACTTTTTCCCATGGAGCTATCTGGATCCAGTGGCAAGGTAGACATCAGGAAGACTGGAGATGGCCCTAGATAAGGTAGAAGACCTTGGCCTTTTAAAGCTAAGGTCTTTAGCAGGGCTCAGTTTGACTGAGGCAAGGCCTTTTGAAGAATTTGTATACCCTTTCCAAGAAGATCACTCTGGCTCACACTGATTGACCAACAATAGGTTCTAGGCCAAATTCTATTTGGTCATTGTTTGGGCCCTGATTGACTCAGAGTGAATGTAAATAGAAGTTGTTTCTATTTTGTCCAGAAACCCTGAGGGTCCTCCCCTCTCAGTTTGATTTGTTTTTCTGGACTAGGTTAAAGAGGCCATTCTTTGCCTCATTTTGAATATTAATATCAATAACCTTTAACCCATATCCTTACATCTTTATTGCTACAAAATTTTCATGACAATTGTATATTATTGTCTATATACAGGGACAGCTAGGTGGTACACTGGATAGCATGTCAGGTCTGTAGTCAGGAAGACCTGAGTTCAAAAACAGCCTCAGTGTGACAATGGGCAAGTCACTTAATCTTGTTTGCCTCAGTTTCCTCATTTGTTAAATGAACTGGAGAAGGAAATGGCAAACCACTCTAGAATCTTTACCAAGAAAACCCCAAATGGGGTCAGTAAGAGTGGGACACAACTGAAATGACTGAACAACAACAAAAATCTATACAAGGGTATCCATGATGAAAATATAAGAAGGAAACAGGTAAACTTTCACAAATGATATTCTATAGCAGACTACATTTTTACAGTTGTATAATCAATCAAAGGGCACAATAAGTACAAAATTGCACTGTGACCATTACTTTTTGACTACCAAAAAATCTGATTCAGTGGAGCCAAAGCCACCTTAGTGGTTCTCACCCAACAAAGTATCTCCCATAGATATGTAAAAATCTCTGTAATTCTGTCCTGGTTACTCTCTTGTCTTGACTGGTGCTCATGTTGGCGTTGAGGTATGTGAGAAAGAACTCATTCAGACTCAGGAAGGATGAAGTTAAAAGCCCGGTTTATTACACAGTTGCAAAAGTGGGTGTCCTAACACACACACCAAAGCAAGAGTTCACTATTTATATCTAATCCCAGCCTCAGAGTCCCTCCTCTGTTTCCTCATTGGCTGAGTACCCCAGTGTGAATAACTTTCTGGCACACCTATTACACATCTACTCCTTGACATGTCCTCCCTCCTTCTATAGAGATTGCATATTCACCCTGCCTGGAGATGGAGAAGTTAGTATTCATGAGCCTATTAAGCATGCAAACTCTAAGTAAAGCTTAACCTTTGTCCCACTTACTGACTTCTAACAGCAAAACAAGCTAAGATTGGCTGTATCCAGTTTTACTTACTTTTCTAGTGGTTGTTTCAATTTTATGGAAACAAACATTTTTATTGTGTCTCTCAATTTCTCTCCCTCTCTTTTAATGAGTTTTGTTTCCATAATTTCTTATTTTCCTTCTTAGCCCTTTTCTCAAAATTTTCAAAAAGTTTTAAACATTCTTTCACCTTCTCTAAGACTGGGTTTTTTTTTTTACTACCATAATTGAGACATCTTGCTTTGTCTTTTTAGATAACGTGACAACTTGCATCCCCTCTACCACATGTGAAATAAGTCTTATCAGGCAAGGAATCAAGCAAGGTATAAAGAATAATCCCCCTAATCCTAATAGAATTATCATTCCAAGTTGCTTCCACAATGACCTTGTTGGCCAGTTAAACCAGTTTTAGTCAAATCATCCTTTCCACTTTTGAACTGGTACTTTATGAATTTTTATAGCCAAATTTTTAACTATTTGTCCATTATTGTCAATTTTTAGACAGCAATTACCTATATTAAATTTTCCACAAACTTCCCCTTCTTCTGCTAGAAGATAATCTAATACTAATCAATGCTGACACACAGTTGCCCATGTCTAGGTAACTTGATCAGCAAGAAGTTCTAAAGCTTGTGTGGTTTGGTTAGTTATAATTTCTTCCAGTGCCTGGAGCCTAATTAATCTATTAAGGAGATAGATGAGAATTCTGTATCCCCACCTCCCATCCTGGGCCCAAGTTGCTGGCCCTTAGGTTTGAATTATTCTTTCAGGTGGCCATTCATTCCCCCAACCATTGGCTTCTCCTGACTGGGTAATGCTAGTATCTAAGTTTCTTTTATGTCTTTGGAAATCATCATACAATGGGGTTCCAGGGTCATGCCCCTTTGGTCCTTCTAAAAAGAAAAAGCTTGATCTTACTGATCCTATATATGTACTCCTGTCCAATTAAATGGTAGGTGGGTGTAAGCAGTTAGTCCAACAAATCCAAAAATTCGCCTTTAATGCAGGTCCACCAGATGAGCAGGAGAGCCAAGTACCGTTGGGACACTTAATATGTGTACTATTCCACTGATCTCTATACTTTGTGCAATTAATGGGGCAACCACTTTCTCCTCTACAATCCTCTCCCCAGGAGTAGGTCTACTTACAGCCACTTTCTCCCAGGTTCTCACCTGCTCCTGTTTGCATTGGGAGCAATGGTAAGAGGCACAGGGTGGGCCATACCAGGGAGGATTAGGACTGTTATTACTAAGTATGACAATGAAAGTATTTGCTGTGGTTCTGTCATCTGGTACCTTATGATTAGGTCAAAGATAGTTTCTCAATGTTTTTCTTCCTAGGTCTCCCAATAATTCTCTCAGGGAATATAGCTGTTTTTATAATTCCTAATACTACATACAGGAGCCGCACACTTATCATCCCTAACTAGCTCCTACAATAAAAGAGATTCCTTTTCTAATCTCTAAGTTTCTCACCAATGGCCACCAAGAATATTACCACAAGTATAAGAAACAATATTATAAGCACAAGAATGATTAGTCTAAAGTCTTTTGACATCCCTTCCCAGTGCAAAGTAACCTTTAATGGATCAGGGCAACTTACAACAATCCATTCCCAGGGTTCCCCCACTGGTCCTTTGACTCTAGCATAATGTGCCCACCCCTTCTTGGCTGTTCAGATTGATGTTTCTGTAGTCAGCAACACTTGGTAGGGTCTTTCCCAGTCAGGATGAAGTTTAGTCTCCTTGAAGGATTTGAGCAATACCCAATCCCCTGGTTTGTACTTATGCACGGAGAATTCCAGTGGTGGAGTCTGAGCCAATAGTACTTTCTTCCTCAAATCTGAAAATATCGTGGATAGTGCCAGTACATAGTTCCTAAAAAAATGTATTTTTTGTCTCACAAGTAGAGATATCTCCCTGCCCTCCTGGTAAGGTAACCCAAACATCATTTCATAAGGTGATAAGTTTCGACCCATCACTTAAATGGCCCACTACAACAAATAAATATTTAAGTCTCCCTACTTTTGCATTTCAGTAAAATCTACTTGCACACTTTGAAATAACCTAAAGCCAGGCTCTCTCCATCCTTGCTTAGTTTTGGGGACAGGTAATTCCAGAATTCCCTTAATCCTTTCAGCACCTATTTTCCTCTTCACCTCTGAAATTAGGTGTCCTAAGTACCTAACCCCATTTTCCACATATTGTCATTTCTTTTTGGACACTCTAAGACCTTTTTTCCAGAGGAAATTTAGTAAAGCATTTGTTGCTTCCACTACTTTATTTTTCTTTTCTCCTGAAATACTGTCAAACTTCCTCACATCTTCTCAATACAAACTGGCATAAAGGTACCCAAAGCAACTATCCAAGGATGGGAGGGGCTTGGATGTGCCCCATTTGTCCCCAAATCTGCTTATCTGCCTTCTCTATTTTCGGATGAACCTTTATTTATCTTTCTAAATCTTTTGAACTCATTACTCACACTACTCCACTTTCTTTTATATTTCAACCCGAAGACAAGATAGCTCATAAGTTATTACTCTTCACTACCATAACTGTACTGCTTTAAACAAATGAGGTTCCTAACTTTAACCTTACAACTGAACAGAAATACAACCTTGTTTCACAAACTTGTTTATCCTCTAATTATATTCACTCTGGAAGAAAGAGATACTTCAGAAATTGAATTTTTTACGTATGATAAATTCAAACACTAATTTTACTCTTACTTAGGTCATGAGATGACTGCAAATTTAGATCAAAACAGCAAGATCTCACATACTTACATTGTGCTCATGTCTTTTCCTGACCACTTGCTCTGATCATAGAAATTTGCTATAAAAGCAAAAAGCAGGGACATGTGACACCAAATGTGACAGGATAGAGCATTCTTTCTACCCATACTCCTCTCATTCCTGCATGCTTAAACTTTCTTGCCTTTCCTTGTACTTATCATATAACTGAAATAATAAAGTATCTCTCTCTCTCTCTTTCTCTTTCCCATCCACCCACTCCTCTGTGGCTACCGTAATCAGAGAGGGAGAGGGGGAGAGAAAGAAAGCAGCATTCCAAAGTCCAGCTGCAGCCCTTGGAAGCTACTCTCGCTGGCTGGCTGCATAAACATGAAACATTTACACACACACACATAGAAACAGAAACAGCTTGACAAGACGAAGTGCACACAAATCTAATTTTCTTGTTGGCTTTTTAAAGTAACTCTTGACCGGTCAAAAGAACCCAATCGCAACCAACATAATTTGGGGCTATTCTTAGCTCACTGACATCAGCACTGATCCTTTTTCTTATAGTTTTGTTTCCAGTCCTCCCTAGGGACTATGTAGAGGAGTGTTCCCCAGAGAATTTCCCTTTCTCCTGTCCTGGCACCCAACTTCCTCTACCCATCCTATGTCCTTCCCTAGGATTTCTTGTAAATATCTAACTTAGTACTTGTCTCTCTCTGACAAGACCTCCCATGTGAATCTTCTCCACACTCCCTTAGTCCCAGACTACCCCGATATCTATTTAACGCTATACCTGTAGGATGTTCCCCAACTGACAAGATAATACTTAATAGTCCAGTTTTTTTATCTCGCCATGGTTTCCATGCCTTTTTTCTCACTTTTCCATTCACCCTTCCTTTTCAATCAGTCTCGGGTCACCACAGTCAGAGGAAAGGGGTGCTCACCCTCAATCCACAGGGCCATTAAAAAAATTTAACGGGGCACCTCCCCCACCCTTTGGTGATGATCACCTCTCTGCCTTGATGCTTGGATCCCCCAAGGAATTGTGAGAAATAACTCATTTGGACTTAGGAAGGATGAACAGGTATCCTAACACACATACACCAAAGCAAGAGTTCACTATTTCTAACCCCAGCCTCAGAGTCTCTCCTGTTTCCTCATTGGCCGAATACTCCAGAGTGTACAACTTTCTGGCATGCCTATTACACATTTACTCCTTGACATGTCCTTCTTCCTTCTACCTACATTGCATGTTCAGAAAATGGCCAGAGGTGGAGAAGTTAGTATTCATAAACCTATTAAGCATGCACACTTTAAGTAAAGCTTAACCTTTGTCCTACTTACTGACTTCTACCAGCAAAACAAGATAACACTGGCTGTATCCAGTTTTACTTAGTTACTTTTCTAGTGGTTGTTTCAATTTTATAGAAACAAACATTTTTGTTATATGTTTCAGATAAGGAGAGAGAGAAAGCACTATAGTAGGAAATTATGGAGGTGAAACCACACTTAATCAAATCCATAAGTGTGAATGGGACTAACTCCCTCATAAAACAAAGGAGTATGGCACAATGGATTATCAAACGGTACCCAAACGTATGTTGTTTGCAGTAAGTGCACTTGAGACACAAGACTCTCATAGGGTTGAGATGAGAGACTGGAGTAGAATTTATGGTGCCTCAAATGTATCCAGAAAAGCAAGGGTGGCAATGGACTTGGCTAGAAGAGATAAACTGGGAAACTGCATTATGCTTAAAGGCATCTGAATTAGGCCTGAGGGTACCTAGGTGTTGGATTCAGTGAGAATGAGCACTGTGGCAGCAATCTTTTATTATCACCTTATAAGCCTGCAACGCCAAGGGGTATATGAAGATAAAGCTGAGCTGAATGTGGCTCTCTGATGCCTCATGTTCTTCATCAAGCCTTCACTAAATAGAGTATCTCACTAAAAGTGACTTGTCCAGGGTCACACAGCTCATAAGTGTCTGAAGCTGGATTTGAACTCAGGTTTCTCTGACATCAAATCCAGCACCCCCTATGCAGAGCTACCAGCTGCTTAATGGATTAGTACTCTCACTTTTGTGGATACATTCTCCAACAATATAAATCACAACCCTAACTCAGGCCAGTCCCACAGTTCAGGCTTGGAATTAGAATGCAATTACATAATCATCAACTATATAACTTTTAATAAAAAATAAATTTATTTAATAAAAAGGTGACAGTAAGGGCATAACACATAATTAAGGTGGATATAGTTCCTCTCTGCCTCCTCAGTTGTTGCAGTGACACTTGGCCAGAAAGATTACACAGAAATAAGGATTCTGTCAAGCCTGAGGAATATAGTCTCATCCTAGGCTGGATCTCAGATAAGTGGAAGGTAGGACTGTCATCCCTACCCTCCTCATCGAATTCAATAGCTTTGGAAGATGAAGGAACATTAAATTCTAATAAGAGGTTAGAGGATTATGCCTATAGGTATGAGTGGTTGAGCTGGACAAGATCCTTGTCAAGATAACTGCCACCATCATGGAAATGGTAAATTTCAGAACAAATTCAGAACAAATTCAAAGGGTCACCTTCAGGCCAAAATCAACAGCATAACCCAAACGTGTAACCATTCAGATCTGGTGGGTGCTAGATCAAATATTTACCTTTCAAGGAGGGATTTGAAACCTAGTCAATGAAACATGTTGCTTATTTATTAGCAATAGCAGGGAAATTGAGTCCAAGAAACACACACACACACACACACACACAGTAGTTACCTTCAAACAATATCCTTGGAGGACACATGACACTGGTTTCCCTAGATATAACACGTAAGACTCCTGGCTCATAGACTGGTTGGGATCCATAGGGAAGTTTCTCTTTTAAGTCTTGAGCTGCAAAAGTTTTAGCACCCATGACTATTTCCTGTTTCCACCATTTAAGGCAGGAATGTGATACTAGAGCTGAGACCAGACTCAAGTAATGGTCAGATCATGACCACTTACAGCCAGAACCAAGTGATGCCATTGTGATGGGTTTTGGCCAAACTCTGATATGTCCAATAAATCCTGGTTGTGTAAAAAGAAACTAAATGAAAAAGTACCTCAAGGATGATGGAATAGTAAAATTTTATTCTGTGGAAGCAGGAAAATGAGGTCATTGCAGTGGGAGAGCTGTTATGGAGTCGGTAAGAATACCAAGGCCAGAGTCTTTCCAAGCAGGGCTTTCTTGTTGTAAAAGCAAACGGAACCGAGCAGGTTAGGATACTGGTTGGTTGGGTGGAAGGGAAATGGGGACTTGCTTATATCAGGGCTGAAGGGGGAGTAAATTATGGAAATTTGCTATGGCATAATCTTTGTGCTATGCAAGCAAAAAAAAAAAGAAAAAAAAAAAGACTTGCACCTGTGCTGTACTGGGTCTTCTGGGTGGCTATTTTGAAATAGCTGTACTTTAACTCTCCATTGCCTTGATGCTTGGATCCTGGAGGAACCCCCAAGGAATTGTGAGAAATAACTCATTTGGACTCAGGAAGAATGAGGAGGTGTCCTAACACACACAACAAAGCAAGAGTTCACTATTTATTTCTAATCCCAGTCTCCGAATCCCTCCTCTGTTTCCTCATTGGCTGAGTACTCCAGAGTGCACAACTTTTTGGCACGCCTATTACACATCTACTCCTTGAAATGTCCTCCTTCCTTCTTGAGAGTCCTTTCATTACTATATTCATAAGATATAAATGGGGACTTTGACATCATATAAGTTACTATCATCATTGAAGGTCATAGGGTGGGCTATGGAGTGGTGAGGTTGCCTATTCAGCATATGGGGAAAATAGTTGTCTGCTCAGCATATAGGGCTAAGAATATAGGGGAAAGGGTTGCTTAATCAGGATATAGGGAAAGAATAGGGCCTCACTGCTGGGGGGGGGGGGGAATAGGACTTCCCTGTTCCTTCTCCAGTTATAAAAATAAACATTGGGAGGGGAAGGGGAGATGATAATACAAATGGCTAAATCTCAAGTGTTTGCCTGAGGCTATAATGCTGTCAACTGGCCTTTCATTATTGCCTACAGCCCAGTCTCCCAACCTAGCCCTCCATTGTCTATTACCTCCAGATGGCCCCTGACTACTTCCCACCCTTAATCTTATCTCCATTCTCCCTCTGCTAGGTCCCTGGGCTTCTGTTCACCCCAGTTTACTGACCGCTCCTATCTAGATCTTCCTTAGACCCTTACTCCAGTCATCCCAAACTACTTGGCCACTCCTAGATCCCTTCCAATCTTTCTGTATATAAGGTCCATCTGGCCTCCATTAAGGTGTTTGGATTCTTTAAGAGTCTAGCCAAGGGCTCAGATTCTTAAAATCTGGCCTGCTTACGTTAGTGATACAAATGGTTAGATTCCTTAAGAGTCTCCCAATATGACTGATGTTCTAATGAACCTTGTCTTTGGCTGAAAGAAGGCTTGAGTCAAATTCTTTTGGGCAGGACCTTCTTGTTGTGATTTCAGGGTCCCAGCACTCCTAACCTCAAAATCTCAACAACTTAACCATTGCCTATCTCAGTTTCCTCATTCATAAAATGGGTATAATGTTAGCACCCACTTCCCTGGGTTGTTATGAGGATACAGTGAGATGATATTTGTAAAGCTCTTTGCAAACCTTAAAGTCCTTACACTTATCCCTTCCACATTGTGACTTTCCCCATCGCAGTTTCAATGTATTGTGGGTTGACATAAGAAATTAAATGGGAATTTTTTGGGGAGTTTTGTGGAAGCCACAGATGACATGAGAAGAACATTAGATGACATGGAAAATGTTTAGAAACTCAGAAGTGCATAAAAATATATGTATAATATTGTATAATATGAACATATTTTATTTTTTTAATAACATAATAATTCAGACTTGTTTTCTGGAATGAAGGGAGGGCCAAAAAATTTTACACAGATTTTCCAGATTGTGAGGGTGCCATTGTTGTTGTGTTTGTCCTTAGTTCTTGAAGAGGACTATGACATCAGGGAGATGATGACATGACTTACAATTGACTTTGATTTGAGTGAGGGAGGGCTGTGCAAGGTCACCAGCCTCACTTTCTCCTCCAGAGCCATCTGGGTCCAATGGCCAGATATTCATCAGGACAACTGGAGAAGACTCAGGATGCGATGGGAGACCTTGGCCCTTTTAAGCTAAGGTCTTTTCAGGTTCTCACTTTGAGTGAGGCAACGCCCATTCGGTGAATAGGCCTCTTCCAGATGTGAGTCAAGGGATGGCCTTTAATAAAAAAAAACAAAAAACAAACATCAAACTGGAAGGGGAAGACCCTCAGGGTTGCTGGCCAAAAGAAACAGTTACTATTTAAATACACCCTGAGCCAGGAGGGCCCCCAAAATAATCATTAAGTGATGCTTGGGCAGGGATATATTGTTGTCCAATCTATGAGATCCAGAGTGAATTGAGTTTAAAGCTTGGTCTTTCCAAGACAGATGTAGCCAGTAAACCGCAAATGAACTAGACAGCTTTCAGCCATCAAAATTTAGCTTCCTTTGGGCAGAACACCATCAGGGAAGAGGAGAGGAGAGGAGAGGAAAGGAGCAAAGGGGAAGGGACCTGAGGAGAAGGAAAAGGAGAAGAGTGGAGAGGAGAGAAGAGAAAAGAAGAGAAGGGGAGGGGAGAGGAGAGGAGAAGAGAGGAGGTGCCATGCCTTGTAAAATATTATATTTTATAATATATATTTTATGTATATTATATAAATATGTATATTTTATGTATATTATATAAAATATTATAGCTATGTAAATGCTAGCTATAATAATGATGTTAATGGTTATTATTGAAGCATACTGAGTTTTGGTTTAACATTTGGTTTCAATTCAAGTTCCAGAGTAGATACAGCAATCTCACAGTGAAAAGTTGGGGCCAACCAAGAGAAGCAAATGTAGTGCCAATTTCCAAAGTTTGATATTTTCCAAGTAAATCTGGTCAAGGACTGCATGAATCTCTCCTCCCTTCAAGTAGCTTGTTTGAATGAATGGGCACATTTAGTTCATCAGCAAATTAATCTATGTTGTGTCTCTTGACGTCATCCAGAAGCCATGCTAAAATGATTCCAAAACTGCTGTTTCCTAGATCTAGGAGTTGCAGAACCTCAGCTCATTCCCTGAGTTTCATTTCCCAGTAGGTGATGTAGAGGATACAATGCTGAGCTTGGAGTCATGAAGACCTGAGTTCAAATTTGACCTCAGACATTTACTAGCTGTGTGACCCTGAGCAAATCACTTAACCTATGTTTGCCTCAATTTCCTCATCTGTAAAATGGGGCCAATAATAACATCTAACTCCCAGGATTATTATAAAGATCAGATCAGATAATTGTAAAGTGCTTAGCACAGTGCCTGGTATATAATAGTCATTATAATAGTCATTTTTAGTATTATTACTGTTACTGTATGCACGATTCTGAGATCTGAATACTTAAAGAAGAAAAAGATTTACTGGCAATGGGGTGGGAAGACATAAGATTGAGTACCAAATCCCCTCAATTCCCCCCCCCACCTTACCACCCTCTGTCTAATGGGGCAGGGCATCTTTGTTTATTTGCCATTTCCTTTTTAGTAGCAATGTATTTTGGTTCATTGGAAAGTATCTTTCCTCTTCCATCCCCTTTTTGGGCTGCCTGGCTATCTATTTTAGAAAGGAAATATATCAATTTCTTGTTGAACTTGGCTGGGTAGATGCTCTTGTAGGATTCTTTAAATGTCTATATAGTGCATGATTAGAGCATTTGTCATTTTAAATATCATTGGTTCCTTTTTCTTTCATGTTATGTTCTTGGGATGTCATTGACTTGGTGTGAGGTTCCCCCCCACCCCTGTTTTTGATTAATTATAGGCCACTTCACTTAAGTGGCCTGAGTGGTAGAACATATGTATAGCAGCACTATGGAATATCTTGGGCATCCTGTGACGGTCGTTTGGAGAAGTAGAAATAATGATAATAATTATGCTTTATAGGCCCCAGATAGAATGATCAGATCAAATTAATTATGGGTTGGCTGGGCTTCTTGTTAATGAAGCATGTTATAACCAACTACCAGAGCTTTCAGTAGAAAAATGCTTTTCAAAACCAAGGCAGCATCTTGATACTGCTCTTGCTCTAACCAGCTTTTACTGTCCATCACTTCTAACTAGCAGTGTGATTAAAACTACAAGCAAAACTTTAATGGAGCCTTCTCCCTCATGGGAAAGAGCTGAGAAGAGATTTCTCATCTAGAGAATCATCCTAGGGAAACCTTTCTCACCCTATTCGCACTTGAAGGTTAGCTCCTGAGGGGATTTTGACCATCCCAGGTTCAAGGCATTCATGAGTTTCCACTGATGCATTGCTGTCAACTTTCAACTATAGCTTACAATAAGCTTAAAGCCAAGGCATTTGATGGAAATAGTATAGTAAGGATGAATGAATGATAAAGCATTTCTTAAGCATGTACTATGTGCCAAGCACTGTACTAATGCTGGGGACATATACACATACATATATACATGTATGAATATACACAAATATATGTACACACAAATATATACATATATGCACATATGCATGTACATGTATATGCATGTGTGTGTGTGTGTGTGTGTATCTATATATCAATTAGGTAGCACCATGGTTAGAATGTGAGGCCTGGAGTCAGGAAGACCTGAGTTCAAATATGGCCTATGATATTTACTAGCTGTATGACCCTGGGCAAGTCACTTAACCTCTGTTTGCCTTGGAGTCAGCTAAAGGCTCAGTGGATAGAGTGCTAGGGCTGGAGTTAGGAAGACTTGAGTTCAAATCCAGCCTCAAACACTGACTAGCTGTGTGAACCTGGGCAAATCACTTAACCTCTGTTGCCTAATCCTTTGGAGAGGGAAATGGCAAACTACTCCAATATTTTTGCCAAGAAAACTCAATATGGGGTCACTAAGAGTCAGACACGAATTAATGACTGAACCACAAAATAAGGCAGTTTCTGCCTTAGTTTTTTTAGATAGTTTTCCTATCTATCTATCTGTCTATCTATCTATCTATCTATCTATCTCTGTGTGTATGTATATGTGTGCATGTATGTATATATGTATATATATGCACATGTTGTTCAGTCATTTCACTTATGCCCAAGTCTTCATGACCCCATTTGGGGTTTTCTTGGCAAAAATACTAGAGTGTTTTGCTATTTTCTTCTCAAGCTCATTTCATAGATGAGGAAATTGAGTTAAACAGGGTTAAGTGACTTTCGCAGGATCACACAGCTTTTAAGGTCTGAGTCCTCTTTTGAGCTCAGATCTTCGTGACTACAATCCCAATGTTTTATCCACTGTGCCAAGTAGCTATCCCCTAGGCTCCCTGACTTCCTTCAGTTCTCAACTCAAATCTTACTTTGTCCCAGAAATCTTTCCCAGTCTTCCTTAATCTTAGTGCCTTGTCTCTGATATTACCCTCAATTTATCTTGTATATATCCTGTTTGTTTCTAGTTATTTGCATGTTTTCTCTCCCATTAGACTGTGAGCTTCTTAAGAGCAAACACTGGTGTTTTTTTGTTTTTTTTTTTTTGCTTTTCTTCATATTTCCTGAACTTAGTACGGTGTCTGGCCCATAATTGGTGCTTAATAAATACTAATTGAGTGAATAAACCCAAAACTTTTCTTTGTGGTGTCCTCATGCTGCTTCCCCTGGACAGGTTGCTCAGCTGGGCTTTTTGGGTCTGTTTTTCTCTGTAGTTTAACTTGACTCTGACACCTTTCTGAATCTCCATGTCCTATTGTGCCAGTTGTTCTGTTGAGAATACTGTTTCTGTTGGCAGCAGAGAGTAGAAAGAAATCCTCTTCCCATACTACTACATATTGGAAGACATGCAGGGAAAAGACAAAGAGAGATTCCCTTTCAAAAGCTGGATTCTTCCCCTGAAACTGGCTCACTTCTCTGCTGTCAGAAATGGCTGCTACTCTACTGCCATAGATGATATCTGATAAGTATGCAGAATTGGCTAGCTTACTTTTTAAAGGCCACTACCTGTCAGCCAATGACTTGCTGCTTTGTAATTCCACCAAGCTGATAGAACTTTTTCATACACACAAAAGGAGCAATAATATGTAAACACTTCTTTACACTTCCTTTACAGTCTTTGAATAGGCCAGAGTGTTAGCCACTCAATGTCTCAAATCTGATAAAAAAGTTTGAAAAATGATACACTCAAAATATGAAAAGATATGCCTATTACAAGGTGCTATTGTGACTACCCCAAATCTGAAAGGGGCAAAACCTTAACAACTAACTTGTCTCCCTGCACATTACCATTAGCAATTTCATCAAGTGGCCTGGGGGGATTCAATTGATCAAGAGTTCTCTGATCATCACCCTCACCTGCCTCCATTAGATTTGAAAGGACTTTGAAGAATCAATCTTTAATATAGGCCTTTCTGCAGTAAGGCATGCCTCAGATCCCTGGGTTGATGGCTTTATGCTACTATCCTGCATCAATTATGAGACTTCTGTTGAGTGATGATTCTTAGGGAAAGGGAGATGAGAATTCACATAGAGAGTAATTGTGTATGGTCCATGGGAGCTTGAACTTAAGAGGTAATATAGCCTAGGGAAAAAGCTTAGCTGTCTCCTCACAATGACTCTTTCTCCAATTATCTCTACCCCATTAGAATTCCCCCCTTCCACCGTCTTTGATTTCTGGGCTCTGATACATGGCTTGTTGCCTTTCCTGGCCTGGGCCCAGACCTCCCTGCCTCTTTCTGGCTGTCACCTCACCATGCAGTTTCCTCTATCCATTTCCTCCCCTTTTCAGCACTCTTTCCCCCCACCCCCATTAGAATGTAAGCTTTTGAGGGCAACAAATGTCTTACTTGCTTGTATGTGCATCCCTAGCACTTATCCCACAGTTCCTGGCACATAGTAAATGCTTAAATGCTGTCTGTCTTTGTCCCCCCCTTCCCCCTCCCTTTCTCCCCCCTTTACTTCCTTGCTTCCTTTCTTCCTTCCATCCATTCTATCATCTATCCTACTTATCTATTATCTGTCTATCATCTATCTGTCTGTCTACTATCATCAGGCTTATGAGTTAGTCATTTGACCTATTTTGAGCCTCAGTTTTCTCATTTTAAAATGGGGACAATGCTTAGTTAACTTACTTTGCAGTGGCAGATGAGCTAATGCATGTGAAATGTTTCTAAAAGTACAAAGGCACATATAAAATCAAGGCCTTGTAATACTAAAAGCAGTATATAACTGCAAGGTAGAAATACAGTCATAGGCCAGTAGATCTGAAAGGGACTTCGGTAACCTTTACGATCCTTACACTTAATCCATTATCCTCTGATTCTATCATTTTGTGCCTTTCCTAAGATGGTGAGAGCAGCAGTAATCTGAGGGCCTAGCTGCTCTTACAGTTGCCTAACCTTTTGGGGATTTTTGTGCCTGGTTGTTGGGGAGGTCATCTTTCTCTTATTGTCCCTTGAAGTGGTAAGGGCCATGAGAAGTTCCATATAACTCCTTAGGCCTGATCCTCCAATTCTGAGATGTTAGGACCGAAGTGTCATTAGCTTGAGAGGTAGTTAACTACCTGCAATGTTTCCATAGTTCCCTCTGGGCCTCTATGGAATGAGGCAAGGCTTGGCTGCCTATGATCCATTCCCCTGAATTTGGCAGTGGCCCTGGAATCCATCTTGTACACAAGGCCAGGATTTACTGGTTAGAGATCTAAAGGAGGTAATAAATAGCTAGGTGCCTACTATATTTCAAGTGCTAAAACAGTCAGAGCCTCTGGGAAAGAAAGTTTAAAGCTAAGCTTAAAAGGAAAAAAAAATATCCCTTGGGGTTACTGGTCCAGGCAACAAATGGTCTCAGAAAGCAGCTCTGGAGCCAAGGAGAATGATGTCTGGAGGCTTCTGAACTGGAGTCAGCAATCAGAACCCTTGAGGTTGAGCTCAGGCACAGATGGTGGTAATATATCTGAGATCAATAGGGAAGGGAACAGCTCTGATATAAATCAGAGAAAGAGGTATAGTCAAGGAAGAGACTGGAGGAACTCAGGGTGAAATAAGAAGGAACTGATTTATCACTGAGAGGAAAGAACTTCATTCAATAACTGTGTTGCTGAAAAATCATGTATAAATTTAATTTTTATAAATGAATCTTTCTTTCCCAGTTGATTTTTATTCCAATTAATCTTTTTCTTTGTATAAATGGTAACTCTCACCTCCCTAGGAAGCTTGCTTTGTACTACTTCAAGGTTGAAATGCCTGGAAGTTTATCAACTAGATTAAAATCATAGTTACCTTATTGTTGTTCAGTCATTTCAGGCATGCCTGAAATCTATCTATCTATCTATCTATCTATCTATCTATCTATCAATCATCTATCTATCTCTCAAAGACTTCCAAAGCAGGTTCTCTCAAGGCTTTAACATTCATGAATGTGCTTACTCAAATCTTCACTTTCTTTTTGCAAATAAAAAAGAAACTGAGGCCCACAGAGTACCAATGACTCATATAGGATTTCATAATGACAAGGCAGAATGCTATATTGGAGCAAAGCTTTTGGTGTGACAGGGCTAATTAAGCAAGGACTAGTAAGAGAAGCCAGCCAGATAGGTGACTAGGGCTAGGATACATAGGGCAGAAGTTAGGAGCATGTGAAAAGTTTAGAAGCCAAGAAGTCAAACAGCTATAGGAAGGAATAAACTGGCCTTGGGGCTTCAAACAGGCTGAGTCCAGAATCCAGGAAGTCCAGATAAATCGAATATGGCACCATGTGTAAAATTACAGCAGTGATTACAGTACAAAAGTTAATATAGTCCTAGAGAGTTCTTGGAGTCTGGCTTTCTTTCTACTTCTTGCTTAGGGTGAGCAGTGTTAGGCTATGAAGGAAGTAATTGCAACTAGGGGAACTGTGGTTTTATTGGGAGAGTAAAACATCAGCCCTCAGAGCAGTTAGAATAGGTAGACATGACTTTCTGAAGGGATGAGAGAGGGAGAGCCCCTATTTTCCTTTTGATGCCAATAGTATGGCAGATTGATTAATTGTATGGGTATCTAGTCCTGATCCCGTGAGCCTAATCCCATATAGTCTATTTTGTTGGTAGACTGATTTTTTGACACTCTTTAGAGGTTATTGATTTTTTCCTCCCGGCATTCTGCTTCCTGTTCATCACTTTTTCAACTATCCTATGTAAATAAAACATCCAAGGGCAGCTAGGTGGTGCAGTGGATAGAGCACTGGGGCTTGGAATAAGAAAGACTCATCTTTGTAAATTCAAATCCAGCCTCAGGTACTTACTAGCTGTATGACCCTGGGCAAGCTACTTAACCCTGTTTGCCTCAGTTTCCTCATCTGTAAAATGAGCTGGAAAAGGAAATAGCAAACCACTCCAGTATCTTTGCTAAGAAAACCCCAAATAGGGTCATGAAGAATTGGACACTACTCAACAGTGTAAAACATCTAAAATGACTATTCTTTTTATGAGACTCTTACTGTCATACACTTAATAGTGAACCATGTATCTGCCTGGTATAAAGGTACAGCTGATATTAACTGTATAACACTCTGTATCAGCTGACTGATGAGCCAGTTGACTTTCATTTACATTAGAGTCTCTCTGTATCTTCTTTAGGAAGAAGGGGGAGCAGGAATCAATCTGCTCTATGTCATAGTGTTTTTGTTTTCATTTTCCTTAATCCAACCAACTCACTGCTCTACCTCATTTAGAGCACTTGCAGGACAGAGAAAGGAGAATGGGAGTGCATTGACTGACACTTAGACCATATGCTGATAAGTTTCCATGGAGATTGTAGCACCCATTCCACTGGGCAGTATTCATCTTAAGTGGAAAGAGTCCTGATGCAAGGTTTGGAAAGCCTGACTTTTAGTTCTAGTTCAGTGGACCTTGGGCAAAACATTTTGCTTTCTGCATATAGGTATAGTTTGGAGATATTGTGGGTTTGGTTCCAGACCACTACAATAGAGTGAATATTGCAATAAAGTGAGTCACATGAATTTTTTTGTTTCCAAGTATATATAAAAATTATGTTTATACTATACTGTAGTCTATTGTGTGCAATAGCATTATGTCTAAAAAAACCCAATGTATATACCTTAATTTAGAAATGAAATATTTCTTTTTTTATGGAAATAAAGTATTTCTAAAAAATACTAACCATCATCTCAGCCTTCAGCAAGTCATAATCTTTTTATTGATGGAGGGTCTTGCCTCAATGTTGTTGGCTGCTGACTGATCAGAGTGGTGGCTGCTGAGGGATGGCGTGGCTGTGGTAATTTCTTAAAACAAGACAGCAATGAAGTTTGCCACATGGATTAACTCTTCCTTTCACTTGAACACTTAGAGGCCATTGTACGGTTATAATTGGCCTAATTTCAATATTGTTGTGTCTCAGGAAATAGGGAGGCCTGAGGGGAGGGAGAGAGATGTGGAATTGGCCATTGGTGGAGCAGTCAGAACAGAACATTTTTCTGTAAGCTTGCTGTCTTATATGGGTGCAATTTGTGACACCCCAAAACAATTACAATAGTAATATCAAAGATCACTGATCACATATAACATGTAACAATGAAAAAGTTTGAAATATTTTGAGACTTAGTAAAATGTGACACAGAGACATGATGTGAATACATGCTGTTGGAAAAAATGTCACTGATAGACTTTCTCGATGCAGGGTTGCCATAAGCTTTCAATTTATAAAAAAAAAATGCAACATCTGCAAAGCACAAAATAAATGAAGTGTGCTTGTATTGGTTTCCTCATTTGTAGAGGAGAAGGGTAACAATTGCCCTATCTACCTTACAGAGTTATTGTATGCATTGAATGAGAAAATGTATTGGAAAGCACTTTGAAATATATAGGATACAATGCAAACATAAAGGATAAGATGTAGCTCAGAGATGGAATTTTGAATAGGTGTTTTTGGATAATCTAAGGTAATTTCTTCACTGGTAAAGTGAAGGGTATCAAGTCAGAATTGTAATATCCTTTTCAGGATCTATCCATAGAATGGTGTTATTATAGATAGAATATTGTTTTGACTAATTCCTTCTGGTGCTATCAGAGATGAGCCCTTATGGACCAAAGTCTAAAGTGGATTGGCTTTGTGTTGACCTCCATAGCCTAATGTGCTATTTCTTTCCTGAAAGTCAGCATAACATAGTAGATAGAGAGCCAGTCTCAGAGTGAGGATGGCCTCCATTTAAATCTTGCCTATGACATATGCAGGCTATGTGACCCTGGGCATGTTATTTAACCTCTCAGGGCTCTTGGCAACTGAGATAAGAAGTTGCTGACCTGAATTGGGGGAAAGAACTTCCTCATCCAAGAGTTCCCAATACCAATGAAATAGCAGATCTATTATCTATCTCTATCTTCTTACTAAATAACCAAAGTACTTGCAAAAATATTTTTCAAAATATGTTATATATATTCCATATAGGTATATACATACATATATG
>NW_020954610.1:16017416-16051348 GCF_900497805.2 Vombatus ursinus | reverse complement strand
CAATGGCACCTTTTGGTTCCTTGTGATTGAGGTCAGCGTGTTTCCTAAGCCCAATTTCTGGCTGTCCATTATATCCTTAAACATGCTATGAAGTTGGCAGAGATTCACTCATTATGTACCTTTAGTCACTGTCAGAAGTTTCTGTCTCAGAGTGATGATAAAAGTCTACCATTCTGGGGACTCCTGCTTCAGCTCTGTCTTTTTGATTGATCTGTGCTAACTATGTTGGACATTTGGGTGAAATCATGTAAAGATCATGAAAGATCTAACTGATAGTTGCTGGTTAATTTTGCTTTGAAATTATCACCTATTCTGTGTTCCTCACCTGTCTATCCTGTGGTAGTTTTTCTATATCACCAGGAAAAAAACAAACAAATAGAAAGAGGAATACTATTAAAAACACTGGCAATGGAATCTGAGAAAATGTGTTCCTGTAATTTATTATTTATAATACACACTGGGTTGGTGGCAGTAGTGGTGGTGCATTGAAGGACATGAAAGTGCCCACATCCCAGCGCAGATGAGATTTCAAGCTGAACCCAATTTGCTGAAGGTAATAGATAGCATCTAAAGGTGAAAACAAACCAGTGAGGTAGATAAGGATGAGATACTTCCCCTGTAATGCCAGGCAGGGAAGTTGAGCTTGAAGCAACTGGCCATTCCTTAGAGAGGTCCTAATTCCTTTCACTAACTCCTTTTGCACTTGTTGTTGATACAGCATGATTATCATCTTATTTGTGGTTGGGTACCATTTGTTCCTCGCCCTTTTATCTCTTTAAATTGTTTTCCTCTGTGCTTGAGATCACACACACACACACACACACACACACACACACACACACACACACACGGGCTGGCAGAGCAATTTCCAATGATCCTGGCATGAGCAGGGGATTAGCATTCCCTTTTATCTGGGCTCCCACGAACCTCTCTCTTTCTCTCTCTTTCTCTCTTTTGTGATGAGACAGAAGTCATGCAGAAGATAAAAAACCTCTCTATACTTTGTGTATACTTTCTTTTTGTCTTCCTTTCCCTAGTCTTGGATAGGATTCTTTTCTAAACTGGCAGTAATAGAGGCAAAGGAAGTTGCTTGAGGTTCTTTGGGTAGTAGTGAAAGGCAGGAGTATGGTTCTTTTTTTTTAAATTTATCTTATTTTTAATTTATGAAATACAACAAGCATTTCCATAACATAGTAGGATAATAAAAAAGATGATTGCACATGAAACTACAAATCTATTACGTATAACCTGCTATTCCTTTTAAATATATAATAAATGCATCATGTAAATTTCCTTTTTTTTCTTCCCTCCTCTCTCCCCAGAGATGACTATCATTAGACACAAATATATATGTGTAAGATCATTCTACACATGCTTCTACTTATCAGTTCTTTCTTTGGTTGCAGATAGCATCTTCCTTCATATGTCCTTTATAGTTAATTTAGGTATTTATAATGATCAAAATTACTTAGTCTCTCAAAGTTGTTTTAAAAACATTATTGCTATTACTGTATACAACATTCTCTTGGTTCTGCTCATTTCTCTCTTCATTATTTTGTGAAAATCTATCCATGTTTTTCTAAAATCAATGAGCTCATCATTTCTTATAGCACAGTAGTATTCCATCACAATCATATACCACAACTTGTTCAGCCATTTCCCAATTGATGGACATCCATGCAATTTCCAGTTCTTTGTCAACTCAAAGAGAACTTGATCTAAATATTTTAGAACATATAGATTCTTTTACTTTTTCCTCTAACCATCTTTGGAAATAGACCTAGTAGTGATATTGCTGGGTGAAAGACTACAGGCAGCTTCTGATGTTGGAAGCTCAATCTCCCATTCTTGTATGTTCTTCTTAATATTATCAGTGAAGAATTGGTTTAGTCAGCCAGACTAATGTAGTTTTTAGAAAGGGATATTTCATAAGGTGGTATGGTAAGAATAGTGAGTACAAAACATTTTCCTTGAAGGCTATGAAACACTCTCCCACAAGTATATGCAAAGTCCAGGCAAAAGTGAGTTGCTTAGAGCGCACCTATGGTAAAGACATAATTCACAACTTCTGGTTGCTGGAAGTCCTTTTATTCTCTTTGTGGGGGTGCTTGAGGAGTTCCCCTTAGACAGAATCTATTTTCTTTGTGGACTCCTGTATTGCTAAGCAGCCTTATTTACTGCAGCTTAAATTAGTTTTGGTTCGGATTGGTTCAAGCTTGGTTCTGGTGACTTCAGAATTCTTTTCTCATGCAAATTATGATTCATAGTAGTCTTCCCATCAGTGCTTCTAAAATTCTGACTTCGGAGAATGGGCAACTATGGGTCCCCTTTCTAAAATTCCCTTCGTTTGTTAAACCTGCTTCTCCTTTTAAGCAGTTAAAGCAGTAATTTGGATCAGGGTGTTAGAGTCAAGAACACAAATGCCATACCCCAAAGTGGAGGTAGAAATAAGAAATTGAGAATAGGTTATTGGGCTAGGATTAGGAACTCAGAGAACAGATAAGGCAGAATAGACATCAAATAGGGAATAAAAGTCAGATTGCAAGATCAAAGTGACAAATATGGAGGTCGTATTCCTAGCATAGGTAGACAGAGGATTAGACTGAGGGGTTCCTAACCACCTATCCTTGGCAGTGCCATTTTGATATGAACCTGGGAGGGGGAGAGAGGAAACCCTTCAACTTCCACCAGTTGTTGAATATCCTATACACTGAAATTTCTTGGGTTACCAGGACTTCTGGGATCTTTTTCTTTAGTGAGATAGGTATTCAATGGGAAATATCACAATATGGATCATAGAGGAATTTTTAGCTTAGAGTGGAACATACCAAGAGAGTATATGTTAAACTACCAAGCACCTGGACAATCTGGAGAACTGCTAGCTCAACAATGTGTAAATCTACCAATAATGACTCCTATATTAGAAAAAGACCACTAAGCAGTAATCCTAAACATTATTTCTATAAATGGGATTACAATGAGTACAATCAATACTTGTCCTAAGCTCAGTAGAGCTTGTCCAGACATAAGAGCACATAGACTTCTCTATTTATGTGTGTGGGGGGGGGGGTGAGGGGTGGTGGTGGAGAGGGGAGACAGAGAAAGAGAGAGGGGGTGAGGGAAGGAGGAGAAAGGGTACAGAGACAGAAACAGAGATAGGAAGAGAAAGAGAGAGATAGAAAGAGATAGAGAGAATAACAGACACAGAGACAGAGATAGAAACAGACAGAGACAGAAAGCAACAAAGCTAGAGAGACAGAGATCCAGAAAGGCACAGACAGAAACAGTTACAAAGAGAGAAAGAGAGAGAAACTGAAACAAATAGATACAGAGAAACAGATTAAGAGATAGAGAGACATAGAGACAGAGAGAGACAAACTACAAAGTCAGACGTTTGCTTCTTTTTCATGATTACCTGGAAAAGGCTTAGGCACAACCCAATGCTGTTCTCTTCACTAGACACTGGAGAAGACAGAAGAGTACTCAGGCTTCTTGTGCTCCTTGGGGGAAATTAGACAAGGGACAAACAGAAAAGTGTGGTTCAAGAACCAACCTTCAGATATCCTGCCCACTATTTAGTGTCAAACTCAGTCGTATAGTCAATCATGTGTCAGTTCCTCAGATCTCCTTCATAGGATGAGGCAATTCCTATTTAAATTAAAAGCACTGGAATTAATCTGTTTGAAGTCTGGCCCCTACTGAGTGGGCAGTCACCTTCACAGTCCAGTTTACATGACTCTTCAGGAGCCATGTCTCTAGATTAAGAGGGCCATATATCTGCCATATATCTATGATAGAAAACTGCCTTCTCAATCTCCGGTGAGAAGGATTCCTGTACTGGTAAGATCTAAGAGGGAGGAAGGAAGAACAGATGATCCAACCAACCTCCTCCCTATTCAAACAATTATAAGGTCTCAGGGACCAAATATGGTCACACCAAGGAAGTTAGAATTGAGGACATATCTTTAAGGT
The DNA here is from genome assembly GCF_900497805.2 of Vombatus ursinus. NCBI lineage: Eukaryota > Metazoa > Chordata > Mammalia > Diprotodontia > Vombatidae > Vombatus > Vombatus ursinus. The sequence continues at coordinate 16,047,376 of NW_020954610.1, read as the reverse complement.
AGAGGTGGTTTTCTGGTAACAGTGGAAAGAGAACTGGCTCTAGAGCCAGAGAACTGGGGCTTAAATCTACTTCTGACAATTATTACTTGATCTTCAGTTTTCTTGTTCATAAAACTGGGTCATAGTCTCTGAAGGTCCTATGAGCCAATGTATCAGTTATTAACCATATTATTGACAAGTGAAGTGGGAAGCTGGGGACACACCACAATATGCCTCCCCTCCCCCCATCAATGGGTTAATGATATAAATCATAATTTTACCAAGTATGGGAGGAGCTTAGGATACCTGGTAAGAAGTCAGACTTGGACTTATAGGTTAATCTCTATTCTTCCTGTCAGTCTGCTGGGAGAAATAGGATTTTAAGAGTAAATTCTTGGAAGTAAGGTTAGCATAAATCCCTTGATTCTTTGCTACCTGGGAACCAGGGGTGTCCTCCTTTGTCTTGCTCCCAATTCAATCCCAATGCACTATTTAGCAACTGGTTATTCTGATCCTTGGCATATTGAAGGATGGAACTTTGGTGGGATGTTTTTTCTTAAAGGAAAGTCTTTGAAGAGTAATTTTTTTAATGCCAAATGGCAGAGAGAGTAATGCTTTTAAGTGTAATGAAAATTGATTGCTCTGTCAAGCCCAGCTTTCCTCCCACTGTCCAGTAAGGAGGACAGAAGAATTTTTGGAAAATACTGTAACTCCTATACAGGACTATGGTTAATTGGAGTGTAAACTTCTTGAGGGAGGTGTTTCAGCTGCTATTCTGAAGCAATTTCTTCTGCTTTTCTGACATCAAACACTCTGTGCCTGAGTTTAGAAATATGCATTGAAGGAGCTAGATTCTCCACATTACTTAAATACCTTGTCTATCCAATATTTGGAGCTCAGGCAGGCAAGTGCCAGGAGAATCTTTTAGGCATTACATCAGGAATGCCCTAGGAAACTTGTGGTGGCTTGGAAGACTGAACACACATCTAAGGGAAGAACATTCCACTGTCGTTGTTGTTCAGTCATTTTTAGTTATGTCCAGCACTTCGTGACCCCATTTGGGGTTTTCTTGGCAAAGATACTGAAATGGTTTGCCATGTCCTTCTCCAGCTCATTTCACAGATGAGGAAACTGAGGTTGATAGGGTGAAATGACTTAAACATTCCACTGGGGATAAGCTTAAGTCATTGCCTGAATGGAGCCATAGACTGCTGTGTATGTGTGTGTGCGCAAAGTTTGAATAGGCAACTGTCTAGGTGGTTTGAGGGGCCCAGAGAGATCTCTTTGCCTTAACTTATCACTGTTCCACCCTCTCCCCCCTTTCAGCTCTGCTTTGGTGCTCAAGATTCCAAGATAAACTTACCCCCATGGTGAAGTCATTGAAGCTCCCAAGAAAACACAAAGGAGGGCTAACATATGAAATCATTGACTGATCTACCTCATATTAGTGGCATAAGGAGAAAAACTGAATGCTTTATAATTATATGATTAACTATAGCCTAGAAGAATAGAAAATACACCTCTCTCCCTTCTTTGCAGAAGCAGAGGATTACAGGTATGGGACACTGCATATACTGTCAGGCTTAGTTGATATGTTGGTCACTTTTGTTGAACTACCTTCCCCACCCCATCTCTTCTCTTTTTATTCTAAGTGATCAAAATGGAAATCAAAATGGTAATCTGGGACTAGTTATTAAATATCTGAGCCTCAGTTTCCTCATCTGTAAAATGGGGATACTAGCTTCTAGTCTACCTACTTCACAGTGTAGTTGAGGGAAGCAAACATGTAAGGGTCATGAAGAAGAGATTTTGCTTTCTTGAAGATTTTGCAAGGGTCAGCCCTCGGGAGACCTCAACATGTGGGATATTATTGTTGTTGTTGAGTTGTGTCTGACTCTTTGTGACCCCATTTGGGATTTTCTTGGCAAAGATACTGGAGTGGTTTGCCATTTCCTTCTCCAGCTCATTTTACAGATGAGGATACTGAGGCGAACAGGGTGAAGTGACTCAGCTACTCAGTCTGAGGCTATATTTTAATTCAGGAAGATGAGTCTTCTTGACTTCAGTCTTGGTGCTCTATTTGCTGTGCCACCTAGCAGCCCCATATGGGATATGCATGTCCCATTTAGAATTGTTAGGCTTTTGTTTGAATACTGAACATTTTCTGAGCTTCATTTCTTCCTTCTTTTCTTCCTTCCTTCCTTCTTTCCATTTTCTGACTCCCCTGTCCACATGGGGAGTCATACCCTTACATGTGAGTGCTCTGTCCAAAGGAATATAAATTTTGACTGCTTAAAACTTGCAAGGTATCTTAGTGTTTGGGGCTAGATTTTTTCCCTCCCTACTTATTCATTCTATCATTTTTTAACTGGGACAATTACTCTTTGGTCTTATGTAGTTTTCATTTATGATTTCTTGAAATATAGCTCTGGAAAACCAGGCTTTGATAAAACCCACTGGGATTCAAATGGAGCTATCTGACTGTGCCTTTAAACCCAAATCATTCTGGCTCTCACTGATTGACCAATAATAGGTCCCAACCCAAGCCTCACTTGATCATTGTTTGGATTTTGATGGCTCAGAGTGAGTGTAAATAGCAATTGTTTCTGTTCTGGCCAGAAACTCTGAGGGTCTTCCTCTTCCAACTTAGGGGTTGTCTTTTGAGTAGGCAAACTAGGCCATCTTTTGCCTCAATTCTTATCTAGCCTTTAATCCCTGAATGGGTGTTGCCTTAGACAAACTGAGAACCGGAAAAGACCTTAGCTTAAAAAGGCCAAGTCTCCCAGTGCATCCTGGGCCATCGCCAGTCATTCTGACCTATGTCTTACCACTAGACTCCTATGACTCTGGAGGAGAGATCGAGGCTGATGAGTTTGGATAGCTCTGCCTCACTTAAAACCAATTCAATTGCAAGTCAAGATATCATCCTTCTAATGTCATTGATCTTCTTCTAGAAAGAAGGATGAACAACAAACAGCGAACATATTCTGACTAGGGAGAGGGACTATTTGCTAAAAAAAAACAAAAACAAAACCAACAGTCAGTGACAGTATTGGACCAAGTTCACATATGGAACCTTTAGATATCTCAACAAAGGCCATAACTTTGGGAGCATGAAGCTGAAGGTTATCTCCTCAGAGAGGAGATATTCAGACACAGTCAGAGGTAGAGAGATAGATAGTGCATTGATTAAGTGCTTACAATGCCTTGAGTACTGTCCTAAGTGCTAGAGATATAAGTAAGAGAAAGGAGGACAGTCTTTGGCCTCAAGAAGCTTAAATTCTAATGGAGAAGATAACACATAAAGAGGAGCTGGAAAGTAAGGGGAGGGAGGTCACCTTTGAGGCGTTAAGAGTGTAGAGTAGAGCCAGGAGTGACATGAACATCCCCTGTATACTTCATGAAATGATAGTCCAGGTCAGGGACTCACCAATGAGAAGATAGAGGTTATCTGGATAGAGGATATCTCCTGGATATCCACTGGATAGAGGTTATCTCCACAGTGAGAAGGCTGCTAGGGGGAGGTAAAGAAGTCCAGGTATAGACTCAATGATGCCCATCCTCATACTCCACTCCCCAAAGCTTATAGAATCATAAGTTTAAGGCTGGAAGGGTCCTTAACTCCCTTCTTTTACAGTAGAGGAAAATTAAGTTAGAGAAGTTGAGTAACTTGTCCAGGGTCACAAATACAAGTGATAGATCTAGGATTCAGAGACATCTGCTTTGAAACACAGAACACATTCTATTTACACTGGAAAATAAGGAAGTGGGCTCAGGTGGACTGTAATGTTATATCAATATGTAACACAGTTTTCAGCAATCTAATAAAATGTGTAAGCTCCTTGAGGGCAGGTTTTGTTTCTTTTTTTCTCTTTGCCTTTGTATCCCTAGTGGTTAGCACAATTCCTTTTACAAAGTATCAGTTATGAACTGTTTGTTGAATGCAACTGAATATACCCCAATAAGGTGCTATGCTTGTGCTGGACCTGGCTTATTTTTATTTTTAAAATATTTTTATTAATGTGTTTTGTTTTTATATTTCCAAATGTATCTCTCCCTCTTATTTTTATTTTTAGTATTTTTATTGATGTATTTTACTTACATATTTCCTAAAGTATCTCTCTCCCCTCCTTTGTAATAAAGAATAAAAAAAAAAAGAAAGCAAAAATGAAAAAAAAAAAGTTCAGCAAAACATCTGATATAATGCTCCAAACCCACATTCTCCAACTTTGGAAAAGAAGGGAGGGAAGTAAATTTTATTTTCTCTTTTCTTCTTTGGGGCCACACTTACTCATTATAATTACAATGCACTCAGATTTTGTTGCTGTTTACATTGTTGAGGTCTTTTTGTATATTACTTTCTTTCCTTTTTTCTTGCTTGTTTGCTCTGCATCTGTTCATATGGCTTCCCATGCTTCTTTGCATTCTTCACATGCAAAGTTTCTTACAGTGTAGTAATATATTCTACTAAAACAATGTTCCACAATTTGTTTATCCATTCCCTAGTTTATGAGCATCAATTTTGTGTCTAGTTCTTTGCTATTACAAAAAGTGCTCTTAGAAATAGGTAACATTGACCACCATGGTTCTTACTGTCTGAAAGGCCAAGTAGGTTATATTTCATCCTTTCTCCCAGGGATCTGGGGGTCCCTTGCACCACAGTTTCCATTTAGCCACTAACAGTCAGATTAGCTTTCATGTGTGGGAGGCATAATCCTCCTCTCCCTTGTGTCACTTCAGTCTTGGGGGAGGGGAAGGGGATTAGATTTAAAGTTTAACTCAGCTATAGAGCACATCTCGGTTTCCAAATCTACCCACCTTGGGCGTAAGTCCTGGGCACCCTAGTTTTTTTCAGAGCTTTCCTGTTGGGTTGACTGGCTGTAATGTCCTGACTGGAATCCTGGCTCCAAGGTCACCATGGCTCTAACTTCTGTTGGGGATTGCTTCTATCATTGAAAACTGAGGAAAGACAAATGAAATAGATAGAAACAAACACCCTCAGGCCCATTTCTCAGACAGGGTTAAAAAAGAAGGAAATCAGGGTAAGGAAGTCCTTCCCTGCTATGGTTCAGTTCATGGCACCCCTGCTGTAGGTGAACTATGATCTTTACCCTTTGGACACAGCAGGAAAGAGTATAAATCAGAAAGAGAGAAACTGCCTCACCAGTTTTTAAAGATGCAGCCTTCCTGACTACAGAGTCATTCAAAGGCTATCCCCACCCCTGTGGTAGAGGAAATAGAGTGCCATCATCTTAGGAGATCTAGGTGAGCCAACTCAAGCTCCCTTAGGGTGCTTCCATGTTAGGTGATCTGATATGCTCCAAAGGCAAGCCCTGTTACAACTACTTAAGTGCAGTGGTTCTCAAACTTTTCTATAGTGGTAGAATAGGTGGTGCAATAGATAGAGCATTGGGACTGGAATTAGGAAGACTCATCTTCATGAGTTCAAATCTAGACTCAAACACTTAATAGATGTGTGACCCTGGGCAAGTTACTTAACCCTGTTTGCCTCAGTTTACTTATTTGTAAAATGAGCTGGAGAAGGAAATGGCAAACCACTCTAGTATCTTTGCCAAGAAAACCCCAAATGGGGAAACCAAGAGTTGGACATGACTGAAAAATGGCTGAACAACAACAGAATTTAACACAATGTACAAAGCAAGTGCTTTAAATGGCCAGTCTGGGTATTTGCCTTAAATCAGGACCTGGTAGGAGCTTTCCACTCTCTGCTCTTCCCTTGGAGGAAGGGAAGTGCCTCTAGGAATGTAAGTTCCTAGAAGCTAAGACAAGTACCTAGTGGCTTGCTTAATTAATTAATCAATAGTAAGTTGCTACTGTACATGTACCTCTTCCCACATAGAAATTTAAGATTAGCTGTTTTTTGAACTCATTCAAATGTCCTTTTCTTACCCTGAGGAGGTATTAGAGAATGTTTTATACCAGGTACTTACATTGGGAATGTGCCCCCAGGAGCTTTCAAAATTGAGATCTCAAGCTTTGAAATTCTAAGTTATTTGTCAAGGGCAATTTGGTGAATTATTATAGCATGTTTCCTCTAGTGTTGGGTCATGCAGATATTTACTGACAGCATTAAATAATGAATGAAAGAGTCTGCAGATGTATAAATCTGCCATGTTTTGTTTCAGCTGGGAACCTTGATGGCTCTGGAGTTGCTGTCCATTCCGCTGCCTCTGCCCTCCAGAAGGGAAAGACAAACTATCGTGTTTGCTCATGGAGGGGGAAATCAGCTGGCCTTATTAGACACCTGGAAGAGTCAGAGAGGTGCAGCTATGCTTGGGTGTCAGGACCAGGCACTAAGACCAACCAAATACTGGGTGAAGTTGAGCTCTCTTGATCATGTTCTTGCCTCAGTGTCATTTTTGGACACAGTTCAATACCCACAAGAGGAAGCATGGCACATGTGCAAGAGTTCTTAGCCAGAACTTGTTTTAAAATATATTTTGATAATTATAATTCAGTCTTATTGGTTTCCTTTGTAATCCTATACATTTTATTTTATTAATTTAAAAATATTATTCTGAAAAGGGGTCCATAGGCTTCACCAGACTGTCAAAGGGGTCCAGGAAACACAAAAAAAAATGAAGACCCTTGGTAGAGAGTAAAGAATCAGATCTTGAGTTCAAGATCTAACATATAATGGAACCAGCTCTTTAAAACTGTAAATTTCAAAGAAATGACTATCAAAAAAAGACAAAAAACATAAAAAAAAAGACGAAGAAATGACTATCTATAGTGACAGAGGGAGGTTTCTCACTGGAAGTTCTCTATATCAATAAATTCACAAGGCCAGGTCCATATCCCATCAGTTACTAAGAGCATGTGAGTGCCTTCACCCCGCCCCCCCACTTTGATGTCATCTTTTTGTTATCTTTCAATCTTTCAAGTAGTCAATCTTTCAAGCCTGATGTGAAGTTCCAATCCCTTTTCTTTAGGGGAATGAAAGGTGGATGGGGGTGAGGAAGCAAGGTGAACACAGTCAACCACTAATTCTTTTTTTTTTCAATTAATAAGCATTTATTTTCTCTCCCACCTCCCTCCCCCCTTTCCCACTGGGAACAAAAAGAAAACCATTCCCTTATAATAAGTAGCATAGGTCAAGTAGAACAAATTCCCCTATTGGTCACATACTTGAAAGATCTGTGCTTGTGTGGGTGTATGTGTGTGTGTGTGTGTGTGTTGCGTAGGTGCTGATTATTAATTCTTGGGAATGGTACTGGGGCATATATACTGCCAGGCACATAGTAGGTGCTTGATGAAAGCTTATTCCCCTCCCCTTCCTTTCCTTCTCTTCTCTTTTATGGCAGGTAGTTGCGTAATGGGTCTCCACAAGATAGAGGGGGGTGGTGATAGATGGAGACAGTAGTTAGCTCATGAATCAAATCCCACTTGTAGCATGTGTTCTGTTTGGTCAGTAACTTCTCATTTTGAGGCTTAGGAAGATTGTTTTTTTTTCAGTGAAGAGAATCCTCAGTTTCTTGAAAGGGACAATCAATTTACCTACCAAAAGTAGGGTAGGAGTCAGGAAGACTCATCTTCCTGAGTTCAAATCTGGCCTCAGACACTTACTAGCTGGGTGACTTTGGGCAAATCACTTCACCCTGTTTGTCTCAGTTTCCTCATCTGTAAAATGAATTGGAGACGGAAATGGCAAACCATTCTAGCATCTTTGCCAAGAAAACCCCAAATGGGGTCACGAAGAGTTAGATATTACTGAAAGTGACTGAACAACAACAACAACAACAACAACAACAAAAACCAGAAGTATACTCTATCTTAAATTCTAATATGGTAAGAGCATGCATGATGAGAATGATAAGACTTATTTTTGTATCAGTGCTAATTTTGTGCTTGGGGCAAGAATACAAATTTGTACTTCCCTAGAGTTCAAATCTGGCCTCAGACACTTACTAGTTGTGTGATTCTGGGCAAGTCACTTATTTAACCCTGTTTACCTTAGTTCCTCATCTGTAAAATGAGCTGGAGAAGGAAATAGCAAACGACTCTAGGATTTTTGCCAAGAAAACCCCAAATGGGGTTACCAAGAGTCAAACACAACTGAAATGACTGAACAACAAGAAGACTAATGGCATAGCATGCTTAGAATAGTAGGTGCATATTTGATAAATTTTCTGGGACCCTTAGCTTTGTGAATCCAAATCAAGGGTTGCATTTATTTTACCCTTGTTATAGCTTTGGTTTGCATAGGATTTTAATCTTTTCAAACTTTAACATCTATTAACTTTAATTGATCCTCATGCCAACTTGAATTGAGATAGGGATAGTAATCTTACCCCTGTGTATAACTGAGGAAATTGAGATGAAGAAACCTAAGGTTTAAATTTGGGGTCCTTGGCTTCAATTGCTCATTCTATTTTTCTGTGCTGGCATCTTTCAGTCAACAAACATTTATTTAGAACTTACTATGTTCCAGGAACTGTGCTAAGTGCTGGCCATGTAAAGAAAGGCTAAAACAGGGGCCTTGCCATCAAGGAGCTCACATTCTAATTGGTGAGACAACATGTAAATAACTGTATGTATACAGTATATGTTGATTATCTGTTTTTGAAGAGGACCAAAGACATTGTGGGATGATGTCTTGACTTGTGTGTGAATTGGATTTAAGTGAGGCAGAGTTGTACAAAGTCATCAGCCTTACTCTGCCTTCCAGAGTCATTGAAGTTCAGTGCAAGACAAAAGTCGAGATGACTGGTGATGGGACCAGGACACAGTGGATGACCTTGGTGTTTTCAATGTCTGACCAACCTCTAAGCATTCCATAGCACCTGCTTCAGCCTTATTCATGGCTGTTGGAACAAAATGTTCTCATTTGCCTGTGGAGTGGGGGTGGGAAGTCTTCACATGCTTGGGGTAGACATGCCCCTAACTCATGAAAGGGTCTGGGGCCTGTTGGTTACCTCAACTGGTTTAGCCTGTCTGCTGAGACAGTTTTGCCGTGATATGGCCAGCTGCTGTACATGCTAAAGCTTCTTGGAACCACAGGTGAGAGTTGGGTGAAAGGTGGACACCAAAGGTGGATGAGCAGCCCTCATATCAGCAGTCGTCCCTAAATACTCCATATATCTCCTACAATATATAAAGAGTAGATGGAAGTAGTCTCAGAAGTAAGACATTTCTACATGTCTATTGGTTAGGGGCTACCTGAAGAATGGAACAATCTGTCATTTGTTAATAATTTTTGTTGTTATTCAGTCATTTCACTTGTGTCTGACTCTTTGTGACCCCATTGGGGTTTTCTTGGCAAAGATATTGGAGTGGTTTGTTATTTCCTTCTCCAGCTCATTTTATAGATGAGGAAACTAAGGAGAACAGGTTTAAGTGACTTGCCCAAAGTCACCCAGCTAGTAAGGGTCTGAGGCTGGATTTGGACTCAGGTCTTCCAGATTCCAGGCTCAGTGGCTATCCACTGTGCCACCTAGCTGCTCCTCCTAAGGATTAGAGCTATCCAAGAATAGTGGAATGGGCTGCTTCAGGAGGTTGTGGGTTCCTCTTCACTGGAGATTTAAAAAAAAAAAAGGTTGAAGACTGCCTTTGGGGGGATGTACAGGGGAGTTTTTTTCAGGTACAGGTAGAATCAGGTGACTTCAGAGCTCTTGCCACCTCAGATTCTGGGACCTGATTCTGAGTACTGGCTCTACCATTTGCTACTTGTTTGAACCAAGTTGTTACAATCTCTGTGGGCCTCAGTTTCCTCATCTGCAATATAGTGCTTTCTTATAGGGTTGTTGTGAGGAAAGCAATTTGTAAGCTATAAAGTACAATATAAACCAGCTGTTATTAATACCATTAACATTATTATTTAAAGTGATAATAATACTAATAATCTATGCCTTTAGCTGGTAGTAGTAACTCTCCTCCTCCAGGACACAGTTGGAGTATTTTCTGGATAGTTAACTCCCTAATTTCACCACCAAAATTAACTCTAAAACAGTTTTTTTCCTGTTGGCTGTTGTCTTTATAGAATATTATTTTTCATGATAATCTGACATTAAGGGGATAAAACCCCCATAGAGAGACAAATTCCTCAGAAATGTCAATTATTACACATTTCTCTACTGTTTCTATTTCCAAGAAAGGGCTTGATTTGGTCACATTTAATCATCAGATGAATACTTCAGTCTCTCGGAAGTCAAGCTAACCTATTGCATTTGTGCATTCTGATTTTGATGAAGCTGGGGTTATGTTTTGCCTTCTTGGGTAAAGAGAAATTCAGCTTGAGAGAATTGATGTTTTATTATCTTTGCCCTGAGCACTGTGGGCTGTTGACAGAAAACAAAGCAGGGAAAGGATGCATCAAGAAATTAAATCATTTCATTTTCTACTTTGTGCTTAGTCCACTGGGAAATGGGAAAATAGATTCAAATAAGATAACTACCTCCCTCCTTTTCTTCTCTGCTTTTAAAATTGAACTGAAAAGAAACCTTTCTAGCTTTGTCATTTTCTATCCAAGTTTAAATATGAGACTGTTACATGACTCAACCAGGGAGATCTTGGGGCAAGGGGTAGCAACAGCTGGGATTTCTCATCCCCTTTTCACTTTTATATGCTTGAATTTTAATAATCCATAAATGAGGAGGACAGTAGTGTGAGTCTGAGATGTCACATGCGTGAGTGCTGCCTAAACCAGATTAAAGTGTAATTGGGAAATGTTTAACAAAATAAATGAAAATACAACAAAAGATAGATAATATTAATCTATGGTTTTCTAAGTCAATATGTGGAGGCAGGTATCCATTTCTATTAGAATTTGATACCAGTGGTGTGAGTCATTGAAGATGGACAATGATTCTAAGCAATTATCTTTGGCTTTTGAATTCATTAAATGAGTTTCTTGTAGTAATCCATTCAACAAATATTTATTAAGAGCCTGCTTATATACAAGTCAATATTCTAGAATGAAACAGTCTCTGCCCTCAAAGAGTCTATAGTATTTTAGGAAATGATTTATGGATGCCTTTTCTTTTATACATCACTGTCATTTCTGGACAAACCCATTCCTCATCCTCATCCCTAAATTGAGTTTTTCTTTGTAAAAAAATAGTCAGTCAGTCAAAAGCAGCCAATACATTGATTGTGTCTGATAACGTATGCAATGTTCTGCCCTTGTCGTCCCTCCCTTCTCTGCCAAGAGGAGGGAGGTACATTTCATGTCTCTTTTTGGTTACTCAGAGTTTAGCTTCCTATTAGTGATCTTTGTACATATTGTTCTTCTGATTCTGATTATTTCACTCTCCATCATCTAATACAGAACTTGCTGTATTTTTCTGAATTTCTTATGTGCATCATTTTTTACAACACAATAATATTTTGCTATATTCATATGTCACACATTTCCCAGCTAGTCCCTGATCAGTGAGTCCCCCACTTTCTTCTTCCAGTTCCTAGAAGAGCTCACATTCTGCTGGAGCATATTTCCATTTTTGTGTGTTGCTTAGGTCCATGGTCTAGCTTATAGTGACTTCTCCCTTCTCTGAATTTCCATAGCATTTGCAATCCATTCTATAGAGTTTAGCAATTCTCTAATTGTTGGAGATGTATTAGCTGTATCTCCCCAAGTTAGAATATAAACTATTTAAGGACTGAGGTCACATGATGATGCTTAATCATTCTTGGTTAATGAAATGGATATGATAAACTAATTTACCTTAAGGTTTTGGTGACAATGTATTTTCCCTACCAAGAATTTTGTGTGTGTGTGTGTGTGTGTGTGTGTGTGTGTGTGTATGTGTGTGTGTTTAGAAAGATCAATGTTTAAGCCAAAAGAGTGAATTTCAAATGGTGCAATTTTACGCACCTCTGGCTTTTGGGTGGTGATGTTTTTGGGGTGGGGAAGGCCACCCCAGAGCTTTGAAAATCATAACAAGCTGGCCAGTACTTACTCCACTTACATATAAATTGGGTCTATTCCCAGGAATTGTGACAATTGGATATGATTTTTATCATTTTCAGCAGCAAAAGGATTCAATTTTCAATTGTTTCAATATTCCAGTTCCATCTTACTGCTATTGTTCTACTGGAAATTAAGGAAACTAGGGTAGAGGTTAGGATAATATTTGAGAGTATAGAGAGGGAAGAGAAAGAAATGGAGGCTTAAAGGGAGAGAAAAGAAGGTTAATAACTTTGGGGAGTGGAAAAGGGAGTTAGTGAAAATGAATAAAAAAATCAAGGAATAAAAGATGAATAAAAAATCAATGGAAAGGACATTAGATATGAAGCCAGATCTAAATTTGTACCCCAACTCTGCAACTTGCTACCTGTGGGAACTTACTCAAGTTCCTTAACCTCTTGAAGCCTCAGTTTCCCCATCTGTATAATGAAGGGATTAGAGGCACTCAAGCCCTGTATTCTATGTACTTCCAGTCTTGGGCCTTATCATCCTATGAAATATCAAGGATGGGATGGCTCTGGGAAATGAGTGGGGGCATTGGGCATCTGTGGGAAGAGGGTACACTGAAGACTAACTTTTTTTTTAAGAATGTTTTTTTATTTCTGAACCTAGCAAACACAAATAAAATAAGCATTTTGATCTGCAGAGTGGAGGAGAAAAGTGGGATTATTCAAGAAACAGTGACTATTATGTTCAGTTTGCTTTTATTTAAAAATATAATAAATTCATAATATATCTCTCAAAGTTGTCCTACCTATCTGTGATTTTTGCTGGCTGAAGACAAACTTCTGTGTCCCCATTCTTCCAGGACTAACTACCTGTTATCTTAACAGGCTTTCCTTTTGCCCCTTCCCACTTCCAATGAATATGGAGAGGGAGCTTTTCTGTCTTGTTTACAAGAATTAAAAATAAGCATATGGCATGTCCACACTACAGATTGTGTTCCCTCCTGCTGTTGCCACTGCTGGCTGGCCTTAAGTGATGGGTTATATATTATCTGAACAACAGTGATTTGCTGCACGTCTGTTCTACTGAAGCCAGATGGTGGGGAAGAATGACTCCAGCAGCAATTTGGAAACTCTGGATTGCTGAATCTTCTCTTTAAGTCTAGGAGTAGCAACAACACTAAATGTGTAGGCTGAGCTCTGAATGAAACAGTTTTTGCCTGTTTTTGCTGCCTGAAGGTGCCTGATCTGACTGGCCTGGGAAAAGTTGAAGAAATTGATTCCCACCTGGAAAATTTCTACAGTGATGATGAGCTTGGCTGAGTGCTAGGCCCATGGCTGGGGCCAGTGAGAGCTGGAGGGAGTCTGACAGAGAAGGGAGGCAGATGCTGAGCACGACTGATTAAGAGCAAACATTGTCCAGGCAGACACTCTGTGGGCCCTTGGCTGCTTCTCATTATATCTCTGTCTAGACAGGGACCTCTTCATTCTCTGGCCCCCTTATTCCACATATCCAACCCTGGACTTTCCTGAGTCAATACTTCCCAATACGCTTATCTTCTGGAGGAGGAGTAGGGAGGGAACAGGACTCACTTGAAGTCAATCACTATTGAAATTCGTCAAGTGAATAACACTATATTTGGATACAAAGAAATCACTCCATCCCTGAAACATCTTACCGTCTGAAAAGGAGGCTAAAGATGTGAAGCAAAAGTTAATGATATGGTAGCATAAAATAATTTTTCAGCTACTGTCCTACATTCCTGCTGCCTACTCACTCAATGTGAGGATATTTTCCCTTATCCCTCTTCATTTGAAAAAATATAAAAGGTAATCTTTTTGAAGGCAGAAACCATTCTGCTTTTCTATGTGTCTACATTATTCAGCATAATACCTTGTATGTAGTAAGTACTTAATAAATATTTGTTGAATCCCCACCCCTCCCTTTGATTCTGTACTGACAGAGTGAAGATATATGGGTGCTTCTGAGTTATGTCTATAGAGAAGACCTGAGCCAGTATAGCCCGGGATTGATTATAGGTTAATCAGTGGCAATATCCCCTCATAAGCTGACCCAATAAGCCTAGTTACCAAGTTTCTGCTATTTGTAGAGAGATATAAATTCCATCAGAGCTTCTTATTGTACCAGAAAATAGAATTGAAGAACTGTTCCCTGAAACTCAAACCAAAGTGTGCAGGAGCTAAGGGAGACACATTGACTTTATTGGATATTAGAGGGAGGACTTTCCACATTGCTGGCACAGTCCCTGATAGCATGGTCTTCTGGAGACTCATATCGAAGGGCCCATTAATGATGACTTGCCTTGATAGACCACAGGCAAGTATCTAGGTTGGCTCCTGCCCATTGCATAATACTAATTAATAATACCTGAAAGAATGGAGCTCAAGGAACCCAATTTCCTGTCTTGGCCTATAAGGATGAATGAATAAGGTGAATATGCCAACTGATCAAAACCCTTTCAACTATATAACTGCCACCACTTGTGTTCTCTCTGTCCTTCTACCCTACTTCTACCTCCACCTTCCCCATCTGTGCCTGTATATTGGTGATTTCTTGGTTTGCATTGATAGCCTTTCCCCCTTCCCATTCTACCCTGTGCAAAGGGAAGTATGATAGAGTGAATAGGGATCTTGTCTTGGAGTAAGTTCTATCTCTGGCACACACCGGCTCTGTGACTGTTAGTCATTTCACTTTGTCAGGGACCTGGCCAACTCTCAAAGGCTCTGTAAGTTGCAGATTAGTTGTCTATCTGCATTGGTAGAGGGATTCTTCTGACTGGAAGTTCCCTTTACCAATGACATCACAGGTCTGGTTAAAAAAATGCCTTGTGTTAGTATATAGACTGGAGAGAGAAGGAAGCTGGAGTGTTGTGTGCCAGGAACAGGTGGGCTGCATGTCAAAGTGCTGGAAAGTTGGTCAGGCCCAGGTTATGAAGGACTTTAAAAACACGGGGAGCTGGTAAGGTATCTAGCCTGGGTTTTTCTTACTTCCAGCAAAACATTTTGAAAGAGTATCCAGATAGTGTAGATGGCTCAGGGGTCTTGGCTCTGGCAGTTGTCTGGATCAGGCACCGATTCTCAGCTCTTTTGTCATATAGACATTTATTTTCATCTCTGTCTTCTTTTCACACAAGCAAGTGCATGTGTGGGAGAGTGGATTTCTTTCTGCTGGGCATAAACAATCTAGATCTCTCAGTCTTGTCCAGTCATCTAGAGAGGACATACAGCCCCTCTTAGGTGGGTGAAATTGCTTCCAGGCTCTCTGTCAAAATCACTTTAGCTCCTCTTTTAAATTGCCCGTGACTTTGGCTTTCTCCCATCATCCCCTTGTCCTGAAGCTTTTGAAAAGGGGCCCATGGGGATACTCCCTGACTACATAGAGATTAGAAAATTAAAGCTCAAGAGTATACCTCTTGATCCATGTTAACCATATTAACCATGATCCCATAGCTAGTGCGTGAGGTGGGATTTAAATCCAGGTTTTCTTGACTCCTTGCCCAGTACTCTATCTGTTATATCTTTCACCAAATGCCAAGTTGCCTCCTGAGTCAGCCTGTCCCTTTTTTTCAATGATGTTTTCCAGGTAATCCCAAAATGGTGACCGCAAATAGGATGGTCTACCTTATAAAGAAGTGGATTCACCGCGCTGGAAGAATTCTCTCACAAGGAGAGGCTGGATGACCAGGTCAAGGGTAGTGCAGTGGAGTTGTGGTTGTAGTTTGTCCTTCATTCTTGAAGAGGACCATGACATCAGAAAGATGATGCCATGACTTGCAAGTGAATTGGATTTAAGTGAGATAGGGCTGTGCAAAGTTACCAGCCTCACTTTCTCCTCTGGATCCAATGGCCAGATATAGATCAGATTAGCTAGAGATGGCCCAGAGTGCACTGGAGATCAATGCACTGGACAGGTAGGAAAACAAAATATTTTCTAAGGCTTCTTCTTTTAAGGTTCTGTGATTTTAAGAACTGATGATGATAAAATTTCAGTTAGGAGAGATTTTGGGTCAAAGAGACCTTACTGAGTACCCCTTAATTCATATCGTTTACTTTGCCTCTTTGTAAGACTGGTTTTGCCCAATGTCTCCCTGTGTCTGTGGGTCTGCAGAGGAAGCCTCTATCATCAGAGAAGTATGATGTAACAGGGACAGAGGAAGAGCTGGCTGGAGCTTCCTGTTCCCTGCACCTATTCCCACAAGTTCTGAATAAAGCAAGGATGTAGGAGTCTTACCAGCTGTCTCACACAGATGAAAGCAGCAGGGGGTGGTAGGATTTTGGATCCTCTACCTCAATTAAATGCTGGCAAATTGCACTAGCCTGAGATCATCTCCAGACATACATTACTTACCATGAGCTGCTGAGAAGACAATATACCTCAGTACTTCAACTTGGGAGTATACCAACATTTAGTGTCTATAAAATACATGCAAAATATGAGGAAAACTTTCCTGCTTTGACTAGGTAGCTCTGTGCTGTGGTCACTTCAAGTAGTGGCAGTTGTTCTATGGAGTTGATGACGACAGAGGTAGAAGTTAGGTTGAGGTGAAGAGGTGAATAATGTATACGCAGATTATGATGATGAGGTCTAGAGATTGGGGGTGGTGGGACCCCAAAATCACAACACGTGAGTCTTACCTGAAAGAATTCAACCCAGGCCTTCTTTCAGCCAAAGACAAGGTTTATTAGAACATCCATCATATTGGGCAGACTCTTAAGGAGGCTGAACATTAGTAAGCTATTGGCTAGATTCTAAGAATCAGAGCAGTGGTTAGATTTTAGGAATCTGAGCATCTTAATGGAGACAAGATGTACCTTATATACAGAAAGGCTATGGGAGGGATCTAGGAGTGGCCTAGTAGTTTGGGGTGACTGGAGAAGGGGTCTAAGGAGATTTGGATGGAAGTGGCCAGTAAGTTGGGGTGAGCAGGACTTCTGGGACCCGGACAATGGAACCTAGCTAGTATTAAGTGTGGGAAATGGTCGGGGGCCATAGGGAGGGCTAGACTAGGTTAAGAGTAACAGAATTGGGAGACTGGGTGTAGCCACAAAGAAAGGCCAGTTGATGGGTTATAATCTCAGTCAAACACCAGAGATTTGACCATGTGAGAAAGTCCAGGGTTTCTCCTTTTCAGGATTTATCTACCATCCTCATCATTGGGACTTTAAAAAATCCTTTTGTTCTGATCCCAGATTTTTTTTTTATTCTGTATTCTTTTTTTTTTTTTCAGTCTAAAGGAGAAAGATTTAGAATGTTAGTTGCAAGAAAAAAAAATCCCAAAATCTGAAATCACTTTAGAAAGAAATTTATTTGGTCATTTGGTAAAGGCAAGCCAGAAGGAAATACAGCTCTTGAGTATCTTTGAGGTTGACATTATAAAGGGTTCAGAGAAGAATACTAGCACAGGAACCACAGCAATCTAAACCATTTTATAGAGAGAATAATTCCTAGGCAAGGTCCATTTAGATATATATCAGTAAGCATAAACATTCAAATTGAAGTTGATTGAGATGTAAGCATAAACATTCAAATCTGGGCAACACAAAACACAGTTGAGTGGACTCTAGACCTGGTTGAGAATTAAGCATTCCCTGCAGCCATCCAGCTTTTGCAAAGCATCTCTTAAGTCAGCCTGATCTCTACAGTAAAATTTGACTTAGACAACTTCTAGCCACATAAAGTTAGATTCAATAAATGAAAAATAATAAAATATTTTTTTCACAAGAGTTTATGTGAAAGAGGGCAAAAATAAATTTTGTTCAACAAGGTTTGAACAAAGGTCATAGGATAATAGATCTAGAATTGGAATAGACCTTAAATGTTATTTAGAAACTGAGCCCTGAAAAGGAGAATGACTTGGCTAAGGTCATATTGCTAGGATGTTGTAAAGCTAGAATTCAGATTCGGATTCCAAATCCAATTCTCTTTCCACTGCACCATATTGCAGGAGAGAAAAGGAGTTAGGTAACACCCAACCCTTCTATTTCAATTTCAATCATCTCAGTCTCTTAGACTTGAAACAATAGTCATCTTTGACTCTTCCCATATCATCAGACCCTATGTCCAATTAGTTTCCAAGTCCTATTGATTCTACCTCCGCAGTCTTTCATTTACCTTCCTTCTTCCCTCTTACTGCTATATCTTTGCTCAAACCTTCATCACCTCTTATTTGCATTGTTGTAATAACCTCCTAACTCATTTTCCTGTCCCTAGTCCCTCTCATCTCCACTCTTTCATCTTTCATCACTGTTAAAATAATATTCTTAATATCCAGGCCTGATTACATTACTTCCTTGCTCAAAAGCCTTTAGTGGCTTCCCATGAATATCCCTTACATCTCTGTCTGTCAAAATTCTTTCCCTCTTTCATAGGCTTGGTTCCAGTGCTTCCACCATGAAGTCTTCACTGATCCACTCAGCTACCAGTGGTACCTCAACTTATCAATGCAGCAACACTGGATGAAGCAGGAACACTTACCTTACCATGCCAACTTAACAGGGCTGTGGTGATGAAATAACAAAATGTACATGTCAAATGTGTCTGAATAATGCAAATAACAAACACTTAGTAAGTTCCTTAAACTTCACAAAAGAAGGTGATTACCTTCAAAGTCATTGGCACTGTCAAATAGCTCAATCTCAGAAACAGATATGGTTTAATCAATGGAAATGATGCTAAAGAAGGTACATTGCTGTTTGCCTTACTGCTGTACTCTGAGGACCATCTTATTTGTAGCTGAAGCCTCCTATGTGTATTTTCTTTAGAGAAGTGACTGCCTCACTTTTCTCTTTTTATCTCCAGTACTTAGGGTAGTATTTTGCACATAGTAAATGCTTAATAAGTCTTTCATTCTTTCTCTCTTTCTCCTTCCCTCCCTTTTTTCCTCCTTTCCTTCTTCCTTTTCTCCTGTTCTCCCTCCCTTCCTTCTTTCTTCCCTTCCTCCTTTTCTCCCTTCCTTCCTCCATTCCTTTCTCCCATCCTCCTTCCAATTCTTCCTTCCTTCCTTTTTTCCTTCCTACTTTACTTGCTAGTTTCCTTCTTAAACAATGTTTGTTGAATTGAGTAAACTAATGTAAATTTTATTATTGTAACCTTATATCCCTCATTTTTCTGAGGTCTAGTCATTGTATAGAAGTGGTCCTCATTTCTTAAAGGCTATAATGGGAAAGCATAAATTGTAGCAGATCCTACCGAGCTGGAAAGGCCCAGCACTTCATTGTATGTCTGTCACTTGAACAACCACCTGGATATATTTAGGGAGGCTTATCACTTGGTTGGCTGCAGGACAATGAATTTTCTAGCCACCACAACTTATGAAGACAGCCTTAAGCTCCACTCAGACAAAATCAGAGATCCTTAAAGGAACATTTTTTTTTGCTCAGACTTGTAATTTCATCAGCAACTTTTCTGAAACATACAGTCTAAAAGAGTTACCCAGAGCACTAAAAAGTGAAGTGACTTAGGATCACACAGCCAACATGTGTCAGAAATGGGACAAGATCTTTCTGAGGCCAAAATTGACTCTTTATCTACTATGACACTTTGCCTTGAGTTTTAGTGTTATTTAATTGCTTTTAATAGTAATGAAATAGAGGCAGCCTGGTACAATGGATAGAGAGTAAGCCATGAGGTTAGGAAAATCTGAGTTCTAATCCTGCCCCTGGCAATATTAGTTGTTTAACCTTCAGGAAGTTATTTAATCTTTCAGTGCTCTAGGTTTCCAAGGCAAATTGTAGAGCAGGTGCCTATTTGAATTGGTAGCAGCATTTCCCTCACCTAGAAGTTCCTTATATCAGTGAAATCAAAGGTGCAGTTTCCATCCCTATTCTCATAATAATAATTAATATACCTGAAAGAAGGGAACTCAAGGATCCCAACCTCCTGATTTGCCTGTAAGGGTGAACACCAATGGCTTCATAAGATTGGTTTTTTAAAATTGAAATTGACAGTTATTATTGAACTATGTCTATCTGCACATGTAAAATGACCACCAGACGGATTGTAATTAGCCAGGATCAATTAGT
Organism: Vombatus ursinus; assembly: GCF_900497805.2. Classification (NCBI taxonomy): domain Eukaryota; kingdom Metazoa; phylum Chordata; class Mammalia; order Diprotodontia; family Vombatidae; genus Vombatus; species Vombatus ursinus. Next base: position 16,027,483 of record NW_020954610.1, on the reverse strand, counting down.
ATCTAACCACAGTTGCGTTTGTCATATTCTCTCATAATTTACTCTGGTTCTCCTCCAGTGCAGACAGTTTGCAAATGCTAGTAGGCAGAATGAAAGATATCATTGGTCCTTTCCAGGTGTTAATCTGCATCCATTAGTCAAAATTGGGTTTGTCTAATTCTCAGCTTCCTCTGCTGATGTTTCAGTGTCAGATTTTGGTGGCTGTTCATCACCAGACCAATCTCTTCATAGGACATATTTATTAAAATTGTGTGAGGTGTCTCCATCTCTATCTCTGTCACTCTGTCGAATCTATGACTATTGACTGTGACATATTTTAAAGCCCAGAGAATATCAAGATTAGATAGAAAGTATGCTGTAATCTCTGAGGAGAATGCCTAATGAAAAACATGATTGTTTTATGTAAGTCTGTCAAAGTAGGACTTGAAGCTAAATAAAGAAAATTTTCAGCTTTTCTGAAGTAGTGAACACCATTATTGTCTGATTCAATATACACATAGACTCATAGAATCTTAGTATCAGAGGGGACCTTACAGCAAGGGTTCATAACCTGGGGCCTGTGAACTTATTTTAAAAAATATTTTGGGTAACAATTTCAATATAATTTGTTTCTTTTGTAATCCTAGGTGTTTTATATATTTAAAAACATTATTTTGAGAAAGAAGGGGTCCATAGGCTTTAACAGGAGGAGCCTGTGAAACAAAAAAGGTTGAGAATCCTGTGAATTCTTTCCAGACAACTCCACCCTGAACCTTGGTATTGTGGGGTCCCTGCACCCCTAAACCACATCATTTAATGGCGCCCAATGTGGGGCATGTCTGACTCCAAAATACTGAGGTTCAGGGCAGAGCTGTCTGGAAAGAATTCACAGACTCAAGCAGTCTTACAGTCAAGTAAGTTTATTGTAATGCTATATAGTGGGCAGAGCTCTTTTAGGGAACTCATAACCTAACAGGAGCGATGTTAAAGCTTATATAGAAAAGGTTAGTGCATTGTGTGTTAACTATGCTAATTAGGTGGTGAACATACAGTTTCTGTACCTTGGGCACAGGCATCATTCACTACTGACATGGCCTGGGAGCAGAGGGGATTATAAGGGGTCTGTATGTCTGTACGTCTGTACATCTACTTCTGTAACAAGATTGCTTGGGAGATAATGTCTATGGCTTGACCTCTGGATTATATATGGTAACTGTGTGAATTAGTACATGATAGTTCTGCAGGTACAAGATAGTCCTATTCATGCAAGGGAAATTCTACAGAGGTCAGCTTGTTCTTGTAACAGGGAGAGATAGTTTGTCTCACTGGGTGTACTCATGAGTTATTGCCAGAGATAGGGTCTTTGGGCTGGGGAGAGATATGGTCATAGGGCTGGGGTCCAAAGCATAAGCACTGCATCACTTCCAGTGATAGAGAACTCATTACCTAAATGTCAACCTATCCCATATTTGGACAATTAGAATTGTTAGGAAGTTCTGTAGATGAAGCCAAAAATATAATTCAGGAAGTACCTATTGCCTTCCATGACTTATAGTGTGACTTATTAATTGGTCAACTGATTGGAGAACAGGCAGCTTTGCTTAACTTAATTTTTTGATTTAGTCAGAGCTTATGAAAACAATTAACATATCTGTTTCACTTCTCACCTGTTTGTTTTCCTCTCTTCTATTTCCTTCACAAATACATTTGGGATGATATGGCTTAGTTTGAGCTTACATCAAGCTTTCAATAGACTAGTTTTTGCTTCCCCTGCTTTTAATTTTTTTTTAATTTTACGAGTTTGTATTCTAAATCTGTTACCTTTGGCTGCTGTGTGTCTCCTTTTGGCAAGGAGACTTAATGTTTGTTTCTAAGGTGGTTTTGGCAATGTCTTCGTTGCTATTCCTCTCACAAGATACTTCATCTCCTGACTCTGGGGCATTTTCATTGACTGTTCTCCAAGTTTAGAATCTTCTTTCTCTTCAAATCTATCTCCTGACTTCTCCGGCTTCCATGACTTCCTTCAAGTCCCAACTAAAATACCACCTTCTACAGGAAGTCAATCCCACTTAATTCTTGTACCTTCTCTGTTGATTTTTATTTTTTATTGTTGATGATTTCCAATTTTTCCTTGTTTATATCTTGTTTAACATATTGTTTCCCCCATTAGACTGTGAGTTCTTTAAGAACAAAGACAGTCTCTTTTGCTTTTCTTTATATTCTTAGTGCTTAGCACAGTGCCTGGCACATAGTAGGTGCTTAATAAGTATTTATTGATTGACTGACTCATGATTGTTTTACATTCATTAAAGTTTTTCAGGAGATGGTAATAATCAAGATCAATATCTTTTCCTTTTGCATACCCCATTTTCAAACAGTGATGGCTTATTTGAATGTAAGGTAAATCTTTTGCAATTGAATGCATTGTCTTCATCTCATTTTCAGCCTTCTAATTTGTTGTTGATTTTGAGCTTTGCTCTAATTACTTGTCTGACTATACACAAACAGATGATTCTGATATGATTTCTTCTATACACAGATGATTCTGTGATTTCTTTTTTAAATAGTATTTTTTTCAAATTACATGTAAAGACAATTTTCAACATTCATTTTTAATAAGATTTTAAGTTTCAAATTTTTCTCTCCTTCGTTAAGGTTAGCAATTTGATATACATGTGCAGTCTGTTTTGATTTCTTCAGCAGCAATCAGTTGTTCAGTACTTGTCTTGTCCAGTGTCTTCCAACTCTCTTTTGGAAGGTGTCATATAGACAACAGACATCTGAATAATCTGAAAGCTTTCGACCTCTTTCATTTCTCAAAACTGAGTCATATTTGCCAACATTGTTTTTGCCTTCTTCCTCGTGCCCACAGAAGTCACCAGGTATGAAGTGATATGTTGTACTGCAGTCATTTTGCACTGAAATCACCGGGATTCAAAGTAGATACTGAGTTGGTTTGGCAGATCTTGTTAAGCCCTTAGAATGTCTTCTTTTCTTCATCTTTGGTGGTAGATATTGGTACTTAAGACATATTTAACTTTATATTGATAGTATTTTATGATGTTCATCATGAAAATTGAAAGAGAGAGGACCAAGTGTTTCATGAAATGATGCTGTCATTGAGTTCATGATGAAACCAATTACACCAAGTTCCTTTGCTTTTCCAAGGGAAACCTGTGAGCTGTTTTTCACTTTAGGTTTTATACTTTGTGTTTGTTTATAATGAGAATGTTAATATTGGTGTGGTTGAATTTTTCAATTGGAAATCAATTCACTAGTCATTGGACAGAAATTCCATGTTTAAGAGTGCCAACATACAAGTTCATGTACAAAAAATAAATTTGAAATGCTCTCAAAACAATGCAATGTTAAATCTTTCCTCACTTATGTTACCTTGGCCACAGAACTCTGGGCCTCAATTTCCTTGTCTGTAAAATGATTGATCTAGATGCTCTCTGTTGTAGTTAAGTGGTGAAATAGATTGAGTACTGGCCGTCAGGAAGAGCTGAGTTCAAATTTGACCTCAAACATGTACTAGCTGTGTGACCTTGAGCAAGTTACTTAACCTCTCTCAGCCTCAATTTCCAAATCTGTAAAATGGGGATAATAATAGTATCTGTCTCCCAGGGTTATTTTGAGGATCAAATAAAGTAATATTTATAAAGTGTTTAGCACAATACCTGGTACATAGTAGGCACTGTATAATGCTAGTGATTATTAGTTAGCTCTGTGATCCCTTTCACATTTAAATCTATGAACCTCTGGTCTCTTTGGCTTCATTCCTTGGTCTGCTACTCAGCTCTAGAGGAGATTCCTGTATTTGATGTCATTGCTAACGCCCCCCCTCCCCCCCACTATCATTGCAGAAGCAGATAGGGGGCTGAACAGGAACAAGGGTAATTTCAAATTTTTCTTTGTTTATGAGTGGCCATTTATAAGTAGTCAAAGAATTCATCACCTATAGAAGTTGTCAAACTTTCTCTGTTCTCAGCACCTTTACTGTTTCACTAATTTTTTCATGTCTCCCCTAGGCCAAAAGAAATGCCTAAGAGTTCTTTTTATTCTGTAATTATGTTGAAATTTTAAATATTTCACAAAGCCCTCGTGAACTTGCTTTGGTGCCCAGGGCACTATGCAATACAGTTTGAGAACTATGGATGTGGTATTTCATAAACTGAAGATGATCCTCTCCATACTTAGTGAGACAGATCCTTTAGACAGTTTAGACCAGTTTGTCTCCAGGCCCAATAGCTTTCAAGAGCCCAGAGTCACCTCCAAGCCATGATAGGGCATTAGGATAGGACTTGGTGGAGTCTTATTTAAACTACTTTTATTTGGAACCTAGCATCTCAATCTTCAACATGCTACATGAGAAAGTTGAATGGAGCTAGGATTATAGTCAAGAATAACCCAGCAAAACTAAGTATAATCCTTCAGGGTGGGTTAATCTTAGCAAAGGAGCTAGGATTATAGTCAAGAATAACCCGCCCTGAATTTTATTCTTGACTATAATCCTAGCTCCTTTGCTTTCCGGAATATCATATTCCAGGCCCTCCATTCCTTTGACGTGGTAACTGCTAAACCTTGTGTGAGCCTGACCGTAGCTCCACAGTATTTGGATTATTTCTTTCTGGCTGCTTTCAGTATTTTCTCTCTGACTTGAGAGCTCTGAAATTTGACTATAATATTCCTGGTAGTTTTCATTTTGGGATTTATTTTAGGAAGTGATTGGTGGATTCTTTTTTTCTTTTTTGCTCTCTGGGTTTAAGATATCTGAGCAGTTTTCCTTTATAATTTCTTGAAATATGATGTCTACACTCTTTTTTTTGATAATCACCTTCACTTAATCCAATAACTCTTAAATTATCTGTCCTTGATCTATTTTCCAAGTCAGTTGTTTTTCCTATGAGATTTTTCACATTTTCTTCTATTTTTCATTCTTTTGACTGAATTTTATTATTTCTTAATGTCTCATAGAGTCATTAGCTTCCACTTGACTAATTCTGATTTTTAAGGAGTTATCTTCTTCAGTATTTTTTGTCTTTTTTTTTTGCCAAGCTTTTAATTCTCTTTTCTTATTTTTCTTGCATTATTCTAATTTGCTTTCCCCAATTTTTCTTCTATTTCTCTTATTTTATTAGAAAAGTTTTTTTAGCTTTTTTTTTTTTAAACTTTCTTTAGCTCTTTTAGGAATACTTGTTTGGCTTGTGTCTGTCCAATCTGCATTTGTCTTTGAGGCTTTGCTTGTAGACATTTTCAAATAATTGTCTTCTTTTTTATGTCTTGAGCTTCCCTGTCACCAGAGCAGCTTTTAATGGTCAAGTTCTTTTCTTCTGTTGTTGCTCATTTTCCAACCTATTTCTTGACTTTGGACTTTATGTTAGAGTTGGGCTCTGCTTACCTATTGAGATGATTTTATGTGATTTTCCCAAGCTTCAGACTTTTATGTCCTACTTTTTTTTCAGTTAAGACTGGGGGTCTATACGTTTTGGTGCTTCCAAGGTGGTATGGTCCAGAGAGAGGTCTAGTCACTGCTCCCTTAGTCAGCACTCTAGTCTTTACCCAGGTAGGATCTCTGCTTCCTTGGAATCACAAACACTCCTCTTTATCCTGGAACTGCAATCTAAAACTGTGTAATGGGCAATGGAGTTGCCAAATGGTGCCTGATCCTGGGCCAGTCCTAGCATATGGGTCCCCTGTAATCTTTTTCTGACTAGGTGTTCAATCTTCTTATTGACTCTGGGTACTGAGTTCTCCCAGTACTGCTGCTGTTGCTACTGCTCCTACTCCTGCTGCTGGCTCCTCCAAGGCCCATAGTTGGTGTTGCTTCCTCCAGTCAGCCCTTTCCCTGGGGCTGGAAAAATGGTTCATTGTGACTTTTTGTAGGTTATTCCATTTAGAATTTATTCGATGTACTTTTTAAAGTTGTTTAGAGGGAACTGTGGGGAAAGCTTGGCAAAAATGCTCACTTGACTGCCATCTTGACTCTGCATACTCTGCAGTATTATCAGTAAAGATGATAGAGAAGATGTCAGTAATTACCAACTCATATACTTACTTTCTCTGCATAAATTTAACACTTAGCAGAGGGTCTGGCACAGGACTGTCTACTTTTCTATTTGTATCCCCAGTACTTTGTAGATAGTAACATCCATTAATTAATTAATTAATATTTATTAATAAATATTTATTGAATTAATCATTTTGATAATTAGCTACATGTATCAAGTTTATCTATATGAGAAAGGAAAATATAAGCTTTTGCCAGAATACAAGTTCTTGTGGGATCCCTATTTATCACATTAACAAAATTGAATGAAAAGTACGAAGAATTCAAGATGACCTGTGTTTATTGTCTGTTGATTACATGAAAGCATTTGATTTAGTAGAGCAAAACTGAGTCTCAAAACCTGCAAGAAATCTACCATGAATATATTCAATCAATAAACAAACATTTATTGAGCACTAAGACAGGCTATGCTGTTTATGCTAAACACTGGGTATAAAAAACAACTGTTTCTGCCCTCAATGAGCTTACATTCTGTTGGGGAAAACAACATATACAGATATAAATATGTGAAAAATATATACAAAGTAAATGCACCGTAGTGGGGGAGGATGCTGTTTTACTAGCTGTTAGTGTGATCAGAATAAGTCTCATGTAGGAAGTAACATTTGAGTTGAGCTAAGAGGGAAGGAAGGGATTCTGGGAAGTGGAGGTCAGGGGAGAGTGAATTCCAGGCATGAGGGGCAGCCTGTGCAATGGCATGGACATTGAAGATGGAGTGTCATTTACAAGTAATGGCAGTAAGAGTAGTCTAGACCATGCAGTGGGTTATATATAATCACTGTGCTTACTTAGCACAGTGCTTGGCACATAATAGATACTTAATGAATGTTTATTGAATTGAATTGAGTTGAATATTAAGATCATGCAAGATGCCTTGATAAATGCAACCAGAGGTAGCTCTGTTCAGTGATCTTCTGATTATTAGTATCAAGTGATACTAATTGGTTACTAATTGGCACTGGATATTATCTACTACTGGGGAGAAAGTTCTGTGTGGGATGCAAATGGATGAGGAATTTTCTATACAGGTGAGGTCCTCTAGCTGCCTCTCTTTGTGAACATTATTGTACTGATTGATTGCTTCAAGGCCTGCCCAACACGTTATAGAGCTTCTTTAATGCTCCAAAGAGACCATCTAGAAAATCCATATAGAAAAAAATAAACTTAAATAGATGAAATTTTTTTTTTCCATCTAGTGAGTTAGCTAGGTGACCTAGGGGATGGACTCCTGGGCCTGGAACTTGAGCAAGACATTTATCCTGCTTGCCTCATTTCCTCAACTGTAAAATGGGGAAATAATAGCTCCTACCCCTAAGGATAGTTGTGAGGATCTAATGAAATACTATTTATAAAGTGCTTAGCATAGTGCTTGGGACTTAGTAGGTGCCTAACAAATATTTATTCCTTCCTTTCCTTCCCTCCCTAAACTATGGTGTAAAATTAGATGACCAATCCATGTCAGTATGTATGATTTTTATAAGTTGGGCCTAGAATTAAGTAGAAGATCTAGAATGGATGGGATTGCATTTGGGAAACTGTGAAGTGCTTTCAGTGATCTTAAGCTACTCCTAGGCACAAAGACCCATCTTATTAAGTGTTCTCTTGTGATGATGTATGGCCATTGACCTTAGAACACCACTATTTCTGAAGAAGAGAAATTGCAGGTGATCCAAAGAGTAATAGAAAACTATATGGTAAGCAGAAATGGGTTGCAGAATATGTGAAAGGAGGACTTATGTGCAACGAGTAGGATATATAGCATGTCTTAAATGAATAAGGAACAAAGCATTTATTGTGTCTACAAAGTACTGGGGATACGAACAGAAAACTAGACAGTCCCTGCTTTCAAGAGACTCACATGTGAAAGGTTGTAGCTACAAGTCAGATATCATTAATGAGATGTATGTGGGGAAAGCCCACCTGCTGTTCTAGTACCCATGAAATCTAAAGAGACGTAGAACAAGGATTCTTAATATTTTTTCTGGGTCCTGAACTCCTTAGGCAGTCAGATGAAACCTATGGGCTCCTTATTAGAATAATATTTTTTAAATGTACAAAATAAAATATGTAAGATTACAAAGTAAAATAACTATATTGAAAGACAGTTATCAAAATATATTTTAAAAAGCTTATGAACCCCAGGTTAAGAACCCTTGACTTAGAACTATGAATCCAGATTGAAGCATACTTTTTAAAACTTTATTTTTATTGTTTTATTTTGTTTGAGTTTTCTTTTGCAACATGGGCACATGTATAACCAAAACCAAATTGCTTGCCTTCTCAAGAAGTGGAGGTAGGGGAAAGTTGGGAGGAAGGGCTAGAATTTGAAACTCAAAATTTAAAAAAAGATTTTTTACATGTAATTGGGAATTATTTAATGAAATAAAATAATTTTTAAAAAGAACCTTTACTTAGAGGAAGATCTTGACCTCATTTGGTAGATGCATTGTGGAGGATCTATGGTAGAACATGGATTAGAATCACAGAGGTTGAGAAATAATTTGAGTTGAGATCTGCTCCAGTGGAGGGAAAACACACATTAATGACTTCCATTAAGATATCACACTTAGGGTTAACCAAAAACTTTTTTTTTTAAATTACATCTTGTGTTGTTGAAATACTTTCTAATAAGGCTATGTGACTCTGGGCAAGTTACTTAATCTCTGCCTCAGTTTCCTCAACTGTAAAATGGAGATAACAATAGCACCTATTTTGCAGGGTTGTTGTGAGGATCAAATGAGATAATATTTGTAAAAAGGGCTTAGCACAGTGCCAGGTGCACAGTAGGTACTATAGAAATGCTTATTCCTTTCCTGTGCCTTTCCCTAGTAAATAGAACATCTTTCGCCATAGTCTTAGTCTAATGCCTCATCATGGCTTGGAGGTGACTATTGGTCATTGAAGGCTATGCTGGGAGAACATCCTAGTCACCAAACTGGACAGGCCACTGACCCAGTCATGGATCTCATATCTGCTGTCCAAGAATGAGTCTAGCTAAATTTGGAAAGGCTGCTCATTGTGATGTTTACCAACAGCTGATGAAGGATTTTTTTCTTCCCTACAATAACTCATCACTATTTATTTTAGTGAGTCACTAAAGGGCTGTAATCTGCACTGGTGGGAGGAAGTCACCAATGAAATTTCTGACTCTTGAAGGATTGATGTTAAAGTAGAGCCTGGTGACCACAAATGAATCTTTGACTAAAGATCTTGGAGTAAAATATTCGTTATACACAATTGGGTTGAATGTATGGTTTACTCTGAATCATGTTCCTTAATCTGGGATTGTTGGGCTCCCAAAAAGTCCATGGATAGATTTTAGGGGGTCTATGAACTTGGACAGGAAAATTTTGCATCTTTAGTTTTACTAATCTCCAGCCAAAATTTAGCATTTGTTTCATTGATGAATGTGGGCAGCATCATTTTTCTGAGCAGAGGTCCTTAGGCTTCACTAGGCTGCCAAAGGGGCCCATGATACTAAAAAAGGTTAAGAACTTCTGCTCTAGATGGACCCTCCCTCCTTTTTTTTTTTTAAATACATACCTGATATCAGCTTTGTTTGTTTGTTTTGTGTCTAATTATCCTAAAACAGGAGTGTAAGAAAGAAATCAACTACAAAAGGCCACAAATTTAGAGCTGGAAGGGACCAGAGTCTTCCTAGTTAAAGTTGTTTAGTTGTTTTAGTTAATTGAAATTTTATTGTCATGCCTAAGCAGGACTATTTTATTTTTAACTTGGATGTTAGTTTGAAAGCAAAAAAATCCCATTCTTATAATGAAAAGAGAACAGGAGACTAGTGATTAGATAAAAAAGAATAACGTATGGGATTTTTTTGTTTGTTGGTTTGCAGCTATTGTCTTCTCTGAAATACATAACAGCAGTGTCCTTATTTGAGATTCTTGTCCAACTTTGTTACTTTAATAAACTCTTTACATGGCTGAAACTCTCTTCAATTAATTTGGACTATAACTGCTCTCTCTCTCTCTCTCTCTCTCTCTCTCTCTCTCTCTCTCTCTCT
>NW_020954610.1:15991301-16017406 GCF_900497805.2 Vombatus ursinus | reverse complement strand
CTCTCTCTCTCTCTCTCTCTCTCTCTCTCTCTCTCTCTCTCTCTCTGTGCCTATCTGCCTGCCTGCTTCATCCAATTGCCAATAACTGAGTAGTAATGAGTAATAGATTATACCTTCTCAGAGTCATTTCAGGGTATGAGGAAAGTGACATTGGTTTCCTGGCTCAATACCAAAAACATTCACTTTTTATTAGGGACTTACTTGAAATAGGGTCATACTGGGTTTTGCAGTGGAAAAGTCTGCTTATCAGGAGAAAGTAAAACTCTTGGATATGAGATTGACCACATTTATCAACTTTCTGAAGTTCAGTGTATAGATTGATGAGACATGGAGTCAGAGAGTGCCCTTGAATCTATCTAACTCTATGTATACCAATTCAATTCAACAAAAATACATTAAATATGCTATGTGCAAATGATACAAATCTATCTATATCTACATCTATTTATCTATCTAAAATATTTATTAAGCATCTGCTATATACCTTAGCACTGGTGATATAAAGATAAAGGCATAAAAAACTCACTGGGGAGACAGTTGATGCATACATAGTTGTCATGGAGAATAATCAAAGAAGTCCTCCCCTAACTACTAGACTGAGGACTGTAGGAGCTGTCCCACAAAGTAGGAAGGTGATGGGCCTGTGGGGAAAGAGGTCGTACCAACTCCTGGAGCCTGTACCCTGGGCCATTTCTCCTTCCTCCTCTGCTATTGTTTAGTCATTTCAGTTCTGTCTGACTTCATGACTACATATGAGGTTTTCTTGGCAGAGATACTGGAGTGGTTTGCCATTTCCATTTCCACTTCACTTGACAGTTGAGGAAACTGAGGTAAACAGGGTTAAGTGACTTGCCCAGGGTCACATAGTTAGTAAGTATCTGAGAACAGATTTGAGTTCAAGAAGATGGATCTTCCTGGCTCCAGGCGTGGATCTCTATCCACTGCACCACCTTGCTGCCCTTTCCTTGCTCTGGCTCTTTGTTAAACCATGTAGCTCCTGGTTGATCTCTTGATCCATGTGATGGAGAGAATTGGAGGGTGGGGGACAGGGTTCCACATAATGTGGCATGGAAGATTGAGCCAGGAAAAGCAATCTACTAAATAGACTTTAAAGGAGAGGCCAAAGTCTCCATTCCCCTCTGTCATCCTCTTTTACTGAACGTGTAGTTTGGGGCCTCTGCCTTCTCTCCCTTGGACTTTTATTGAGGCAGAAAGGAGGGGATTTTCTTCTCTTTGCCCCAACAGCAGCTATGATGGCTACATGCACATAGTAGTGAAAACATTTACTTGTCTTTGTGAGCCTGGGACTGGCAGTAAAGGACCTAGCTACATCTTCTGCTTTGTGTTTCTTCCCCAGAATATGGGTGAACTTTAGGGAATTGATGCTTGGATAGTGCAGACCAAAGTGAAAATAAAATTTGCTGAGAAGTATTTTAAGGTCCCCAGGGATCTTTTCTTCCCAGGAATATGTAATGGAAATGATGGGTAACATGGGTTTCTGTATCTGTTTATGTGATTCTTTTTTAAGGCACTTTGAGTGCCTCACATCTTTTCTTTATCTGTTTTTCTATTCCTGTGTTTCCTTTGTTATATGGGTTACTGTTTCATCAATCAATCAATCAATCAATCAATCAACCAACAAACATTTACTAAGCATTATTCCAGGTACTATATGAAACATTCAGGATTCAAAGAAAGACAAAAACATGGTCCCTACCTTCAAAAAAGGGACAGCTAGATGGCTCAGTGGATAGAGCTTTGGGTCTGCAGTCAGGAAGACCTGACATCAACTCCAGTCTCAGACAATTATGAGTTACGTGACTCTGGGCAAGTCACTTAACCTTTTTTTGCCTTAATCCACTGGAGAAGGAAATGGCAAACCACTCTAGTATCTTTGCCAAGAAAATCCCATGGACAGTATGGTCCACAGGGTCATGAAGAGTTGCACATGACTGAACGACTGAATAACAACAACATTCACGGAACTCACATTGTGATGGGTGAGACAAGACAACTGGTAAATAATTAGGTACACGAATGATATATACGGAGTAGGCGGAAAGCAACTTCAGCATGGAAGGTACTAGTAGCTGGGGAGAGAGAAGAGGCCTCTTGTAAGAAGGTGGCATCTGAGCTGATTATTGAAGAAAGTGGTGGAAGTGAGGAGGGAGAGCATTCTAGGCATGAGCACAGCCCGTGGAAAGACAGATACTGGTGATGGAGTGTTATGTATAAGGAACAGGACATAGGTTAGTGTAGCCAGATCATTGAACACATGGAGAGGAATTAATTATAAAAATGCTTAAATGTTATGAGGGGACCAGGTTTTGAAAGTCTTTAAATGCCAAACAGAGAGCTTTAAGTTTGATCCTGGAAGTAATAAAGAGGCACTGGAGTTTATTGCGTAGGGGGTTGACATGATCAGACTTATAGTTTAGGAAAATCACTTTCACAGCTGGAAGATGGATTGGAGTGGGGAGATGCTTGAGATACAAAGACCAACTGGAAGGTTTTTGTAATGATTAAGGTGTGAACTTGTGAGGGTAAAGTCTCTAAGTGGAGAAAAGGCTACTTATATCTTCCTATTTCAGGAAGAGGTAGAAATTGAGGTAGAAAAGGCAAAATCTGGCAACAGAGTGGTATGTGGGGTGAGAGCAGAGTATAGGATGTCAGTGAAGTTTTGAGCCTAGGTGCCTGGGAGGATAGTGGTGCCCTTGACAGCAATAGGGGAAGTTTAGAAGAGTGGAGGTGTTTGGGGGAAAGTCTTGTTTTGGACATGCTGGGTTTGAGATATCTATAGGACATTTATTTCAAGACGTCCAAAAGGCAGTTGGTAAAACAAGATTGGAACCTATAAGAAAGACTAAGGCTAGATATATAGAATTGGCAATCATTTGCATAGAGATTATAATTGATTCTATGAGATTACCATGTTTTAAGTATTTGTCATTAATTGTAGGTTTACAAATATTTTGCATTTTGAGTATTTCTTTTTGTGTTGGCAGAATTAAATAGCTGACCCATACCTAATATCTATTACTTTGTATATTTTGTAACTTTTCTGGAAGGGATTCTGCTAAAGGCTGCCATAGTAAAAGAAAAACCTGATTCCCCACTCCCTCTTTGGTATCAGACTTCCCTAGAACTGAACTTGGTTCGTGTGATTCCAAAACCAAGGTCCTTGTGAGAGGAGATGACCTCTAAGCCATGGATAATAGAAGTACATACAAAACAGATACAAGGAATGAGCAGTTGGAGGAGTGGGATCAGGAAAGGTATCATGTACAAGTTGGCACTTAAACTAATTCTAAATTTGAAGGAAGCTAGGGATTTTGAGAGAGGCAAAGAGGAAGTATATTCTAGGCATGGGGCATAGCCAATATTAAGACATCATGTTCAAAGAACAGCAAGGCAGTCTGGCTGGACTTCAGTGTATGCAGAGGATAGTAACATGCAATAAAGTTGGAAAGTAGGCTAGGACCAAATCATTAAAGACTTTAGATACCAAACTGATAGGTTTTGATCCTGAAGGAAATAGGGAGCTACTGGATATTGTTGAGTAGGTAGTGAAATGGTTAGATCTCAGCTTGAGGAAAATCACTATGGGAACTGTGTGAAACTGTAGTTGAAGAGAGGAAAAACTTGAGACAGAGAAATTAGGAGGCCATTTTAATATTCCAAGTGAAAGGTGGCACTTGTATGAGTGGAGAAAAAGGGATAAATGGAGACATAATAGAGAAGTTGCAGAGGCTAAAAGGATGAAGTCTGGCAAGTGAATGGAGATGATGGGTGAAAACAATTGCAAACCTAGGTGACTAGAAGGATTATAGTGTCCTCAACAGAAGTGGAGAAGTTCAGAAGGAGGGTGGGTTTGGGAGGAAAGATTCTGAATTTAGTTTTGGATATTCTGTGTTTGAAATGCTGACAGGATTTTTTTTTTTTTCAATGAACAAAAATCTATTATTTTTCTCTCTCACCTCCTCCATCTCTACTGGCAAAATAAAAGAAACCCTTGAAAGAAATAAGCAAAGTGAAGCAAAACAAACTCCTATATTGGTCATGTGTGTCTTATTCTGTATATTTAGTCCATCACTTCTCTGTCAGGATGTGGGCAGCAAGGACTAGCAGTCTTCTGGAATCATGGTTGGTAATTACATTGATTGGAGTTTTTAAATCTTTCAGAATTGTTTGTCTTTACTACATTGTTGTTATTTGTTTAACTTCTGCTCATGGTTCTGCTTACTTCACCTTACATCAGTTCATGAAAAGTCCTCTCAGGTTTATCTGAAACCATTTCTTATAGCACAGCAGTATTCCATTACATTCATATACTATCAATTTGGTCATTCATTTACCAATTGATGGAGGAGATGCATAATATTAATGCAGAGGAATACGTGTGGAAATGGAGGAGTAGAATTAAGGGACAAGCCTCAGAAAAGCACTCTTTTTGTGGTGTCTACCTACACGTTGGTCTATATCAAGGATAATATTTGGGCATGGATGATGGCCGAGGAACAGTGCTGAGTATTGCCATCTGAAAGGGGTGATTGTAAGCACATGTAATACATACATATTCCCAAATGATAAAATAGATGTAATGCACATTGTAAACCTTAAAGTGCTATATAAACATTAGTTATTATTATTAGTAGTAGTAGTAACAACAACAATATCCATTGTCATTTTTTGTGCTTTTTTAGAACCAAGGCATAACACATTCCAGAAAGAGGAGCTGAATGAGAGTAATCTTTGTTGCAGATTTAGTCTAGTAACTAAGTATTCAGCCTAGTAACTCTCTACTGAAGGGTGCCTCATTGCACGCTGTAGGATATGCTATATATGGTCACTTATGAGTCAGAACATTTAGCCATGACCTTGTGGAGTTGGGGGTTTGTTTGAAATTTTCTCCAGTGGTCTGTGGTTGAAAGCTTTTCATGTCACCAAATCAATGTATATGTGTATATGTGTATATACATATGTATCTGTACAGATGTGTATGTGTATATGTATATGAGTATGTGTGTGTGTGTGTTTGTGTGCTTGTGTGACAGGGAGACAGATATTTTATCATTTTGTGTTACTACAAATTACCAATGTAAATACAAGGTATTGATTCCCATTAATGCATATACAATTAATTGCATATGGGAGACTTAATATGCTTTTTAAAATGAAGCTACATCTACCATTGCCTGAACCAAATACGGCCGATGTGGCTGGAAGAATTTCCTTGGGGTATTGAGACAAATTATTGCTCCTTCAATCACTTTTTGTCTTCATGGACCAACTTGTGGGACAACCTTTATTACCATTTTTTTTCCCCTTTAAAATCACCCTCAGAAATTGGTGGTAAAAAGTGGCGAAGGAGACTTTTATGTAAAGCAAAATGGGCCAATATTGGGAAATGACATTTTTATTTTTTACAAATGGAGTTGATATAATGTGGATGGATCCCTGAATGTGATAAAGTACCCTGCTGATCAACCAACCCAAACCATTTATCCTTATACGACTGCAAAATGCCACATAAATGGATTTTATTCTGTTAGAGCTAACTGTTCTTTTGTAAAAACTGTTGAAAATTTGGAAACCAATAGTAGATAAAGCTAATTAAATCTGGTCCTCTACAAAATGTGTGACTTTTCTTCTCTTTCTTGGCTAAGTTGAGATGCTCTAAGAGGTAGAGACTTTTTTTCTCTCATCATTTTCATTTCTTTATAAATTTAACTATTTTATTTTTGTTACATTTTAAGTCCTAAACTGTCTCCTTCCCTGTCTCCCCACCCTGCTCTAGAGAAGGCTACCATTTCACACATATACATAGACACACACACATATGTGTATTCAGAATAACTTAGTCATTAACACTTATTCTTTGAATAAGATTGCTGTTACTATATACAAAGTTCTCTTGGTTCTGCTCATTTCACTCTTCATTATTACATGTAAGTCTTTCCATGTTTTTCTAAAACCAATCCGCTTGTCATTTCTCACAGCACATCTCTCATCATTTTTTAAGTATCTAAGTTTTTGTTCAATCATGGATGCTGATAGGCTGACTATTGATGCATTGTAAATATATTGAAAAAGTCAGTGCTTTGGAAAGAACTTTAGTCAACATATCCAAAGTCCTGTAGTAACATTAGTAGATATAGTAATTTGTTAGCTCTCCATTACTGAGAAGGCAGTCTGTGTAGTGGATTTGGATTTGGATTTGGAGGACCTGAGTTTGAATCCTGGCTTTGCTATTTATTACCTTTTGATAATTTACTTTACAATTCTAGTTTACTTAATTTATCTGGGCTTCAAGTTTTTCACTGGTCAAACAAAGGGGTTGGGCCAGTGACCTTTAAACTCTCTTCTAGCTCCAAATCCTTGGATCCTTTAATTTCCATGTCCCAATTTCATTAATGCCTATAGGTTCTTTCCCTGGTAGAATATAAACTCCTTGAGAGAAGGTGATAGTGGTGATGGTGATATGTGTGTGTAATCTGGGTTTTTAAGGCAAACTTGGGGCATTTTTAAAAAACTACATATAAGTGAGTTGGGATTGATGAAAATAATGCTGAATGTGACATGGTATGTAACAGGAACAATTGGTGTGAGACCTTTTAAGAGGGTAACTATTTTTCTTTTTCTACTTCTTTGAGAGACTCATGGTTCCAGACCCTCTTTAGAACTGACTGTAGACACATGGAAAGAGACAGCCCTTGGAAACTACAAACTTGTAGGAGAAGCTGGCTCCTCAACACGTGTCTAATTTTCAGCTTGTCTCCCTAGGGACTCTGGGAATTTTCTCTTGGGTGAGATCAGGTCCTCTTTTGGTTGGGTTGAGGTGTTATCTTTCTCCCATCTAAAGAGCATATTTGCTCTTATATATTTTCTGATATATTTTGATCTTTAGAACTTTGATTTTGAATGCTAGTTGCTTAGATAAATGGGTTTATTCACTATTTATGATGATCTTTTGTGTAACTAACATTTGGTGAGGATTCAAATTAGAGAGCATAAGCTTGGGGTAACTCCCCTCCTTAAGAAAAACCATAAATGTCATTTTTGTTTGAACCTATTACACGCCTAGGCCAGCAATATTTAAGTGGGCAGATGGACATAATTTTAGTCTGGTGCTTATCTGGAAGAATGGAGAAAAGAGTGCCAAGTACACAACCTTGCTGTGTGCTTGTGCAGCTTGTCTAGTCTTGTGCAGTCTTGGGACTCACCTTCCTGGAATACTTTTATTCCTCTTGGAATCCTTAACTCCCTTCAAGGCTCAGCTACTGTTACTTTTTATTATGGCCTTTCATAATTTTTCCAATGGTTTATGCTGTCCCCAGCCCCTCTCTCAAATTTCTTTATGTCTACTTTGTATCTATTTTTATTGATTTATCTGTGTACATATTGTTTTCCTTGAGTAAAATGTAAACTCCTTGAGGGAAGGGACTTAGTATTTTTGTCTTTCTATCTCCAGCTACTGGTACCCTACCTTGCTTGATATGATTTAGCAAACTAGATGAAAAGACTAAATTTAGTGAGGACAGGAACAGCATGCTTTATATTTTAGTCTTAGGACCTGGAACAATGTTTTTGCACATGGTGGATGCTCAAAAATTTTTTGTTCAATGAATGGGTTTTCTTCAAATAGATTTCAGGTCCACTGAGGCCAGGGTTCACTACTTTTAGCTTTTTGCATCCCCCAATACACCTAGTACTAAGATAGACACAAGTGTGCCCAATTAATACTTGTTAATTTGTCTCTAGGAAGCCTTTTATGGTTAACTCTACACATTTCTTCTTTAACTGTCTTCATTTAAAAATATTATGAACTGAAAAAATCATCGACAAACATGAACATTTCCACACACAAAAAGGCCAGAAAAGATTATATATGAAACTGTCAGTGTTCTCTTCTGAACTTCCAAGATTTTCTCTTCTTTACAGTAATAGATGCTAAGTCTTATGTAATCCTAATTCGGGTTGCTTGGTACTTGAATTCTTTCTTTCTGACAGTTTGCAGCATCATTTCTCCTCCTCCTCCTTCTCCTGCTCCTCTTCTTCCTTCTCCTTTTTCTCATCCTTCTCCTCTTCTCCCTCCTCTTTTTCTTCCTCTCTGGATTCTAGCTATGATATTATTATATGCTTTAAGTTTAGGTTTTTCTTTTTCCAAGGAGTGATCAGTAGATTTTTTTCTACTTTCACCATGCCCACTAATTCTAATAAAATTGGGTAGTTTTCTTTATGGATTTCTTGAATTATAGCATTTAGTGTTTTTTTTTGGGTCACAGTTTTCAAGAAGTATGATGGTTTTTAACCTCTCTGTCCTTTACCTTCTTTCCAGGTCAATTGTTTTGGATAGTAGATACTTTACATTTTGTTCTACTTTTTCACTATTTTGACTTTTTTCTAATATGTATTATAGTCTCATGGAGTCACTGGGTTCCATTATATTTTCACAGGAGTTCACTAATTATGTAAATTCTTCTACCTTTTGTTCTAAGATATTTATTCCCTTTTCCATTTTTGCCTTCTGAACTCTCATTTTTTTTTAACCTCCTGTAGTCCTTGTTAGTAAATATTTTTTTCTTAGAAGCTCTGCTTGTAGTTATTGTAGGATCACTCTCCTTTTCTAGTTTTGTCTCTTGAATTTCTATTATCTTACAGCATTTCTTCATTGTATTTCATGTTTTCCATTTACTCATATTTTCATCCTCAGTCTTTGGATTGGGATTTTGAGTTCAACCTGTACCTCTCTGGCAATCTTGGATGAACTGGGCAAGTCTTCCCTTCTGCTGCTGATCTGGATGGGTTGGCTGGCATTAGGCTACACCCTCTGCTTCAATCCTTGCATTCCGTCTCAATCTCCTGGTGGTCCACTCTGAAATTAGGCCTTAATTAGTTTCTTTCTCCTGCATGGTCCTGAATTGGAAGTTGGGCATCATTCCTGTGGCCTTGGAGGGTTGTAGTAGGACTCCCTAGTGGAGTTCACATTGTTCTCAGGCCTCCCTCCTTTCTCCATTTCCATGTTTACCTAACTTGGCACTAGTTCCCCTGGTTTTGATTTCTCTACCAGCCTCCATAGTCTTCTGGCTATCTTTTTGTATGCCTCTGAACTGGATGGACAAAGTTCTGCTGGAGCTGTGGTTGCTGTACTTCAAATTAAAAGAGCCAAAGGCCTGGGAATAAAAAACAAAACAAAACAAAATAAAAAACAGACCATGAGCTTCTTTAAAAAGGAAGGAAATCCAATTCCTATATTTCATCTAGTTGGAATATTTTTTTCTCTTACTTCTGACCTTCAGAGGAAAATGTACATATGAAAGATCATTTCAAAAGAGCTTTACCTTTATTAGGGACACTTTTGTTATTCAGAAGCAGGAATTCTTAACCTGGAGTTTGTGAACTTTTTTTTTTATAAATGTATTTTGCTAAATGTATTTCCATATAATTGATTTCCTTTGTAATACTCCCAGGCAAAGCTCCCATGGAAGATTGGACCAGCCTTTAAAACCTCAAATTCACAAGGACATACAGAGTTTGCAACTGTACTAATCAAAATGGGCTTGCTCTTGGAGCCCAGTGCCATTGACATACAATCATCTATAGGCTTATCTAGGCTACAGAAAGGGGTCCTGGTTTAATAAGCAATCACAGCTGACAGTCCAGACCTGGAAAAAAATGAAAGGAAAAACATCAAAAAGCTCCAACTAATCAATAGCTGTCTGTCAAATACTGATTCCAAAACCTGCTGTGTGTTTTCTTGGGTGACTATGAACATATACATATAAACAGGGGAATGTACTTGGAGAGATTAGTGATTTCTTTTAGTTCAGACCAATTTATTTCTTTGCTGGAAAACCTACAACTTCCGCCTTCTCTGCCTCTCCAAAGGCACTGCATAAAAGGTATGGGGAGGGACCTTTAATCTTTGGATTTTTTCCTTAAAGGTTTTTCATCCCTCCCAAGGTCTCCAGGTTTTTGGTGGTGAAAGCATGGAAATTTAATTTCAGATTAATAAAGAGATCTAATAACACATTTATGTAGCACTTTAAGCTTTACAAATCATTATATGTATGTCATTCCATTTGATCCTCACAATGACCCTATGAGGTAGATACTATTATTATCCCCATTTACAGATGAGGTTGCTCAAGGTAACACAGCTAGTATTTGATGCAGGATTTGAACTCAAATGTTTTATGACCCCCATGTCCAGAGCTCCATCCATTACTCCCCTAGTTGCCATTGGTACCACTGAGTATTGGTGGTCAGTTTTCTAACATTTTGATAGACTCTCTTCTAAACTGACTGCAATTGACTGATCAGTCTCCAAGTCTCCAAACTGGTAATGGTGGACCGCCAGGGCAACTTAGCTCAATAATTGTCCACAAGCCTCCAAACTCCTTCGTTGCCTTGAAGTGTCCCCTTCCCTACTCAGTCAGGCAGGGGTTAGTTTGTTCCTCCCATCTCAAAGACTTTAAGGAAATTAAAAAAAAAAAGAGAAAAGTTGAGGGACATTGACTTGATTTTCTGAGGGAGCCTTAGGCAGCTTAGAAGCAGATCAATCTGTTGAGTTCAAATTCAGGCTTGCTGAAGACTTCAAAGGCACTGACATAGATTAGGCATTAGGGATAATGGTTCACTGACCCAATGGATAAGCCTGATTACTATAAATATGAAGGTTTTACTATTGTTTTTGTTTTTCCATTATAGTAATTTGGACTGGTTACTGCTTACATAAGACTGTATAGGTTTTACCTGTGATGGAAGATAGTAATGTCTCCTCTTTTTCTTCTTTCACTCTCTCAGTCTTCCTGTCTTTATACTCCTCTGAAGAAGGATTAGGAGCTGGAAGCCATTCTGCCTTATTGACCTGGCTACTCTTTCTGTAAGGATTGGATATTTTGCCAAGGAACGGAGCAATAAAAACAATTGGAGAGATGAAACAATCTACTGAAGCAAGCATAGCAGATCCATACCCCCTTGAGTGGGCTGTGGCTAAAGGGTGCTCAGGATTATGGACAATTAGCAGGACCTAATGGGACCTAAAGAGAACCATCCTAGAGAAAAAAGGCAATCTGGGGGAGCAAAGAAAGTGTTGTGCTGGGTCAAGATAGAGTCCAAGAAGAATCCAAATCCAATTAATCATATCAATGGCCCAAAGCTAGGGAGACCAACCCAGAGTAGTTGAAGGAAACAAACTACAAAGGGGAATATAAGATGCTGGCAAGATGAGGGTTTGTCTCATGCAATTTTTCTGACTTTAATATCATTGTTTTGGGGTGGTAACATGTCATTCATCCCTTCTTACCCTATTTATCCTCCCCATGCTATACCTGATGATATTTGCCTTTGTGGCCTTGTGCAATCATTTACTATCCCTGGGCCTCAGTTTTCTCATCTATAAAATAAGGGGGTTGGACTAGAAGACCTCAAAAGTCCCTTTCATGGGGGCAGCTAGGTAGCACAGTGGATAGAGCACTGGCCTGGAGTCAGGAGGACCTGAGTTAAAATCTGGCCTCAGAGATGTACCACTCACTAGCTGTGTGACTCTGGGCAAGTCACTTCACCCCAATTCCCTCACACACACACACACACACACACACACACACACACACAAAGTCCCTTTCAGCTCTAAATTTATTATCCCATGGTCTTACAATGCATAAATTCATTGTAAAAGAGTCTACCTTGAAGTCAGAAAGAACTATGTTCATTTTTCCTTCTGACTGGCTGTGTGACCCTGGACAACTTTTTTAACCTCTCTCTCTCAGGAAACGGAATTTCCTAGGACTATAAATTGCAGAAATATTGTTGAACTACATTGGTTGAGGGATGTTTCCTTGAGGAGAATTCCCTTTACCAGTGAAATTAAGAGTATAGACCCCCTCCCCCCATTTATAGCACTAATCTATTTGTACTATCATCTAAATTAGGGATTCTGAATCTTTTCTTGATCATGGATCCCCTTTGTGGTCTAGTGAAGCCTGTGAACCCGCCTCTGAGGATAGTGATTATTCCCATAATAATTGAAGTAAATTTTAGTTGGAATTTAGTGAAAATAGTTATATTTTTTTTCCCATCCAGGTTCACAGATATGTCAAGAACCTTTGGTTGAAATATTTGTTTTACTTTATAAAGAATTGTTAATGTTAAACTATCTGAACAAAGGAAGAAAGGATAACCAGAGCCAAGATAAGGCATCCATGTGTTTGGGGAAGGATTTGTCTAATTCTCAGACGTGACTGTTCATTGGAGAGAGACTTTTAATTCCTTATTAAACAGTGAACTCCCCTACCATCAGGTTGTGAGTTCCTTGAGAGTAAGAGTTATTTATTTGTGCCTGTTTTTGTATCCCCAGAACTTAGTACAGTATTTGGCACATAGTAGGTACTTTATAAATGCTAGTTGACTGAATGACCTCACTTTGTCTTAATATTTGCCATATATACATGGCACATGCATACACATATGTGTGAGAGTGTATGTATGTGTGTATGTGTGATAGACAAGTAATAATTTTGGCATTAAAAAAAGTATATTTTTTAAAAAGTAATATTAGAGGGGTGGAGCCAAGACAGTGGAGTAAAAGCAGTGACTTGCTTGAGCTCTCCCCCAAACCCATCCAAATATCTGTAAAAAATGGCTCTAAACAAATTCTAGAGCAGCAGAACCCACAAAAAGACATAGTGAAACAAATTTCCAGCCCAAGACAGCTTGGATGGTTGATTAGAAAGGTCTATCATGCTGGGCTGGGGAGAAGCACAGTTCAACATTGTCATGCAGGAGAAATAGGCCTCACCTACGCTGGAACAGTCCTCAGAGGATTGAATCATGGGCAGCTGTGGTGTTTTCCAGACTTCTCAGCCCACAAACACAAAAGACAAATTAGAAGGTCAGTAGGAAAAGTCTGCGACTGCAGTGAGATAGAAGCTTGGTCCCAGCCACAGTCCCAGCACAGCCCTGGGGCGGCGGCTGCTTCCTGAGCTTCTGGCCCACAGATTGAGGGGGAATCAGTGGCCGTTCAGAGGGGGATTGTATGGATCTCATTGTTGGTGCTGAGGGAGGATTCTCTTGCTTTGCCTGTATTGGATCTGGGTCACAGTTCTAGGTGGCAGTCCTGGGGCAAGGAGGAGTGCTGGCGTGGTGGAGCTTGTGTCTTGGTGGAGAAGGAATCCTCCCCACAGTTCCAAGGCAGAAAATAGTGCTTGTGGTCACTCATAGACCAGAGCACAGACAAGGAAAGGAGTAAACATCTCACCCTTGATTATACCACCTTGGAAGAACTGAAAATTTATGGGTCTCTAGAATTATCTCTGAAAACAGCTGCACAAAAGCCCCAAAGCTTGGGACAGTACATTCTCCAGACTGGAAGCAGACCTCTACCTTAACAAACAGTTTAAAACTCAAGTAATTGGCTGGGATCATGAGCAAACTGTGCAAAAAAGTCAGACCATAGAATCTTTCTTTGGTAACAAAGAAGATAAAAACATACAACCAGAAGAAGACAACAAAGTCAAAGTTCCTACATCCAAAGCCTCCAAGAAAAATATGAATCAGTCCCAGGCCATGGAAGAGCTCAAAAAGGATTTTGAGAAGCAAGTAAGAGAAGTAGAGGAAAAACTGGGAAGAGAAATGAGAGTGATGCAAGAAAATCATGAAAAACTAGTCAATAGCTTGCTAAAGAAGACCCCAAAAAATACTGAAGAGAATAACACCTTAAAAAATAACCTAACCAAATGGCAAAAGAAGTCCAAAAAGCCAATGAGGAGAAGAATGCCTTAAAAAGCAGAATTGGCCAAATGGAAAAGGAAGTCCAAAAGTTCACTGAAGAAAATACTTCCTTAAAATAGAATGGAGCTAGTGACTTTATGAGAAATCAAGACACTATAAAACAAATTCAAAAGAATGAAAAAATAGAAAACAATGTGAAGTATCTCATTGGAAAAACAACTGACCTGGAAAATAGATCCAGGAGAGTTAATTTAAAAATTATTGGACTACCTAAGCCACGATCAAAAAAAGAACTTAGACATCAATCTATCAAGAAATTATCAAGGAAAACTGCCCTGATATTCTAGAACCAGAGGTTAAAATAGAAATGGAAAGAATCCACCGATCACCTCCTGAAAGAGATCCCCAAAGGAAAACTCCTAGGAATATTGTAGCCAAATTCCAGAGTTCCTAGGTCAAGGAGAAAATATTACAAGCAGCCAGAAAAAACAATTCAAGTATCATGGAAACGCAATCAGGATAACACAGGATTTAGCAGCTTCTACATTAAGGGACCGTAGAGCTTGGAATATGATATTCTGGAGGGCAAAGGAGATCCAAGAAGAAAAAAAAAGAAGCCAAGAACCACCTACCCAGCAAAACTGAGTATAATCCTTCAGGGGAAAAAAAGATATTCAGTGAAATAGAGGATTTTCAAGAATTCTTGATGAAAAGACCAGAGCTGAATAGAAAATTCAACTTTCAAATACAAGACTCAAGAGAAGCATGAAGAGGTAAACAGGAAAGAGAAATCATAAGGGATTTATTAAGGTTGAACTGTTTGCATTCCTACGTGGAAAGATGATATTTATAACTCATGAGACCTTTGTCAGTATTAGAGTAGTTGGAGGAAAAAAAAATATATGTGTGTATAGAAAGATTGATAGATAGAGGGCACAGGGTGAGTTGAAGATGAATGGGTGATACCTGGAGAATAAAATTAAGGGGTGAGAGAGGATTATACTGGGAGAAGGAGAAAGGGAGTGGTAGAATTGGGATTAATCATCTCACATAAAACAGACAAGAAAAGGCTTTTACAATGGAGGGGAAGTGGGGGAAGGTGAGAGGGAATGAGTGAATCTTATTCTCATTGGATTTGGCTTCAGGAGGGAATAACATTCACACTCAATTGGGTATGGACATGCTGGCCTTGCCTGAACAAATTCAACCCAAATCTTCTTTCAGCCAGAGAAAAAGTTTATTAGAGATAAACCATATGGGCCAGGTGATGAGTGGGCATGACAAAGTCTCAGCGTTTAAATGGGGGCCAGGGTGGATCTTATATACACTAAAGTAACTGAGTGACCAGAGGAGGGGCTGGGAAAAGCGTCTAGGTGAGAATTCTGATTGGAATGTCTGAGAAATTGAATGGACAATGGGAATAGATAAGATTAAGAGGTGGGGCTAGGACTTTCAAAGGGAGATAAAGGGAGTCATAAGGAACTGTTTGAGACCAAGAGTAAGAAAAGTTTAAGGGTTTTCTGGGGCCTGTAGACAAATGGGAGCCAAATTCTTTTTGGAGAAAGGGGCAAAGGTCTCAGCTTGGGCCCATACCCCAACAGTATTGCTAGGTCAAAGGGTATGCATGGTCTTATAGCCCTTTGGGCATAGTTCCAATTGCTCTTCAGAGTGGTTGAATCACTTCACAACTCCACTAATAGAGCAATGGTGTCTTTATTTTCCTCATATCTCCTCCAACATTTGTCATTTTCCTTTTCTGTGAAATTAGCCAATCTGATAGGTGTGGGGTGGTACCTCAGAGTTGTTTTAATTTGCACTACTGAGTGAACAACAAATACAAGTTTGTTCCTTTCCCTTCCCCTACACCACTTTGTGCCCAGCTAGGGTGGCAACAAGACCGTTTAGATGGAACCTATTGCTGTTGGGCCTTATTTCCTCTCCCTTATTGCCTTCCTCCTGCCATTAATAGGAGAATGATGTCTAGATGCTGCTTTGGGGCAAAGACCAGAAAAAGCATGGTTCCTGAGACATTCTTGGAAATGGTAGATCAGTGAAGAGAGGTGTGACATCCACAAAGTCAAGAGACAAGTGCAAGATGGTAAGTCTGCGTTAGTAGAACAGGGTGGAGCGTGGAGCAAGCTGGAGGGAAACTCTGAGATCAGGGTAGCCATCTGCAAGTGAAATTGGTCACACCTCTTCTGAAGTTGCCTTTTTTTTTCACTTTTTAAAGCTTTTAAAAAAGGGATATTTACTTCAAAGCTATAGCAAGAACAGAATCACAAATCTTTTCCCCCATTATCTAGGGGCATTCTCTATACTATACCATGTAAATCCCTGGGAAGAGTGGACTCAATGCAGTTTCTATATAGCATTTGCCCCACAAAGGTCATTTCCAAATGTGGCATGGTTGATTGGATGGATGAGTCTACATCTGTATTGCTCCATGCTGGACTCAGCTGGGCAGTTTCTGGGGACCTCCCTCCTTAATATGTGGTTTCCAGCAAATCCTTGCATGGACTCTAGCTCCTGGATTTCTGGTGGCTTGCTCTCCTGATCTTTTGGAGATCACTAGGTTGTTGCCAACCCTTCCCGCCCCCCTCTCCCCACATCACCTTAATTGAAAACTAGAAAGACCAAACACAAAGGGTAAAAGAACAGAGGCCCATATTCTCTGGCCATATGTTAACCTAGTTTGGGGGAGGGTCCAAAGCCTTTTCCTTTACAACATTGTCTCTCTCACTGGAATGCAGCCAGGCATGCAAGTACCCAACCAAAAGCCTTTGGTTCTCTCACGGAAGATCTTATTGTTCCTTCTCTGCTGGAGTGGAAAGAGGTTTAACTCACTGGGCTCAAATCCCAATCCAAGCTCAGAAACATGCCTTCTATCTCCCTTCCTCCCTTCCTGCTCCTCTCTTCTCTGCTCCTACTTCCCACACTCTTCTTTGGCTTCTACAGTGGACAAAATACTCTGGGAAGCAGCTTCTAGTTCAACACAAGATAGGAGAACAATAAATTCATCATTATGATGAGATTAATTGGTAATTAAAAATCCAGCCAATTTATGTTAAGGGGGGGGGATTAATTAGATAAAACAGGAGGCAAACTACTTAGCTTTGCAATTTCCCCTTAATCTGAGGAAAAATGAATTTTTAAAAAAAATCAGAGTTTCTATAAAGCCTTTAGGAAGTAAGTCAGATTTAATTATACTCCTGAGTAATGACCCACTTCTCTATCCTTCTTTCTTACCTGTTATAATTTGCTATTTATAAGTAGATGTCTATCTCCATATTTAAAAGCCATAATGAATATCTGGGTAATTTTCCAGATATCCTAGAAAATTTGAAACTAATGTTGTTAAATGGAGGGAAATAATAAACAGACCCCTCCAAGGAAATGTTTACATTGAAAGTGAGTTCTTGGGGTTTAATTGACTTCTAGTAGTGCTGATTTTTCCCCAGGTGCCCTTCATGACAGAAACATCTTTCCTCTAAGTAGCTACAACTGGAGTTCTAACTTGTAACAACAGGAAAAGCTTCATTAACTGGAGCTCAACTAACTGACAAGATTCAGTTAACTGGGATCTATTTCTTCACTTTTAGGAAAAAGAGGCAAATGATGAAATCAAGGATTTATTCAAAAATATACCAGAGAAGTTTTTATTGGCATAGATTCTGTCTGGTCTCCTATTGCTTCTAACTTCATTTTCCTTAACTGTCAAATTAAAGGACCTCTCCCAGCTCTCTTTCTCTTTTTTTTTTATGAGTTTGCTGTAAATCTTTTTTTTTTTTTTTCAGCCAAAGACAAGGTTTATTAGAACATCCATCATATTGGGCAGACTCTCAAGGAGTCTGAATATTAGTAAGCTATTGACTAGATTACAAGAATCTGATCAGTGGCTAGATTTTAAGAATCCAAGCAGTGGCTAGATTTTAAGAATCCAAGCAGTGGCTAGATTATAAGAATCCGAGCATCTTAATGGAGACAAGGTGGACCTTTTATACAGAAAGCCTGTGGGAGGGATCTAAGAGTGGCCAAGTAGTTTGGGGTGATGGGAGGAGGGGCCTAAGGAGATCTAGATGGGAGGGGAAATGGCCAGGGGCCATAGGGAGGTAAGACAATGGAGGGGAGATTGGGTGTAGCCACAATGAAGGCCAGTTGATGGGATTATATCCTCAGGTGAATGCCAGAGATTTGGCCACGTGGGAAAGTTCAGGGTTTTTCCTTTCTGGGGCCCAGATCCCAACCCCATCATTCCCCCCTCAAACAAATGGAACCCAAATTCTTTTGGAGTAAGGGGCAAAGGTCTTGGCTTCTGAAACTGCTTCCTGTTGGCAAGGGTGTAGAGCTCTCCCTGCCTCGAGGGGATCCCAAAGAGGAGGTTGACTGGAACCAAGCACAGGCTGCCTCCAGGGAATGATTGTGGGGACATTGGCTGTTTGCTACCAACTGTAGGTGAATGACCCATAGTCTGGAAGACATAAATCTGACAGAAAAAAACTGCAGGGCCCAGATATAAAGCAATGTAAATCTTGGTATAGTGTTATCAGGCATTTCTTCATTCTGGCATTTCTCCCCATTGCTGTTCAAGATTGGAAGTGGGTTAGGGGAGTGTGAAAAAAATTACCTGTCGGATCTATGGATAAGGGAAAAGTTCACAACCAAAGAAGAGATAAAGAGGATCAAGGGAGGTAAAATGGATAATTTTGATTACATAAAGTTAAAAAGTTTTTGCACAAACAAAACCAATGCAGCCAAAATTAGAAGGAAAGCAGGAAACTGGGAATATTTTTTTCACAACAAATTTCTCTGACAATGGTCTCATTTCTCAAATATATAGGGAATAGAGCTAAATTTATAAAAATAAAGGCAATTTTTCAAATGACAGTTGAAGGATATGAACAAGTAGTTTAAGAAAAAGAAATCAATAGTCATATGAAAAAATGCATTGTCATAATATTAGAGAAATTAAAATTAAAACACCTCTGAAGTATCACCTCATACCCATCAGATTGACTAACATGACAGAAAAGGGAAATGACAAATGCTGGAGGTGATGTAGAAAATAGTACACTAAATGCACTCCTGGTTGAGTTTGCGAACTGGTTCAACCATCTGGAGAGTAATTTTAAACAATACACGAAGGGCTTTACCTGTGGATGTTCTTTGACCTAGTAATAGCATGACTAGGTCTATATCATAAAGAGATCAAAGGAAAAAGAAAAGAACCCATATGTACAAAAATATTTATAGCACTTCTTTTTTTTGGTGGAAAAGAATTGGAAGTTAAGGGGATGTCCATCAACTGGGGAATGTCTGAACAAGTCATGGTATAAGACTGTCATGGGATTCTATTATGCTATAAGAAATGACAAAGAGTATGGTCTTTGATAAACCTGGGAAGACTTATATTAGCTGATGCAAAGTGAAGTGAGCAAAACTAGGAGAACATTGTACACAGTAACAGCAATATTGTAATAATAATAAACTGTGTAAGACTTAACTACTCTGTTCAGTAGAATGATTCATGACAATTCCAAAGCACTCACAATGAAAAATGTTATCCATCTCCAGTGACAGAACTGATGAACTCTAAGAACAGATTGAAGCATATTTTTTCACTTTCTTAATTTTTCTTTCTTTCTCTTTCTTTTGGTATCATGGCTAATGTGAAAATATGTTTTGTGTGACTTCATATATATACTGAACACCATATCTCTTGTCTTCTCATTGGGCAGGGTAGGGGGTAGAGAATTTGGAACTGAAAATTAAAAAAAAATTTAATAAAAGATTTGAAATGGGGACGACTTTGACTCATTTCCTTGATCTTCAACTACTAATACCCACATACATTGTCCTTGATGGCCTAGCTCCAATTAGTCTTGGATTCACTTGTGATATTAAACTCTTTTTCCACCTCTCTTAGATTATTGAGTTTCTGGAACACCATGCCTCTTTTCTCATTGATATAGAAGACACTTGGGTGAGTTGGTGATATGTAGGTTTCATGTCTCTCCTTGAACCATGCTCTAAGCCTTCCTAAAACAAAGCAAGTCCTGACAACTGGGCTTTTTATTTAAAAAAAAAAAGCAAAACAAACCTTCAGAAAATTAAATCAAACAAATTTAGTGCCTTTATCCTGTAAAGGAACAGCTAGGTGGCACAGTGGATAGAGCACCAGACCTGGAGTAAAGAAGACTCATCTTTCTTAGTTCAAATCTGGCCTCAGACACTTACTAGCTGTGTGACCCTGGGCAAGTTACTTACCCTTGTTTGCCTCAGTTTCCTCATCTGTAAAATGAGCTGGATAAGAAAATGGCAAACCATACCAGTGTCTTTGCCAAGAAAACCCCAAATGGGGTCAAAAAGGAATGGACACAACTGAAAAATGACTGTACAACAACAAAATCCCGTAAAGAGATTCTCTGAAAGAGATGGAAGGCATTCTGGTTTTGGTTCTGGGGCACTGGCATCATACATTCTTGAAAGGAATAGAACTAAAAGTTTTGTTTTTAGTGTCTCTCTGCAGAATCCAGTTTCTATGTGGGGTTTCTACTTTTGGCAAAGATTTTGTCCACCTGTTCTCTTTCTAGGTGTGGCCTTTTTGATTCCATACTCTCTGATGCTATAGTAAAAGAAATCAGCCTGATTTCTTGTATGGTAATGGCCAAGGTTTGAGCTCCTAAGTAATAATTCTTTGATGGAATTGGGCTGCTATTTAAAAACCAAGAAAATATCTCAAGGTGGGAGGTAGTGGGATAGTAAGTGGACTTAGGGTCAAAAGTCCATTTGAATTTTGACCACCATTTAATAGACACATAAAAAATGAGGACTGTAATAATGTCTACTTCCCAGGGTTGTTTTGAGAATAAAAAATGAGGTAATATTTGTAAAGCACTTTGCAAATCTTAATCTAGCTATGGTTATGATTATGATTATTGTTATCATTATTATTATTATGTGGTGCTGATTCTGACTATACAGCTAATAATATGTATGATGTTGGAAAAGTCACAGCTTCTTGAACCCTATTTTTTTCAAAAAATTCTTTTTTTTTTTTGGTGAGGCAATTGGGGTTAAGTGGCTTGCCCAGGGTCACACAGCTAGTGTCAAGTGTCTGGTCTGAGACCGTATTAGAACTCAGGTCCTCCTGACTGGTGCCCTATCCACTGTGCCATCTAGCTGCCCCTGAACCCTATTTTTGCATTTATAAAATAAGAGGGTTGGACTAGATAATAAGTAATAATAATAATAAAGGCTAAGTGATTTTCCTAAAGTCACACATCCAGTTACCTGCAGTCAGAATCAGTGTCACATGGCTATTAAGTGGCAGAGTTAGCATTCAAACTCAAGTCTGCTGACCCCAAGTTCACTATTCTTTCCCACTAACTCCCACCTCCAGAGATCTCCTTTGTTTTTAGATAACAAGCCTGACACCATCAAAGACTTATTACTTACGGCTAAAAGCCTTGCCCATGGTCAAACCCTGTGAAGTCGGTGCTATTATTATAATCTCCATTTTACAGATCAATCAATCAACATTTATTAAACGTCCATTATGTGCCAAGCACTGTACTAAGTGTTGAGGATGTAAAAAAAGGGCAAAAAACAGTCCCTGCCCTCAAGGACCTTACAATCTAGAGGAGACAACAAGCAAACTTGGATGAAGCAAGCTATAAGGAAGATAAATAGGAAATAATTAATAGAGGGAAGGCACTAGAATTAAGGTTTCCAATAAGTGAGACCTCTATTCTTACTGTGTGACTTACAGCAAATCCTAGCATGGTCTAGCTCCTGGTCTTCTGTTTTGCTCTTCTGACCTTTTGGAGCCGAGAAAGAGGCCTCCAGTGTTGCAGCTGTGTTCAGTCTTTTACTAGTGGGCGAATGGTTGTATGACCATCTTGAGAAAGAAGGACAACTTTCAAAATCTCAATCTGCATGAGAATAGCTCTTGGCAGGGAGGTCCTATACAGACACATATCTCCTGCGATACCTCATCTACAGTAGATGACTCTGTTTCCTGATTTGAAGGACCTGTATGTAGTACACCAGGTCATTGTTTGTTTTGTTTTTTTTTTTTGAGCGGGACCATTTTTGGTTAAGACATCCTTATCAACTGATTTCCTTCCTAGACCAGCCAATAAAATGACAGAAGGGACAATATATTCTAGAATCTTGAATGAAGTATAAAGGGAAGCTTTTGTTTTATTACTGCTTTATGAAGCATAAAAAAATGTTCTGTGGTAGAATTAGAGGAGCAGTTTGTCATTGACTGGCCAAGATTAGGCATGCACCTGGTGATCTAAAAATTAAGGTTGCCACCTCTAGGATACAATTGAGGTAGGAGAACTCTGTGAAACATGATTCTCTGTGAAACACAGGCAGCAGAGAAAATAGCCACTTGTGGAAAAAGAGGTCATCTGAGGGCAGATCACTCATTGCCTTTCCCTTTGAATCTCTAGCAAAGGGCAGTGCAAAAGGAGGGAATTTTCCCCTGAAGATTCTGAAACTGAACTATCTACTGGGCAGAAAAAGACTGACAAATATCAATTAAAGAAAAACATTTAAAGATATCAAATCTTTTGTTAATCTCATGTTAAATTTGTCCCCATGGCTTTTTGCCAATGAGAATCAAACAAATAGCACCTCATTTTATCTGGGTGAGAATAGAATTTGTGGAAAATGTGGTTAGGGATGTTACTTCTGCATATCACTCAATCAAGGGTTGAATGCCTATGTAACAGCATTGGAGTCAGTTTAAACTAGGAGAGAATGTGAGAAATAGCTATTTTTTTTTAATTTCCACAAAAGTCATGTGGAACCTAAGGAATGCACTCTAAAGGGCTAGGTGGAAGTTGAACGTAAGAAGCCTTATTAGAATAAGAAAACACTATTGGTGGTGAATAGACTAACTGGTGGAAAACCACTTCTGAGGTTAGGTATAGATTAACATCAAAAGGGGTGTTCCCAAATAAAGGCTAGGGTCTCCAAATTGTGGGGAGTGGGAGATGTAATTAGGGGCAGAGACTCACAGTGGGGAAATTAGGGCTTCAGATAGGCTGTAACCCCTATAGTACTTAGCCAATGGGGAAACAGGGGAAGGAAATTCAAACAGGGAATAGGGAATAAAAGGTATGCATCTGTCAACACATGTACTCTCACATGCATGCTCACACACGTGGGACTCCCAGGTCGTTAATAAAGCTTTTTCCTCATTCAACAATGGCTTTATGGAATTCTTGATATAGGTAACAAATCTGGAAAAGTAAGGGAAATAATCTCATTATTAAGTAGGAAACTGCTTTGAATGTTGGTTTTTGAAACTCTCATAAAGGATATCACAGGCAATCCTGCATGTCTCATGGGAGGAGAGTAAATTCATTTACCTACTGCAGGTAACTCAGATTTCACTGATCAGCTGTCCTAACTGCTTATGAGAATGGGGATAATGAACCTTTGCTGGTCACTAAAAGCAATTTAATAGGCTAAAGTGGAGAGAAGACAAAGGAGAATATGATCCAGGAGAGTAATCAGGGTATAACACTCTAGTCAAGAAAGGAAGGAAGGAAACAAGCATTTTAAGAGTGCATACTTCGTGCCAGGCAATGTGTTAAGTGCTTTACATACATTATCTCTTTGAGTCCTTACAACAACCCTGAGAGGTAAGTGCTATTATTATCCTCATTTTCCAGATGAGCCTGTTGTTTGTTGTTCAGTCATTTCAGTAATGCCCAACTCTCTGGGACTTCATTTGGGGTTTTCTTGGCCAAAATACTGGAGTTGTTTGCCATTTCCTTCTCCAGTTAATTTTATAGATGAGGAACTGAGGTAAACAGGGTTAAGTGATTTGCCTAGGGTCACACAACTAGTTAAGTGTCTGAGACCAGATTTGAGCTCAGTTCTTCCTGACTCCAGCTTCTTCTGGTCAAGCCAAATAAGCCAGCAGTGTCCGTAATTTCAATAGGTTAGGGATGAGTTGTGAAATGGAGATGAGAGCAGTGGTCAAGTCATTTGGAGGTAGGTTGGTCAGGTTAATGGAGAAAACAGGAGAAATCATGAACATTTTACAATTTGTTTTGTAGAATGTCTGAGCACACAATAAGAGTATATTTACGGTAGGTCATGCTCTCACTATACCCCTCCCTCTCTCCACTGTATCAGCACTGCTGACCCGGACCCTTTGTCCACATAAGTCATGTAACTCCAGATGCTCTGAGAACATCTTTGTGGGTTTGCTCACAATCTGCCACCTTTCCCTTTCTGGGGCTGAATCACACTCTTTATCCCTTTTAATTGGAATTCAGTGTAGTTATTTTCATATTAGAATTTAAAGGTGATGTGAAGAATGGCATACTGACAGTGATTCACACATTTCTTCACAGTGACTGATTCTATTAATGGCATGAGGCTTTCAAAAAAAATCTCATGTGTTTTTCCTCTTCCACAAAGGGGTCTGACAGGATGGATACCTGACACTTGTTTTTAAACCCTGACCCTCATTCCACTCCTCTCCCCACTTGCCTGTACTAGATAGAGCACACCATAGGGTATATAGAGCAGACAAGGAAAGTGAGTTTCATAGAGGTGAAAGGAATCCCCTTAAAGGTCACCTAGTTAGTGACAGCTGGGGCTAGAATCCAGGTCTTCTGACTCATAAACCTGAATTCTTTCCTTTACACTATACTTCCAAAGCTCTCTGTTAGCTTGCATGTAGAAAGCTGGTCTGAATGATTCACTAGATGTTACCCACCAATGAAAGGAAAATATGAAAAGCCTGTTTGTCAGATAGGGATTTTCCTTAGAAGCCTGAGTCAGAATGCATAAAAAAATGGCTGTGGTTGCTCTGTACCTTTCAATAGAGAAGAACAGATGATCATTGATAAAGCTGTTGACAATACCAAAGCTTAGCTTCTTGTGTCATCCTGGGTGATGTGGCCCTAATTCAATCAATCACATGTTATGGCATGTGTAGAACCCTTAGTGTGCTGGGGTTTTTTTTTTTGTTTGTTTGTTTGTTTTTAACGTACACACTGATTCTTACTTGGGAAATCCTAATGAAGATACACTAATCCTGGAAAAATTAATCTGTCCTGAACAAAACCAAAGTGGGGACCTAGGGTGGCATTGAAGTGGGGCACAAATCTTAAATTTTTCTTTTATGTGTATCTTTATTAAATAAGTTTCTATACTATCAATTGATTCTATAATTAGAGCAAATAAGTATGGGACCTTGCCTTTGTTCCTCAAAATACTCAATCTGATGAGCAAAGGTATATTCAAGTAATAGAATATTTTGATGCAGCAAAATATGACAAATAAGATGACTAGAGAGACCTGGAAAGGCTTACATGAAATGCTAATAGAGTTTCAAGAAAAAAGAATAGACTATAGTTTGACTCCAACCAAATTGAAATTTTGTTGGATTATCTGTGTATTTACATTTTTGGATGACCTGAGTAAATTATTGCTAGGTGACAAAGTGGATATTGGTGTCAGGAAGACCTGAGTTCAAATCCAGACTCAAGTACTCTAGCTTGTGACCATAAGCAGGTCACTTAAATTCTGTCTGCTTCAGTTTCTCAATATGTAAAATGTGAATAATAATATTCCTCGTTTGTGTGAGGAGACTATTCTCAGATAAAGTTGACACTTTATCTGAAACTTAGAGAGCACTAAGTGACTTGCTCAAGGCCACATAGTCAATATATGTTAGAGGTGAGACTCAAATCAAAGTGTTCCTGGTTCAGAGGTCAGCTTTATATGTATTATACTTACATAAGAAATATTAGACCTATTTCCTTCTCTTGCTGAGCTTATTCCAGTCAGGAAGACAATCTGCAGTGCTAGTAATAACCAAAGACCTGGCTTCATGCAGTTTAGGCTAATTTTTCCTTAAAAAGTATTGAAATTGTCCTTGATACTGATTTGGATTAAGGGAGTAAAACTTGCACTATTGATGTGGCTTCTTGGTTGCCTGAGTTCAAAAAAGCCCCAAGAGCTCCAGCTGCTCCTTGATGTTTAACCAACAGATCAGCATTGCCAACAGAAACAAGGGAGCTATGCTAAATCTCCTTTTGTTAACTGTCAGACCTTTGAGAATTTTATTTTATTCCAGTATCAGACTTTGAGATTCTAGAGCATTCTGATCAACCCTAGCCTGCAACACAACCCTAACCTAAATGAAACCATTTGAAGACAAGTAAGTGCTAAACTCTGGGGTGCGTACAATTTGGAGTTGAGAGAGAGGGGTAAAGTTTGGAGCTAGGAGATAAGAGGAGTCAGTATAGGCTGGAGTATGTCTGTTATTTGAGGACCATGGCATCAGGAAGGTGATGCCAGGACTTGCAAGTGAATTGGATTTAAGTGAGGGAGGGCTG
>NW_020954610.1:15831562-15991291 GCF_900497805.2 Vombatus ursinus | reverse complement strand
TGATGCCAGGACTTGCAAGTGAATTGGATTTAAGTGAGGGAGGGCTGTGCAAAGTCACCAGCCTTACTTTCTCCTCTGGAGCCATCTGGGTCCAGTTGCAAGATATAGATCAGGACCATTGGAGATAGCGCTGGATGAGATGGGGGATCTTGGCCTTTTTAAGCTAAGGCCTTTAACACGTCTCAGTTGCTTTCACATTGGATGTTCTCTAGACCAACATAATAACCAGTCCAGTTTTCAAAAATATAAATATATCCTATCAGTGTCAATCTCTTGGGTATGTTTATGCAATTTATTTCCTCCATCAAGAATGACTTTTGCCTAATTCTACTTACCTTCCAAGGCCCAGCTCAAGACATCTCCTCCAAGAAGCCTCTACAGACACACTCCATGTTGGGTAATGGCATTAAAACTCTTTGTAGGCCAAACACATGCATGATATTATAATTTTAGTGGATGTTGTTGATCTGTTGCAGGAGGCATACTTTTTTCATGTTAAGTGTTAAATTATATTATCATAAATTGTGTTCTAATTGGATCTTGCTGCATTTTGTGGATAGAGTTAATATCCTTACAAATCCATGACATTGGTAAACACCATTGGCACAGATACATCTCTGTCTTATGTACCTCATTTGACACTGATAATTGGTGTCATTGAATTTAGTTTTCTCTGTGGTTACATTTATCAAGGAATCATCTATGATTTTAGTATGTATGTCAAACTCTTTATTGAAGGATAAAACCTTAAAACAGTTTTGATCTAGAAAAATGTTTTGTGAAATCAACATATAATGAATGTGGGGGGAGGGAAATCTTATATTTTCTATGTCTTTCAATCAATTACGTAATTATGAAGATGGTACATAAAACAGCTTTGGCTAAAGTCTACCTATTCTAGGCCCATAATCTCCTCAAGAATGTCTCAATATATATACAGTTCATTTCTATAAAGATTTTATAAAGATAGGAAAGAAACCATATGGGTTGATAATTACTGATGTTCCCTTGATCACCTTTGGGGGATAATAATATTATCTGTAATTTTCAAAAGTTCTTTTGGTCTCATCCCCCTCCTTGAGACATCTTATAAAATGATCCCTTGATCATTCAAGACTGTGTCATCTCCAGCATGGATTTTATCATGCTTTTCATATCACTAGACTAAGAAAATACAGGATTCTTCCAAAAGCAAGAATACTCAGTTAATATGTACAGATTCCTCTGTAAAGTAAATCCAAAGGGAACAGAAAAGACTGGCATGTTTGTGTATAATTTCTCACAATGACTATATTTCTTATTCTCATGAGACTCCCTTCCCCACCCCTTTTATCCTTACTTTCTTCTAGACTTTGAAAATAATAATGTGTCAATTCAGCATATGAAATCTGATTCTTTTAGGGATATGCTGAAAATTAGACAGTGTGAAAGCATCATTGTTATTCCCAAGCATTCCATTCACAATAAACTCTTTACTGTTCATTGAAACCAAGATAATCAGATTAAATTTTTTGACCTTCCAATGGATGTGTTATTCATACTCCTATAAAGTGTGGTCAGCCTGACTAATGTGGCAATGGGAATTGAGAATGTCTCCATTAAAATATACCATCTCTAGATTGGTTGTAGGGAGTTAATAGTCATGTAGGACACTGAAACCCCTGGCCCAAGCTTGATATCTTTTCAAAGTTGGGTGGGGAAAAAACAAAGAACTTTTTGGTGGTGACCTAGAGTAACTCTTTACAATCAAGCTAGTTAAAAGTGTAGTACTAGTCCAGCATTTGACACAGTGCTTGGCACATAGTAGGAAATTAATAAATATTTGTTGACTTGACTTATCACCACAATCACATACATATTTAGAATGTGTAGGAATAATAACTCTATCCACAAAATGCAGTAAGATCCAATTAGACCACAACTTATAACAATGTGATTTAATATTTAATATAAAAGAAGTATACCTCCTGAAACATATCAAGAACATCCACTAAAATTATAATATCATGTGTTTGGCCTACAAAGAGTTTTAATGCCATTACCCAACATGGAGTATGTCTGTAGAGGCTTCTTGGAGGAGATGTCTTGAGCTGGGCCTTGAAAGGTAAGTAGGATTAGGCAAAAGTCATTCTTGATGGAAGAAATAAATAGCATAAATATACCCAAGAGACCAACACTGATAGGGTATATTTATCTTCTGAACACAAAAAAAATTCATTAAAACCAAATATCAAAAGAAATGCCCAGAATCTATAGTTTGGCAAAAAACAAACAAACAAACAAATGAACAAACAAACAAAAATACCCCAAACCTGTAAGAGAACATGAAATAAGTAAGAAAAAAGATTTTTGTTAAATTAGATCTTCAACTAAGCTATCTGCTTGGCTGCAAAACATCTTTTTGACAGACATTTATTTCTGGGCAAGTCAAACATTTCAGCAATGCATTCTCACAGGACAATTAAACTAATTCATATTTGATGTGCAGAAGTGGTATTATAATTGGGAAACTTTCTTGGTGAGTCTGTCAGTTGAATCTGGGGTATAGTTTTTGTTTATCTTCCTGGAAG
The DNA here is from genome assembly GCF_900497805.2 of Vombatus ursinus. NCBI lineage: Eukaryota > Metazoa > Chordata > Mammalia > Diprotodontia > Vombatidae > Vombatus > Vombatus ursinus. The sequence goes on along the minus strand of NW_020954610.1, from coordinate 15,988,721 downwards.
TCTCTCTGATGGGAAGTGGTTAAATGATTTCCTTGATTTCTCTTTTTCATACCACCAGGAATATTAGGCTAAAGTAATGCTGTCATGTCAGGACTACTAAGTTGAGCAGGAAGAGCCTGAGTTGTGTATTAGATGGGAATACCCAATGGCAGCAAGAAATGGCACTAGGGCATTGAGATGGTCAGTATTGAAGGCTTGTGGTATTCCTGGACTTATGTTTTAGAGGTTGTACAAAGCCAGGTATTCTAAAAAAGACAAATAACTTGAAGCTATGATTAACAATTCATACATTTTATAGCATTCTTATACCCATATTATCTCACTTGATTCTGAACGGAGTGCCTAGCACACAGTAAAAGTTTAATACCTGCTCATTGATTGATTACAAAATTTAGTGACAAAAGGCAGACTGGTATTATTATCCCTTTTTTTTTTCAGATGAAGAAACTGAGATCAAGAGAGGTTAAGTGATTTTCACTTAACATGCCCCACAATTGTCAGATTATGGTTGCACCCACTTGTATTCTTAGCTACTGGGGAGTCAGAGGCTTTGGGATCTCTTGAACTTGGGAGTTTTGAGCTGCAGCATGCTATGATGTTTGAGTGTCCACACTAATTTCAGCACTGATATGGTGAGCCCCAGGAAGGGGAGGTACCATATCGTCTAAGGAGGGATACAGGTCAGCAACAGAGCAGGTTGAAGCTCCCATGCCAAATGGTAGTGAGATAGGGCCTGTGAATAGTCCCTGCACTAGGTATGGAGATCTAATCCTGGAAAAAAAAGCCAACCAACCATATTCCAAAATATATCAGCAGACATCATGGTTAGGAGGGACCTCAGAACCATTTGGTCCAAACCGCTATGCTTTACCATGAATCTGTTCTGTAACATCCTCAACAAGACAAAATCATGGTACCTAACAGTTGGAAGGGACCTAAGAATTTTATCTTCAGTTCTGGAATACTTTTGAATCAATGCCATTTATAAATTTCAACTTCAGTAGTAGTTGTATTCCTTAAATTCCCTAGAAGAGTGTCTTGCAGTACATTCTCATTAAATAATTCTATTTTCTTCTCTTCCTTTGCCTATTAAACTATTTCATTGATTATGACATTAAGAACCTTTCATTGCATGTCATGGATGACTACCGTCAGTGCTGAGGAAAGTTTTTTTGTTTATACTAGCCTTATTTATAAAGGGTGTTCACAAAGGCTTAGTGTAGTTTTAAGTTTTAAAGCTACTGTAAGACTTAGGAGTTAAAGAAGGTATCTTTAGGATCCCTCTTTAAACTTTATAGCTTAAAATTTTACTAAGATTTTGGGGACCTGTATGTATATGGATTTGAATATTTTATCACTGAAAAGTTGCATGACTTTGGGAAAGTCACTTCTCCCTGAGCCTCAGTTTCCTCATGTGCAAAAAAGGGTTAATAACATGTACTCTGTTTACTTCACATAGTTATGGCAAGGATCAAATAAATGGACTGATGGAGCGAAGGTGCTTTGTAAACTAAAGCATTATAAAACCATTATCATTACCACCACCATTGTCCTCACCATTACCATTATTACTAAGGTAGCTGATACTCATCACAAAGTCTTTTTTCCCCACCCTTTCCTTGACCTCTCAAAGACTATTGTTCTTTGAAGAAAATAATTCTGTATAAATTTGAATTGAGTAAGTGGAAGTTAATTACTACATGAGACTTCAAGAAACAATAAAACCAAGTCAAAAGAATGAAAAAAATAGAAAAAAAGTGAAATATCTCATTGGAAAAACAACTAACCTGCAAAAAGATTGGGGACAGATAATTTAAACATTATTGGCCTACCTGAAAGCCATAATAAAAAAAGAGCCTAGACATCTTATTTCAAGAAATTTTCAAGGAGAACTGCTCTAATATCTTAGATCCAGAGAGTAAAGTAGAAATTGAAAGAATCCACCAATCACCTCCTGAAAGAGATTCCAAAATGAGACTCCCAGGAACATGATAGCCAAATTCTAGAGCTACCAGGTCAAGGAGAAAATGTTGCATATAGCCTGAAAGAAACAATTCAAATATTGTGTAGCCACATTCAGAATCACAGTTTCCATGTTAAAGGAATGAAGGGCTAGGAATATAATATTTTGGAAGGCAAAAGAGTTAGGATTACAATTGGGAATAACATACCCAGCAAAACCAAGTATAATCCTTCAGGGGAAAATATGGATAGGTAATGAAATAGAGGATTTAAGAGCATTCCTGATGAAAAGACCAGAACTGACCAGAAAATTTGACATTCAAACACAAGACTCAAGAGAAGCATAAAAAGGTAAACATGAAAGAGTAATCATAAGAGATTCAATAAAATTAAACTGTTTGCATTCCAATATGGAAAGATGATTCATGTAACTCCTAAGAACTTTATCATTATTACAACAGTTATGAGGAGTCTGCATAGGCAGAGGACATGAATGTGAGATGATTTTGTTGGGATTATCTAAAAAAAAGTAAGGATGGAAAAGAGGGGATGCACTAGGAAAAGGGGAAAGGGAGAGGTAGAATAGGGAAAACTTTCTCACATGCACTGAAGGAAGAGCTTTTATAGTGGAGAGAAAATGGGGGATGGCAAGCAACGCTTGAACCTCACTCTTGTCTAAATAGGTTCAAGGAGGGAAACACACACACACACACACACACACACACACACACACACACACCCAATTGGGTATAGAGATCTATCTTACCCAGGGAAATAAGAGGGGGAGGGAATAAGAGATATAGGGAGGATAATAAAAGGGAGGACAGATTAAGGGAGGCAGTGGTTAGAAGCAAAATAGATTTTTGACTAAGGACAGAATAAAAGGAGAGAGAAGGATAAGTAGGAGCAAATAGGATGGAGAGAAATACAAGGTTAGTACTCACAACTGTGAATGTGAATAGGATGAGCCCACCCATAAAATGTAAATGGATAGCAGAATGCGTTAGAAACCAGAATCCAACAACATATTGTTTCTAAGAGACACACTTGAAACTGAAAGTCAGAGTTAAAATAAAGAACTGGATCAGAAATTATTACGCTTTAGCTGAAGTAAAAAAAGGCAGGGATTACAATCATGATTTCAGACAAAGTGAAAGCAAAAATAGACCTAATTAAAAGAGATAATCAGGGAAACTACATTTTACTAAAAGGTACCATAGACAATGAAGTAATATAAATAAATGTTTACAGCAAATTTCTCTTACAAAGGCCTCATTTCTCAAATGTAAAGGGAATTGAGACAAATTTGTAAAAATAAGAGCCATTCCCCTATTGATAAATGGTTTAAGGACATAGGCAGTTTTCAGATGAAGAAATTAAAGCTATCTATAGTCATATGAAAAAATACTCTGAATCACTATTGATTAGAGAAATACAAATTAAAACAACTCTGAGGTAGATTGGCTAATATGACAGAAAAGGAAAATGATAAATGTGCAGGGGATGTGGAAAAATTGGGATGCTAATGTACTGTTGATGGAACCACTCTGGGGAACTATACGCAAAGGGCAACTGAACTCTGCATACCCTTTGATCTAGTAATACCACTATTAGGTCTGTATTTCAAAGAGAAAAGACCTATTTGTACAAAAATATTTGTAGCAACTCTTTTTGTGGTAACAAAGGTTTGGAAATTGAGATGTCCATCAATTAGAAATCCCAGTAACATCAATATTGTATGATGATCAACTGAGAATAACTTAGCTATTCTCAACAATACAATGATCCAAGGCAATTCCAAAGGACTCAAGATGAAAAATGCTACCCACTTCTAGAGAAAGAACTGATGGATTCTGAATGCAAATCAAAGCATACTATTTTTCACTTTCTCTTTTTTTTCCTGGCTACCTTTTCTGCTTTATTTTTCTTTGCCTTAACAAAGTAACCAAGTAGCAATACCTGAATGGGTATTTGTAGACTTTGTGGCTACTGCTTCATGAATTCTAGAAGTCCTAGGTGCTGACTGGCAGCAGGAGGTGTTTCCTGCAACTACAGTGTTTTTTGGAGGAAAAGATGGCCACTAATAGGAGGGTGAGCCATGAGCAGCTAACTGGCCAGAACATATGAACTCTGAATGAGTGACTCAGAGATTGCAGATCTGAGGTGAGTGTCTGTTCAGCAGTCCCACATGTTTTAAGTATCAGTCTCCCAGGAAAAGTAGAATTTGCGATGATAGGTTACTATATCATATTACAAGTGCTTTTCAATGTGTACTTTTGTGTTTTAAGCATTTCTTTGGTGGCAGAGGAGGTAAATAGATGTCTTATACTTCTCTTACTTTATACTTTGAGGACCATTCTGAAAGGCACCTAGTTAATTCCTTTTGGAAACATCCTAGACATGAGTTAAACCTAATGTTTAACAGAGTTTTTCTCCAGGGCTCTAAGGTAGGGTCATAAAGAGATAGAGAATGCAAGAAAAACCTAACTCCCTTCTAATGGGGTAGTCTCCCCTGGAATTAAGCTCAATCTGTTTGAGTGCAGAGTCAAGGTTCTTTAGAGGAAGAGAGAAATATGTTCTAAGCTGTGGTGGTCACATACACATACAAGTAGATGCAAAATATATATGTTAAATCCATGGTAAATTCAAGATGGTGGGAAATACTAACAACTTGGAGAGTGTAGGGGTTGAACCAGGAAATACATGGTGAAGATTGTGCTTGAAGTGAGCTTTAAAGGAGGCTAGGGATTTCATTTGTCATTTCTGATAGGTGTAAGGTGGTACCTCAGAATTGTTTTAATTTGCTTTTCTCTAGTTGCTAGGGATAACTATGTGGCACAGTTGATAGAGTGCTGGCTCTGGAGTCAAGAAGACTCGTTTTGTTGAGTTCAAATCTGGCCTCAGACACTTACTAGCTGTGTGACCTCGGGCAAGTTACCTAATCCTGTTTGCCTCAATTTCATCAGCAGTAAAATGAGTTGGAGAAGGAAATGACATTTTAATTATTTTTGCAGAGAAAATCCCAGAAGGGGTCATGAAGAGTTGGACAGTACTGAAACATAACAATAACAGTAACAACAACAACAGGGATTCAAAGAGGTGCGGGCATTCCAAGAAGTGGGGGGGCAATATGTGCAAAAAGAGTGACTCTAGAGATTATAGATCATATATTTAGAGCTGGGAGGCACTACTTAGTTCACCTCCCTCATTTTTCAGAAACTGTTGCCTGTAGAGGTTAAATGACTTGCCCAAGATAAGTAAGTAGTAAGTGGTAAATCAGGATTTAAATTTAGGCTCTGAATTGAGCTTCATTCCATGACACCATGCAGTAAAATTCCCATACTTCTTGGTGATGTAATGGTTGCTTATTGAGGATTTCATTTTTTTCTTTTCTTTTAATTACATTTTGTTATGTAATATTCTGAAGTTTATTTTAACAAATAGGGAACTGGCCTCAATATGCTGGGAATAGGAGATGGGGCATGCATATATTGAACCAGTTTCCTTCATGAGGGCTATGAGTCACCAGACTAAAAAAGGTCCCCAAAGTACACCTGGGACAGACTTGGATATGAAGCCTATAAAAATAATAATAGTATTACATCTTTAGCAACACAATCAATATTTCTTAATCGTGCTTGATTTTAATATATCTGGAAGAATTTTGTAGCTAAGAGCCCTTAATCAACTACATTTCAATAGTCAATGGCCACCAAAATATTGGGAAATAGTGCCTGAGCTGATACTTCAATTATTAACTTAAAAACTTGTTTGTTAAATTAGTGCTACTGTCACTAAATCAACATGGTAAATTTCATTCTGACATTCCAATGGATTGTATCTCTTTAGCTTTCCATTCCTAAGTCTATTTGCTGGATTAAATGACCAAACAAAACACCGCTATCCCTGATCAGTATAGATAATTAGGATCAAAATTAAATTTAGAACTGGAAGGAAACTCAGAGGTCGTCTGGTTTAGCTCCTTCATTTTACAAATGAGGAAACTGTGGTCCTAAAAGAATAGGTAAACAGTATCTTTTTACTCTTTTTGCTGATCATCTTTGGGTGGGCCTTTGATGGTGGATAGACTTGAGCCTTTACAGAGAAACAGTTTGCAAACCTTTCCTGGCTCAAGGGAATTTAATTAGCTATAGTTGGGAAATGTTTTTGAAGCTAGGGTCCAAAGGTTTAGTGTGACCATGAAGTGACAGGAGATTCTGAATTCGTTTTTCACCTCATGTTCCCCAGATTATACCAACTGGAGGTTTTCATGAAGACCAAAGCTAATTGCAGCAAGGGTTTCTTTGTATGTATATTATAACAGAAAGTTAAGAGACTCCTTTCTAGAATAAAATTCTCTTAAATGGTTTCCACTCAGAAAAGGCATTGCCACTCAGTTTTCCATGGGCTGTGTTATATTGAAAAACTTCAGATCGTGGATATCTGTTGGCCACTGGGACACCCTAGACATATTTCTTCTCTGGAACCAGAAACAGTAACGTGGAAAAATAAACATAATGATTGGAAGAAATTAGGCCAGGTGCTGTGGATAGGAAATTCACTTGAAAGATGCAATCCAAAGACTAAGAAGATAAGAGTTTAAGTTTTGACCTTATCACTAATTGCGTGACTTTGGACAAATACTTTCTATATAAACCTTATTTTCCTCATCTGTAAAATGAGAGAAAAGATAATTTCCCTATCTACTGATCAGGGATGTTGTGAGAAAATAGTAAGAAAATGGATGAGAAAGGACTTTGCAACTACTAAGTACCAAATAAATATAATTAGTAAGTTATTAGCCTGGTGATAGGCTTCTATAGGTCATAGATATCAGATGCTTCATTATTAGAATGGTGATGAACATGAGAAGGAGCTAGAGCAAATCTAACCCGCATGTTGGAGATGTAGGAAAGTTTGCCTTGAAGGTCTACCCTTTGAATGCCCATCATCAGAGCTCATTTAAGACTCTTTAATAGGACCTCAGACCATGAATACAACTTGTAACTTGCTGTGCCTTTATCTTAGCTGCATGCAGTAACCCCAAACTGGCATGCAGATTTTGTTTTCCTACTTCAATTTGGCATCTTTGAGGAGCTGCATTAGCAGTAGTTTTCTTTGAGCTCCAAGAAGTCAGCTCTTTCATTTCATAAACTCGCATGACATTATGGTTTTGCACTTGCTGTTTGTGAGACATTCTCCTAAATTCCAGCTAGAAAAGATTCTGGTTTTCACAGAACATATGGTAAGGGCTTCTCAGTACATTTAAAAATATATGAATAGTTGATAGAAAGAATAAAAGAATGTTTGAACTACAGGAGACCTTAGAGGCTTTGTAGGCCAATCCTCTTATTTTACAGCCAAGAAAACTGAGTTTCAGGGAAGCTAAGTGATTTGTCCAAAGACACATGGGAATAAATGGCAGTGCTGGTGCTCAGACACCAAGAATGGTGATGCACTGATATTTTCCAAGGAATCTGTGTGTGATGTGGGTTGTACAGAACATGTGCAGATATTTCTTTGTTTCTTTTGGTTCATCATGTACTGGCTCAATATTTGGTTCTCTTGGTGGCAGTGAATTCTCTGACTGCTCTGGCTATATGATAGCTAAGCCTGAAAGGATTTGTCACTTTGTTATGACACAGAAAACCTTGTGTGGTCCCTTGGTTCTCTTCTGTACCATCACAGTATTAAGGGAATGGGGTGTTGTACCAAGCAAAAGGAGAGAAAATTAATTCTCTTCCTTCAGCCTTCCAAGTGACATCATGGAACTTCAAGACTTCCAGTGAGATGTGGAGAAGAGCCAGCCCTTACTAAATGGATTACATGATGGCAATCACACCTATGTGGCAGTTATGACAGGAAAGATAACTAGATGAGCTTGGGTCTGGGACCCTGGCTGGCTGGATCTTGTGAGTTCAAGAGGTGCTGAGTTCCATAAGATTCAAGGGGGTAGAGCTGGGCTGTCAGCAGTGGTGAGGTGAAATATGGCCATTCCTAGTCAGTGGCCCCATAAACTGCTTTACGTTCTGTTGATTTTGGTGTCAGCTTCCTTAGAGATCACAAGTAAAACTGTATCCTATTTTAAGTCATTTTGTCAATACTTACTGTGAGTCATTTATATCTTTTAGCATTTCTTTTGTGAATTGAAAATAAATACCTATCCCATACCTGATTCATAGATTGAATACCATTTTACTACTCCCTTTTGGGGAGATAGGCTTTAAATGATTTGTCTCTGGGGCACCAGAATGGGGATTTAACGAACTGAAGACTATGAGAAAAGGGATCCTAGCCCTCCTCTTGTTAAACCTAGGCTACCCTAGGAATGAATCTTGCCTAGACTGTATATGTGGATCTGATGGGGTTATGTGACCTGAAAAGGGGAAGACCCTCAGTCCTTGAACTTTATCACACATTTCAGCAACCCAGTTCCTGGGTTTCCCTGAGGCATCTGGTCCATTCCAGTATAATCCTTTTAACTTCTTTCATTGTAGCCCTACCACTTAACTCCTTTCATCAGTCTCCAACTGACCCACCCCAGGCTACTTGCCACTCTTTGATCCCATTCAGATTTTCCCACAGTCTTTTCTTGTATATAAGTATCAGTCTTGTCCCTATCAAATTCTCAGATTTACTAGAAATCTTGCCTACCCAATTAGTGTATAATAAAACCCCATTATTTTGACTAAAAGAAGGCTTGAATGGTCAAATCTTTCAAGGCAGACCTACCCTTTACCCCTGCATTTCGAGGTTCCTAATACCCCAAGCCACATCAGATCCAGATTACAGAGCAGAGGGACCTCTTAAGAACAGCAGTGGGGTCATTACTCTAGCCACATGGTCACCAAAGCAGTTTCTTATTGTTAAAATATAAAGCCTCCCTTCTCATTCTCAAATATTGTAAGTGAAGTAGGAGAGCCCAGAGCCATAACTAGGCTAGGGCAAATGGAAAGGTGCTCAAGGGTGACAAATTTAGAAGGTGATAATTATCCTCACTACACTTCACCAGTGTAGAAATTAGCACCTGGTGAACAAAAATAAATAGTTGAAATAGGAAGCTACTAGAATGTGGTCTGGGCAAATTTCTTCCTTGGATACCAGCTCCTGATCTCCTTAACAGCAGCCTCACCAGTAATGTTCCAGAGTCTCCGCCTCCTCTCCATAGGATGGTGTCCAAGGGTACATTTTATCTTGCCTGCTCTAGATAGGGTTTGTAGTAGTTAACCTGTGTGGAAGAATTCCTATTTACAGCTCTGGAAGATGCGATACGGTGTAATAGAAGCCTGGAAGTCAGAGGGTCTGGTAACATCCCCTCTCTAGGCCTTAGTGAAGGAAGGAGAAAACTGAAGCTTGGACTCTTGCCCAAAGTCACACAGATAACAGAGCAAGGCTCATGGGTTTATAGATCTAGAACAGGAAGGGACTTCAGAGGGTCTCTCATCCATCTCCTTCGTTTTACAGCTGAGCAAATGGAGGCTCAACAAAGTTAATTGACTTTCACCAGGATGACACCAGTTGGTGAGTTTTCCTTTTGCCCCAGTGAGGAAAAGGATTGCATAGAGCTTGAAGACTTAACAACATTTGAGCTCCGTGCAAATCACAGTGGCTGCAATTTAAAGCCTTGAGGAGAAAATGAACTTGTGATGGAGATTTGTAACTGACCATTAACTAGAATGGTGCTGCTAGGCACTGCTACAATCAATTGTTTTGTCTTTATGAAATGGTGACATAAAGAAAGAATTTTCTGTTTTAGAGCATAATTAGCTGTTATTCTACTTACTGACTTTTTACTTTATGACTCTGTCTTCTCAGACAGAATTTTATTGCAAGCATGAGGTTATTTAGGCGAACAAAGTCTGTCCCTATTTTTCTGCATTTGTGATTTAAATATATCTTCTGTATGTGTTAGACACACCATAAATTATTCGTTATACATAAGGATTACAAGCTTTTTAAGAATGTGATTGAAACACCATGGAGATGTCATAATCACAGCTCTAAAGACTGTGAGAGCTTGGTATTCAATCCTATTTGTTAAATGTGTTAAAGATAAATGGTTTCATTATAGTTAGAGCCACAGTTAGACAGAACTTTGCCTGGGGACAAATTAGGTCATAGGGTGGGAGTGGAGGGTTTGGAAGAAGAGAATGGAATAAGCAATTATATAATACCTACTATGTGACAGACACTGTGCTAGTGTTTCACAGATACTTTCTCATTTGATCCTGATATTGTTATTATCCTCATTTTACAGTTGAGGAGACTGAGGCAGATAGAGGTGAAAGTGACTTGTCTAGAGTCACACAGCTCATGTCTGAAGCTGGGTTTGAACTCATATCTTCCTGACTCCAGGCCTGCCTCTTTATCCATTATCTGCCTTAATGCAGGGAGGGAAACAGTAGATCATCCAACTTTTTGGTGACAAGAGAGTGTGGGCAGAAAGTACCAGAGAGGCAGTTGTACCCTGAGATATTATTAGCAGATTATAGGATCGTAGGATCATGAGGGTAGTGTTGTTGTTTAGTTGTGTCCAACATTTCCTTCTTCAGCTCATTTTACAGATGAGGAAACTGAGGCAAACAAGGATAATCGACTTGTCCAGAGTCACTTAGCTGGTGTCTAAGGGAGGATTTGAACTCGTGAAGATGGGTCTTCCTGATTCCAACCCCAGTGCTCTAGCCATTGTGCTGCTCGCTGCTCATTAAAGGATCATAGGACCATCAGAGGCCATCTAATCCAAACCTTTGGTTTATAAAAGAGGAAACTAAAAGCCAGGGAGGTTGTGACTTGTAGAAGGTCATATCGGTCAGAAGGGTTAGAAGTAGGATTGGAACTCAGGTCCTTTGATCCCAGAGTCAGTACTTTTTCTCCTGGAGAGGGGGAAGAAAGCAGGAAATCCTCATCCCTCCTTCATGTTGACTCCCTGGGGCAAAACTCTGTTGGCCTTAGACTGATTACAGTTCTATCTTTCTTCCAAAATGAGAACAATATGGTGCATTTAGGGCTTAGGGATGAACGGGGCTTTACAGCTCATCTAAGCCAATATGCTCATTGTATAGAGTAGGAAACTGAGGCCCAAAAAGAATAAATTGTTTTTGGATATCTAAGGTCTCTTCTAGCTCTAACATTCAATAATTCTTTGATTCTGTGATGACCAGCTAGGAAAAATGGGCCAAAATTTGCTAGCTATGGAGGGATTTTAGATAAAACCAAGGTAATAATATCCTTACAATCATAACAAATAAAATAAATAATAAATAATATAGCCCATTATGATGTCCAACTTTAAACTTGTAGCCCTTGGAGTACAGGGTATTGTCTGAGTGCTTGAATATTGTCTGTACGTCAATTTGGCACATACTTTATCCTGGACTGCTGAGATAGTTCCTGTTTTATCGAATATTTCGTGAGTATGCAGGTCTTGTCCCCTCAAATCCAGTCAATAAGTATTTATTAAGTACCTACTGTGGGCCAGGCATTGTGCTAAGCTCTGGTGATACAAAGAAAGGCAAAAACAGCCCCTGGCTAGATTTTGAGTTCTTTGAAAGCAGGGACCATGTGTCATGCTTTAAATATCTCACCAGGAACAGAACATAACTGATCTTTAGTATTTGGGGGATGAATCTGGACTTCAGTTATTAGGAATATGTGATTTTGCTGAGGTTTATTTCTGCTCACTTTAGTAATGGCCGTTTACAGATAGACAAGACATTAATTATAAGGGATCCTTATCCATTAAATATGTTAGCTGAAGGTTCTACTGGATCTGTAGCTCTTGGTTGGCTTTGAGTTCCTGTTACTATGTGCACTTGAAAATGCACTGAAAAGTATTCTTCATACATTAGATAGTGTAATGGGAGTTATCAGAGGAAATCCCCTAACCTGCTAGACTGGAGCTTTTTCAAGAACCTGGATAGGTGTGCTCTTGTTCCTTGAGGTGTATGTGTTCTGGCTTAGCTTGTGCTAAGGCTTGTGCTTGGGCAAGCTGCAGCAGTCCTTTATTGGTTCCTCCGACAAGGTGGGGGTGGGAGGCTATGTCTAACAACAACAACAATAACAATAATAACTAGCATTTATAAATGCTAGTTTTAATATAATGTTTTAAGATTTGTTAAGAGCTTTGAACATGTTCTCTCATTTGATCCTGAGAGAGATTAGTATTAGACTATTATGTTAATAACTAATTATTAATTTATGATCTCCCCTTTTCTTTTTTTAAAATTAATTTATTTTTTGTTTTCAACAATCACTTCCATATGCTTTTGAATTTTAAATTTTTCTCCCCCTCCCTCCTAACCTCCCTCCCCAAGATGGCGTGCAATCTGATATAGGCTATACATATATATTCCTATTAAACATGTTTTCACATTAGTCATGTTATAAGGAAGAATTAGAACCAATAGGAGGAACCACAAGAAAGAGAAAACAAAACAAGACAGAAGGAAAAAAAAAAGAGCAAGTAGTATGCTTCAATCTACATCCAAACTCCATAGTTCTTTCTCTGGATGTGGATAGCATTTTCCATCATAAGACTTTTGGAGATATCTTAGGACCTTGCTTTGCTGAGAAGGGCTAAGTCTATCAACATTAGTTATTGCACAACATGGCCGTCACTGTGTACAATGTTCTCCTGGTTTTGCTCACTTCACTTATCATTAGTCCATACAAGTCTTTCCAGGTTTTTCTGAAATTCACCTGCTCATCATTTCTTATAGCACAATAGTATTCCATGACAGTCTTATACCACAACTTGTTCAGCCATTCCTCAATTGATGGGCATCCCCTCAATTTCCAATTCTTTACGATCACAGAAAGAGCTGCTATAAATATTTTTGTACATATGGGTCCTTTTCCTATTTTTATGATAGCTTTGGGATACAGTCCTAGAAGTGCTATTGCTGGGTCAAAGGATATACACATTTTTATAGCCCTTCAAGCATAGTTCCAAATTGCTCTCCAAAATGGTTGGATCATTTCACAACTCCACCAACAATGCATCAAGTGTTCCAATTTTCCCACATCTTCTCCAATATTTATCATTTTCCTGTTTTGTCATGTTGGCCAATCTGATATGTGTGATGTGGTACCTAAGTGTTGTTTTGATTTGCATTTCTCTAATCAATAGTGATTTAGAGCATTTTTTCATATGACTATGGATGGCTTTAATTTCTTCATCTGAAACTTGCCTGTTCATATCCCATTTATCAATTGGGGAATGACTTGTATTCTTACAAATTTGACTTTGTCCTCTATATATTTTAGAAATGAGGCCCTTATCAGAGATATAGATTGTAAAAATTTCCCAGTTTTCTGCTTACCTCCTAGTCTTGATTGCATTGGCTTTATTTGGGCAAAAACTTTTAAATTTAATGTAATCAAAAATATCCATTTTGCATTTCATAATGTTCTCTATCATCCCCAACTTGATCCCTCCTTTAGAGTTTAGGGCAACTCAACTCATGAAGGAGAACACTATCCAGAGAGGTTTCCCCTGCCTAGATGCCTAGAGGCTGCTGAGTCTCCCAATCCCTGTTCTCAGCAAGAGGAGCTGAAGATTTTTAGCCCACCTCCTCTTTAAATGACCACAAATCAGGGTTGATTTTCACTTGTTAGGAGATTTCCCTTTCAGAAGGGATTTAAGGCATTCCAGGTTCTCTCTTGGAATCTCTGATTCCTGAAAGAAACCACTGACCATCAAGTTATTGGTTATTGGCTAATCTAATTAATAAATTGATTATTAATTACACAAAAACTCTGTCTCTCAGAGTTTTTATTTATCACAATCCCCACAACAAGGTGAGGTAGCTACTATTATATCTTATCATTTTGCAGATGAGGAAACTAAGGCTGAGAGAAACCAAGTGTCTTACCCAGGATTATACAGCTAGTGAGTCCTTCAGTCTATCCAATGTATCACCTAGTTGTCTTGTCGAAGATAACTGGCCATTCAACCAAGAAGAGTCACTCACTCTGTGGAATATAAAGGATGAGGATAGACAGTTTCTGGTTTTCTCTGAGGTAGTTGCTTTGCTGGGACACAACCAATGCCAGCTTTCCTTTCGACTTCTAGCCAGGTAGGAGAGGATTCCTCTTTCCCTGTTGCACACCCCCTCTAACCAAAATGCTAGCCCACAACAAGAACCTATACTTACCTAGAAAAGTCTGAATCTCAATCTTAAGTCCTTAACTGCCTCCTCCGCTTTGTGTTTCAGTTCCTAGTCCCAGATTATTGAATAGTGATCCTGAGGAATTGATGGGCCCTTCTAGCTTTGGTGACTATCTCCTGAGTTTGAGGCTGGGAGTTCCTAAGCTGGTGCAGGTTGTCTAGTGATAGGTGTTTCTACAATTTGACCACTTCTCAGAGGAAAAGATGACCACTATCAAAAGGATGCTGCAGCTAGGTATAACGAAGTCCAAGCCATGCCCTGGATTGTAAAGGAGACCCTAACCTTATAAGTTGCTTAGTCGGGTAGTTCCACCATCCCACAAACTTGTCATTACATCCTAGGGAGAATATAATAGGTATGATGGGTTATTGTTTTACATTTTTAAGTAGTTGTTAATTTTAGCTTTTGCATTTTAAGCACTTAAATTTTGGTGGAGGAAATTAAAATCTATCATACCTCATATCTAATTTGTACATTGAAGAACTTTGCTAACAAACACCCAGTTAATTCCTTAATGAGGAGGGGACACTATAAGCTAAAAAGTACAAGCAAAGCCTGAATTCTCCATCTTTGGGGTCAGGCTGCTCCCAAGGGTGAATCTGGGAACTGTATCAGTGCGGATTCTCCTTTCAGGGGATCCCTTCATTAGAATTCACTGTGCAATAATTCAGACTGATTTTCCCTCGAAGGTTTTCCAAATTAGTGAGATTTCTTCTTCTTTTTCAGTTATAGGTGGGGAACATTTCATTTAACTTGGCCTTAGTTTCTTCATCTGAAAAATGAGGGAATTGCATTAGATGATATTTGAGGTCCCTTGTAGCTCTAAATCTGGGATGCTTCATGTTTGTGGACCACGTTTGATTATATATATGTATATATATTTCTGGGATAATAATTCAATAATAATAATAATAATAATAATTTAATAATAAATTGATGGTCAGTGGTTTCTTTCAGGAATCAGATATATATATATCTATATAGATATATATATCTATATATATATATTCTATAGTTCTTTCATTCTGGAAATAACTCTATGGATAATTTAGTTTAATACCTTTGTCACCAATGAGGAAACTGAGGCTGGAAGAAGTGAGGCAATTTTTCCAAAGTCATACTGCTAATCAATGACGGAGGGCAACAGGACCTGTTTTGGCCTGTGTTCTAGCCAAACTGTACTACTTTCTGAGATTCCATCTCCTACCTAGGTGCCTTTGTATAGGCTGTACCTCAAGCCTGGAATGATTTCCCTCCTCACCTCTTCTTCTTGGCCTCTTTAGCTCTCTTCAAGGGTTAGCACAGGTTGATCTTCTATACAAGACCTGTCCTGATCCTCCTAGTTGTGAGTGCTTTTTCCTGAGTACCCCCTCCCCACCAAATTGTAAAATCACAGAATATTGAGAGTTGGAAGGGACCACAAAGACCATGTAGTCCCTCCAGGAGTGTTAGGGGTTCAAATGAGATAATGAATGAAAGGCATTCTACCAACCTTAAAATGCTCTGTAAGTGGAAATTGTTGTTATTGGCCTCCAGCCACCAGGCATACTGTCTGATGATGCCTTCATTTCCTGAGCCTTCTACTACTTTCCTGTTGAACTCCAGCAGTGTTTAGAGAATAATATAGGGATGTGATGGCAAATGTTTAACAACCAGGCTCTTGGGAAAGAAAAAATGTGCACATATACTGTTTAAAGTTTAATCTCCATCATTAATCCTTTCTTGAGTAGACAATCAGCAAAATGATAAATCAAGCCCTGATTTGTGATGATTTCTGATTTCTGAGGAATAAATGCTCACATTGAAAATTTTAAAAAATGTTTATTTTATTCTGAACTTAAGAAATAAAACAATCATTTCCATAACAGAGTAGAACAGAAAAAAAGACAATGAGCTCTTACAAGCCCATTAGGCTCCAGCACACCATCCCATAGCCAAAAGGCACTTCTACTACAAAATACCTGGTAAATGGTTGTTTAGCCTTCTCCTGAGGACTTCCAGTGAGGAAGGTAGAACCCCCCACCCATTGCACTTTTTGACAACTCTAATTACAAAAAGAAAAAAGAAAGAAAGAAAAAAAGAAAGAAAGAAAGAAAGAAAGAAAGAAAAGAAAGAAAATAGGCTTTTTTTTCTTCCCCTGACATCAAACCTCAACTTGTGTATTTGCTGCATCCCTTCTTCCTTCTGGGGCCAGACTAATTATAATTCCTATTTCAGATGACATCAGTCCTTGGGATACTTGCAGATGGTTCTCATTCCCCACCAGTTTTCATCCTATCCTCCTATGACATGGACTCAAGACAAGCATGGTGACATTCATTTGTATAGAATTTGTTTGCTTCTCTATGTCTAGGTCTGTGTCTTATCCTGTTAGTGGAATGTAAGCTACTTGAGGTCAAGGACTGTTCTGTTTTATTAGTTTTAGTATCTTGCACCATGCCTGGCACACACATAAGTGAGTAGTTAACAGATATTTGTTGAATAGAATAAAAAAGAACTCAAACAGCTAGGGACCCTTGGGCCTGGAGTCAGCAAGTTTAGTCATTTTTGAGTTGTGTCTGACTCTTTATGACCCCATTTGGGGTTTTCTTGGCAAAGATACTAGAGTGGTTTGCCATTTCCTTCTCCAGCTCATTTTATAGATGAGGAAACTGAAGCAAACAGGGTTAAGTGACTTGGTCAGGGTCACACAGTCAGTAAGGTCTAAGGCCAGATTTAAACTCAGGAAGATTAGATTTTCTGACTCCAGGCCCTCCAGTACTCTATTCACTGTGCCACCTACCTGCAAATACTACTTTAGATACTTCCTAGCTGTCTGACCCTAGGGCAAGCAACTTAACCTCTGCCTGCCTCAATTTTCTCACCTGTAAAATGGGGACAATAATAGTGCCTCTCTCCCAGGATTGTTTTTAGGACAAAATGTGATGGAATTTGTATAGTGCTTTACAAACCTTCAAGCTTGATATAAATGCTAGGCTATTATAGTTATTCCTTTTACATCAGGGGGGTGGGAGGAGATTTGGGGCATGGTGATCTTGGCCTTTCCTTCATACCAGAGAATAAGTCTGAATTATTATTGTACTAAAAAGTAAAATATGTTGATATTATACAATACTACACATATATTTTATGTATTTCTGAGTTTCTAAACTTTTTGTGTGTCATCTGCTGGCCTTCATGTGTCATCTGCAGCTTCTGCAAAACTCCCCCAAAATTCCCATTTAATTTTTTATGTCACCTTGAGATATATCAAAATCATGATAGGCAAAGTCATGATGTGGAAGGGATAACTGTATAACTATTTGGGATAATTCCAAAGTGGTAGCTCTCTATGAATAGACATCACTTGTCATATATGATAAAACAATGAAAGAGCCAAAAGCATATAAATGGCAACAAAATTAATGGTGAGCTGGTGTGAGGTGGGGGGACTAGGCAAGAGAGAGAGAGAGAGAGAGAGAGAGAGAGAGAACACTAGCCAGGAAATGCATTTTTTATCTGGGTTTTATGGTTGCCGTAGTCTGTTGCCCCTTATTAGTAATTTGCCTAAACTGGTGGTAAAGGAGGAGGGGATTTGTGGTGGAGGTGGGGAGTGTGGGGCTAGGCCACAGATCACCTGGTGGATAGCCCCCAGTGTTCATGGGCATGTCTTGATTTGTGCCTCCACTCTTTCTTCGGCTCAGTGTTCTCAGAGGTGTCATTTATCTTTTTCAGACTCTGAAATTTTCAGACCAGGGCTGATAAATTTGTGCCCTGACTCCCAGGCTCAGGCCCAGTTCAGGGGATGTGAACTGGCTGTGCTTGACCTTGCCCATGCTCTTGGAGGTTTTATTGTGGAGACTGAGCTTCTCAGAGGCAATCTGTACCAATTGTCCTCTAGTTATTAATGTAATGAACAAATTAATGTGAGCTTTAAGGGGAGGTATTTGTAGGTTTTCAATTAGATGGTTCTGCTTGTTAATTAATTACCACAAAGTTAGTGAGTTAGGTGTTACTATCCTCTTCAGGATGCTGATCCTCAATTTCCTGGTAATGAAAAAAAAATCTAACATATTTTCACTGATAATGCACCTAATCTTATGGGTCAGGTAGACATAGTTTAACATGCAAACCAAATTAGAAGGTCTTTTGCTCTGAAGATCCTCTGTGTGGCTTGCAGAAATCTTTAGGCCACCAAAATTCTAGATGCATAATGTTATGTCTAAATCCTGGGCAACTAGGTGGCTCAGTGGATAGAGAGCCAGGCCTGGAGTCAGGAAGACTCATCTTCCTGAGTTCAAATCTGGGCTCAGACATACTAGGTGTGTGATCCTGGGCAAGTCACGTCACCCTGCTTGCCTCACTTTCCTCATCTCTAAAGTGTGCTGGTAAACCACTCCAATATCTTTGCCAAGAAAACCCCAAATGGGGTCACAAAGAGTCAGACATGACTGAAAAATGACTGAACAACAAAATATCTAAATCTGTATGTATATCTCTATATATCATCTATCTCTATCATCTCTATAGCTATATTTTTATATCTCTTTGATCTCTTTCTAATTCTCTCTCTTTATATCTTTCTGTCATCTCTCTGTCAGGTAGCATGGAACACAGTACAAAGAGAGACAACTTCTTTGGAGTCAAGAGGACCTTAGCTCAAATTCCATTTCTGAACCTTACTTCCTGTGTGGAACTTTCTGTGCCTTAGTTTTCTGATCTGTAAAATGAAGAAGTTGAGGTCCCTTATACCTTTTGATTTATGATCCTTTATAAATTTTTAGGACCCATATTTCATGTCCTGATTTCCTTCCCACTTCTCCCTTGCTTTGGGACATTCATTCAGGGCAGACCTTTAGCAAAATTAAGAAATTGTTGAAATTTGTCTTTGGCACCTCCACTTTCCTTCTCCCCCTCCATCTACACAACTTTTATTTTATTCTCTTCCAGTTTCCCAGTGCTATGTTCCTCCCCCTATTATCTTAAAAAGCTGTACCATCAGTCACTGGGTCTAAGTCTAGATTAGATATTAGAGATTGTTGAGCCCAAATCCTCCTTTCATTTTAAAAAAAGTTCATTGGGTTTTTTTTGTTTGTTTTTGATACCACAATCTTTTCCCAGGAAATCCTATCCTTACTGAACTCCTTCTTGTAGAACAGAAAAAGTTAAGTAAAACTAACCAACAAAATGACTACATCTGACAGTTTATGCTACTTTCCATGCCTATAGTCCCCTAGCTCTATTTCATGAATATGGAAGTCTAACGTGTTCATTTTAGAGATGAGGAAACTGAGGCTCAAATGGCTTAAAAGACTTGCCACAGCTAGGGAATGGTAAACCTTGTACTTGAAACTAGGTCTCCTGACTTCTGTCCTAGGGCTCATCCCACTACTAGACCATGTTGGTGTCTTCCTTGAGTTCCCTCTTCCTGTGAGAATTTGCCTTCCTAGCTTCATCTATCATTGTTGGGCCTTCCTACAAGAGCAGGGGGGTCCTTAACTTTTGTGTCTGTGTCTTGGATCCCTTTGGCAGTCTGGTGAAGTATATGGACCCCTGTTCAGTATGATCATGTTGCATCTATAAAGTCAAATACATAGGATTTCAAAGAAAACCAATAATATTGAAATACAGCTGTCAAAATGTTAAAAAAAAAAAAAGGTCATGGACCTTAGGTTGAGAAACCCTTTATACTAGAGGAAAATTGTATCAGCCAGTAAGTGAAGGAGGGAAGGATTCTTTTAAGATAAGATTTGTTCTCTTTTCAAAGCTCTTGAAATCACCCCACTATATGGGGGTTGCCCCATAGCTACTCTTCCCTCTTTTAGTCTGTGCTCCATCTCACAGCAATGGAAACACATATAGGATCATAGGTTATATATGATCTGGAAAGGATCTTAGAGGCCATTACATTCAATTTATTCATTTTATAGTGAAGCAATCTGGGGTTAAGTGACTTGTCTAGGGCCACAAAGTCGACAAGTGTCTGTTTGCCTCCAAGTCCAGTGATCTATCTTTTATACTTGCTGCCTCAGATTCCAATGTTATTCTCTGAAAACTACCATTCCAGGTCATTGGAACATTCTTTTTATGCCCTCAGGGGAGATATATCTTCATCCTTTGAGGGTAGCTACAGCTGAAAAGACAAATAACTATTATTTGGAGCCACATCTGGTCAAGAGGTGAGTGACCAAGCAGACAAATAAATACTTTGGTCAAAGACAAGTTACAAATATGGAGCAATGCATTTAGTATTTGGGGGCAGCTAAGTAGATAGAGTAGATAGAGTGCCAGGCCTGGAATCAGGAAGACTTATCTTCCTGAGTTCAAATCTGGCCTCAGACACTTAATAGCTGTGTGACCCTGGCCAAGTCACTTAACCCTTTTGCCTCAGTTCCCTCATCTGTAAAATGAGCTGGAGAAGGAAATGGCAAACCACTCTAGTATCTTTGCCAAGAAAACCCCAAATGGGGTCACAAAGAGTTGGACACGACTGAAAAATGACTCAAGAACAACAACAACATCGCTTAGTATTTTGTATGGCTCAGAAATTGGCTCTGGAAATTCAGAGCCAGGACTAGGGCAGGGCAAATAGAAATTTTCTCCAGGGAACCAACATGGAGGCAAGCTTCCTCCCTGTGCCAGTACTTCATCCTATCTCCACCTATTTCTGGGACAGTTGGCAATTCTTCAGGGGACACAGGAGAGATGGTATGACTATAGCTGTGTGTTACCACCCTTCTTATCTAACTGAACGAAAATGCAAGAACCCTAGTTATAGCTCTGCTGAAGACAATTCCTAAGGAATTTGGGTATTGTCAGAAGTACTGTGAAAATAAATAAATAGCTTAAAAAGTTACAGAGTACTCTGAAGGAACCAATGAACATTTAGATGTATGTAGAATTAAAAAAATACCGCCCCAGTTGTTTAATTACTTTATATAAACAACAACAATAACAATATCTGATGTTTAAATTGTACTTTACAGAAGTCTTTCCACGCATAATCTGGTTTGAACCTATAACAACACAATGAGGTAAGTAGTGTTGTTTCCATTTTGCAAGCTGAGGCCCAGTGTAGTGAATTGGTTTGTTGGGATTCATATCGAAGTCTTCAGGTTTCTACAACTGCTACATACTTTACAATTTTGTCACAATCTGTCCCTGATTCCAGGTGTTTATTTAATCAGGTAGAGAAGGATCCATTTTCTAAGTAATGGAGAGTTCTTGATCTGCTTTCTGGCAGGGATTTGATTTGTACTTGGGAGTTTAATGACTAGTTCCTTTACTGGAGGAAAGGGACGAGATGGGAGACCAAAGAGACTGATGTTGATACTAAAGGCAATAAAATGATGATATTAAGCATCTTTATTTATGTATTTTTAATCATCCTGCAGAAAATGATCTGTACTATGATGCACTTCAACCCATAGACAAACTTTGGCCAGACCATGTTGATGCATAGGTTTTCTCTTTCACCCATAAAGACTCAGCAATGTTTTCCTCATAAACACTTCCTCAGTTGGAAATTCATTTTACCTTTGATAGTTTTTTTTTTAGAAAAAGTCTTTTTTTCCCTCTCTTTTCTCCTTTCTTTCCTTCCTCCTTCCCCTTGTTTCTCTTCCTTTTCCCATTTTGTCCCTTCCCTTTCTTCGAGATTACATGCATGGTAGTGTGATCTTTTGGAGGCAGTTAAGTAAAACGTGGCCTAATTGGTATTCTTAGCTTTTATTACATTTCCCACACCAGAACCATTTTTAAATATGCAAATGAATGTGGGCTTCTCTGGAAGAAGTCAAGCGGATGATGGGGAAGAGAAGACATTGCATAGTTCAGAATAAAGCCAGAGTGGGATAGGCCCAGTGCCATCTGCTGTCAGCCATCCTGCTGAGTGTGGAGTGGGCACCTGCCTGCCATCCTTGCCCTTGTACCATAACCTTCTCAACACCACTGAGACATTCCTTTCTGGGTTGACAGTAATCTTTTAAAAGTGATGACTTCCTCTGCCAAGCACACTAATGGAACCGCAACGAATAACAAATGGATCCAAAGACACCAGGGCTTGTTGGAATTAGCCTTGTAGTTAGCAGAGGAACAGCTGCCAGGTTTTGTCAGCCCTGAGTTAGGATTTCTGGCATTGATGTATCTCTTCTGCTCCCCTGGGCACATCTTTTACCTTTGCAGCCCTAAGTTCCTGGGCTACTTAATTGCTTTGGGCATTTGAGAGTAGGCTTTTTACTGGGCCAGGAAATTGTAGGAAATTATGTAGATCAAGGAGGTACCTAGGGTCTAGGGGTGAGGAGTAGTGCTGGGGAACTGTTGTCAAGTACGTGCCCCAAGAGGAATCCATGTTCTGTTTAGAGATCGTCTCGCTGCTATCTTTGGGTGTTGCCATTAAAAGATTATATTAAACAAGAGAGGCCCATTGCCTAGTCAGGCTGGGCTAGGACCCTAGTGGGATCACCTCAGTTCCATGATTTACAAAATTAGGCTTGATGTTTTTTTTTTTTTATCAGTCTATCCAGAGTTGATCAAGCTCAGAGCATCTGATTCCTGATTACCAGACTTAGAAGGTTAGTCAACAAGAAAGATTTGGCTATGGAGTCACAAGACCCAAAGCCTCAGTTTCCTCCTTAATAAAATGAGAACAACACTACTTATATGAGCTATCTCATGGACGTGGTTGTGAGGAAAGTGCATTGTAAACCTTAAAACTGCCATGTTTTATCATGTCATTTACAAATGTGAGTTATTGGTATGATGAACAACAAGCCAATCTTTTTTTTAAAATTTATTTATTTTGATTTATCAACAATCACTTCCATAAGCTTTTGAGTTTTAAGTTTTTCTCCACCTCCCTCCCCAAGACAGCATGCAATCTGATATAGGCTATACATATACATTGTTATTAAACATATTTTCACATTAGTGATGGTGTAAGAATTAGAACCAATAGGAGGAACCACCAGAAAGAGGAAACAAAATACAGCAGAAGAAAAAAAAAGTAGGAAATGGTATGCTTTGATCTGCATTCAAACTCCATAGTTCTTTCTTTGACTGTGGATAGCATTTTCAGATGCCAATCTTTTAATGATCACTGAGAAACATAACTTCTAAGTAAATGAGATACTGCTACAAGCTGGTCAGCACCTTGTATTTCCTGGCTCTCTCTCTCTCTCTCTCTCTCTCTCTCTCTCTCTCTCTCTCTGTCTCTCTCTCTCTCACTCTCTCTCTCTTTCTCTCTCTCTTTCTCTCCTCCCTCCCCATCATTATCCATTTATTCTCATCATCATATCTACCTATCTATCTGTCTGTCAATCTCTATCTACTATTATCATCTATCAATCATCTATTTTCCATCCTCATTATCTCTTTCTTTGTCCATCTGTCTGTCTATCATGTAGCTATTAGACATCATGGTACATAGTACGACGAGCTCTGGCTCCAGGGCCAGAAGACCTGGGTTCCAATACCATTTCTGAGGTTTATCTCGTATGTGACTTGGGTCACATAACCTTCCAGGGCCTTAGTTTTCTGATCTGTAGACTGAGGGGATTGGATAGGGTGGCTTCTGAGGTCTGCTGGGAAAAAAAATAAGACTTAGAAAACCACATTAATGTCCAAAGCCTGGTTTGAACTCAGGAAGATGAGTCTTCCTGACTTCAGACCCAGTGCTCTATCCACTGTGCCACCTAGCTGCCCTGTTTTGCTTTTATATTATACATATTTGCAGATTATTACTACTTCAAGAGGGTTCTCTTGTAAAAAGTAAAACAGGTAAGTAAAACTAATAATACAGTGACCTCATCTGAAAGTACATGTGACATTTTATAGCACCCCCACTTCTCTATTTAAAAAAGAAAATTAACAAAAATCCATTTCTTTTCCCTCCTATTTCCTATTCCATTGAAGAGAAAAAAGAAAAACAAATTTCTTTTTTTTTTTTGCTTTTTGGTTAGGCAATGGGGTTAAGTGACTTGCCCAGGGTCACACAGCTAGTAAGTGTTATATGTCTGAGGCCAGATTTGAACTCAGGTTCTCCTGAATCCAGGGCTGGTGCTGTATCCACTGCACCATCTAGTTGCCCCCAAAGTGAAATGAAAAACAAATTTCTTATAAAAATATGCATAATCAAGAAAAGTGAATACCTTCAATGACTGTATACATACATACATACACATACATCCATATCCATATTCATATCCATACATATGGATGGAAAGATAGACAAAGAGATAAATATGTAGATAGATAGGTAGATAGATAATGTCTCATTCTACTCCTTAGATTCATCATGTCTCTGTCAGGAGACGGATAATATGTTTTTTTGCTGGTCTTCTGGGATCATGAATGATTATTGTATTAAGCATAGTTCTTACAGCTTTCAGAGTTGTTTGTTTTTACAGTGTTGTTGTTGTATAAATTGTTCTCCTGGTTCTGCTCATTTCATTCTTCATCGGTTCATAAAAGACCTTAAAGTTATTCATTTTTGTAATATTGATCTCATGGTGGAAATTGCTCTTCTGGTTCCACTTAGTTCAGCCTGCATCAATAGAGTGCTGTACCTGGACTCGGGAAGACCTGAATTCATGTCTGGTGTCAGATGCTTGTTAGCTTTGTGACCCTGAGTAAGTCTCTTAACTGCCTCAGTTTCCTCATCTGTAAAATTGGATAACAATAGTACCTACCTCTTAGGTATTATTGTGAAGATAAAATGAGATAATGTTTGTAAAGCACTTTGCAAACCTTAAAGACTCATGTAAATGCTATTATCATTATCTTTATTATTATTAAAATAAGTTATTTCCTCAAAAAAAAAGAAAACCACATTAATAATAGAAAGTTGTTTGGTGATAATAATAATAATAAACAATAATAAAAATGGTAGCTAGCATTTATATAGTGACGTAAGATTTGCAAAGTGCTTTACATAAGCTTTCATTTGATCTTTTTAAAATTAAATTTTATTTTTCAGTAAACAGAAATCTACTTTATTTCTCCCTTATTCCCTACTCCATTAAAAAAAGAAAAATAAAAACAAATTCTTGTGAAAAAATATGCATAGTCAAGCAAAACAAATTTCCTCATTGTCTGTATTTTAAAAAAAAGCCTCATTCTTCTCCCTGAATTTGTCCTACTTGATCTAGATGATAACTCTATGAAATTGGTGCTATTGTTATGGCCTTTTTATAGATGAGAAAACTGAGGCTAAGAAAGATCAAGGGACTTACTTAGGGTCACACAACTAGTAAATATTTGAGGCAGGATTTGAACTCAGGTCTTCCTCACTCCAAGTCCAATGCTGTAGCCATTGTGCTATGTAGGTGCCAAGCAGAGCCCACGTGAAGAAGGCAATGTATTGCAATGGAGTCAGAGGACCTTAGCTCAAATTGGCCTCAACACAATATCTGTGATCTTCCTTATGTCACAATTTCTCTGGGCCTCATTTTCTTTCTCTCAAAATGAGGAGGTTAGACCAGATGACCTTTAAGGTCCTTTCCAATTCAATGAACATTTAGTGTCTATTTTTTACAAATACCTGTGCTAGACACTAGGGATATAAGGATAATAATGAAATAATACCTGCCCTCACGGATCTTGTCTTTTTCTGGGTGGCACATCACATGCACACAAATAAGTGAGTGTCAAGTGGAAAAGGGGACTGGCCAAAGAAGACCCAGTCTGGGAACATCCTTGCTTGGTGAGCCTGCTTCAGAAAGCTCATGATAGCATGGAGTGGAGAAGTCAGGTTCTCCATTTAGAACATGCACAGATGTTGTCAGTTTTCTTTTCTTTTTTAAAGCAATGGGGTTAAGTGGCTTGCCCAGGGTCACACAGCTAGCTAGTAAGTATCTAAGGTCACATTTGAACTCAGGTCCTTCTGACTCCAGGGCCAGTGCTTTATCCACTGCACCACCTAGCTGCCCCCTGTTATCAGTTTTCTATACATTTACTTTACGGTGAAGAGAAGGTTTCTGAGACAGAAATGAGAGTGCCTATAAAACATACTAACAAAATCAAGCTCTTTCTTTCCTGGTGCTGATAAAGTCAAGGACTACTGTAAGCACACAGTTGGATCTAGGCCCCTTTCTTCTAAGTCTTCATGAACTTCCAGAAGAGCATGCTCCCAGGACCAAGTCTTCATCCATCATAATGGATCCATCATAAATGATCATAAATCAAATAAATTTCAAGAGGGAAGGGGTGTTAACAAGTGAAGGAGGCAAGGTCATTCAAGGCCTTGTGAGGAGGTTGCACCTGAACTGTGATTCCATGACCTTAAGAGATATTGTCCTTTGATTGCAATAATTGATGCCTAATGCACCTATCTCAACCACAGAGACAGCTATTGGTGCCAGGAGCCACAGTATCCTCTCTTCTTGCAGCTGTGAATAGCTCCTGGTCACATCCTCAAATATAGGGAGTTGTGTCAGGATGGCAGCAGACATACTACCTTTATAGGTTTACAGTTCCCCTGATTATCCAGTATCCCCCACTGTAGTATTGTTGAAAAAAAAAAAAAAGACCTAACAGCTGGACCTGTGTAGGCAGTTTCTGAACAAACATTGATGAATTGTTTTTCTTCTGCTTTTTGTTTTTCTAGACATCATGGATAGTTCCACCCACAACTGTTATGACTTCACCTTGGATCTGTTACAATACAATTTATTAACAATAACATAGAAATGCAGATGTTGTTGTTTGTCCTTTGTTTTCAAAGAGGACCAATGACATCACAGGATGATGTCTTGACTTGCATGTGAATTGAATTTAAGTGAGGCAGAGTTGCACAGTTGTCTGCCTCACACTTTCTTCCTGAGTCATTGAAGTCCTGTGGCAGGACATAAGTCAAGATAACTGGTGATGGGGCAAGATGCAGTGGATGACTTTGGCATCTTTGATGCCTGAGTAAGCTGTAAGTGCTTCAAAGCATCTACTTCAACTGCCTTCATGGCTGTTAGAGCAAATTGTTCTCATCTGTCCATTCTGTCGGGGAAGTCTTCACGTGATTGGGATGGACATCCCCCTAACTCACTGACAGGTTTGAGGTCCATTGGTTACTCTCAACCCTCAACATCTGCTAAGATGATTTACTGAGGTATAGGTACTGTGTACCTACAGCTTGTCAGAACCACAGGTGAGAGTTGGGTGAATCAGGTGGACACCAATAATGAATGAGCAGTTCTGAAAAGCCCTCACACCAGAGGTGCTAGTCTGCCTGAACACTCTTTACACAGAAATACAGATAACTATTCAAACAAGGTATAAAAGGTTGTTTTATAGTGGTTCATAGCTAGATTCACCTCTTTCTACCGTTTTCCATTATATTCCCAGCTGGTCTGAGGGTAGGATAGTATTGCTGAAGGAAAAGATTGAAATATAGACTCTAGGTAGAAATTTTCCTGGTACTATGCTCTGGGAAAACAAGGGAAAGAAAAAGAATTGTTGATTAGACTTTACTCTCATCAATTTTCTCTGTTCCAATTCATTCCTTCCTGTTATTGTAGTTTTTCTTATTCTTCATCTGAACCACTTGTGTCAAGCTTTTGCCTCTCTGGCTATTAAGTCCACCCCCTGCCCAACTTGGGTGGAAATTTTATCCTTTCTTTCCTGAAGACCACTGAAACCGCAAAACAAAACTCTTCTGCATACCTGCAAACTCTTTAGTGGGGCTCTTTATGATCTTATGAAAGTCCTTCAACATCTTTGTGAGTCTGGCACGGTCTTCAAAATCAATGTAGCTCCAGGGAAGTTATCCAAAATCTTGGCGATCTCAGAGAGGTCCTTCTGAACCTTCCTAGGGGGCAGCTAGCTGATGCGGTGTATAGAGCACCAGCCTTGGTGCTCAGTCAGGAGGACCTGAGTTCAAATCTGATCTCTGACACCTATAAACTGTGTGACCCTGGGCAAGTCACTTAATCTTGATTACTTAAAAAAAAATCCTATCTTTGTACCTTCCAAGGTCTTAACCATACAATGCTCCATATTTTATATATTCTAACATTATTTATGCATATATTCTTTTTTACTTGAATATAAATAATATTAGTTAGCACTTATATAATGCTTTGAGGTTTGCAAAGCACTTTACAAATATTTTTATCCATATAGAACCCCTGGAAAGATAGATGTTATTATTATCCTCATTTTACAAATGAAAATGAGTTTAAGTGACTTGCCCAGAGTCACAGCTAGTAAGTGTCTGAAAGTGTATTTCAACTCAAGTCTATCTTGGCCCCAGGTCTAGCACTCCTGTCCCCTAGGTGCCTTTGTATAAAGTTTTTGAAGGCATACTTTCCTCCTGTTATTTCATTTCATTTTCCACATTCATAGACCCATACCTAGTTTAGAACTTTGTATATAATAAGTGCTTAATAAATGTTTGTTGAATTGAAAAAAAATTTATTTAAGGCTCTCTTTTTTATGAAATTTTCAGTCAGTATGTGACTCAAAAAATGAGACCATCAGGCCCATAGGCATATTGGTTGTAGGAATATCTGAAAATTAAGCATGAGTAAAGCTGACCTGAGTGATAATAATACTTACCACAATAGTAGTAATAATATCACCAGGAGATTTCTATCTTAATATTGATTCATTGTAATGTACTTAGCAAAATCCATCTGTCCTGCTAGATTGAGTTGAGAGCAGTTTCCTTTGAACTTTAAAAGGAAATAATAATTAGAAGCCCTTGCCTTTATGTAGTTAAAAAAAATTTCAAAGCATTTTCCATCTATGATTTCATTTTATCCTCACAGTTTCCTTTGGATTCACTTAGGACTGGTATAATTATCTCCATTTTATAGATAAGCACCTTGGAGCCCAGAAAGGTAAATTGCTTTGCCCAGAGTTATTCAACTAACTAGTGAAGCAATCAGGACTAGGACTAGGATTCTTATTTCCTAGTCCAGGACTCTTTCTACTAGATGAGTGGTTCTCAGACTTATTAATCTCAGGACACCTTTACTCTCTTAAAATTTTTTGAGGGCCCCAATGAACTTTTGTTTATATAGGTTATGTCTATCAATATTTTTATATTAGAAATCTTAGTATCATTAGCACAATGCCTGGGACATAGAAGGTGCTTAATAAGTATTTATTGATCGATTATGAAAATTGTATTGACCTCTTACACCCCTTGAAAGGATCTCAGGGACTCCTGAGGAGTTCCCAGATCACATTTGGGGAACCACTGTACTCGGCTATACTGCTTCCTCTTTTTTAAAAAAATTAATTTATTTTTAGTTTTCAACATTCACTTCCATAAGCTTTTGAGTTTTAAATTTTCTCTACCTTCCTCCCCTTCTCCCTCCCCAAGATGGTGTGCAATCTGATATAGGCTCTACATATACATTCTTCTTCTTCTTCTTTTTTTTTTGGCTAGGCAATGGGGTTGAATGATTTGTCCAGGGTCACACAGCTAGTAAGTATCAAGAGTCTGTGGTCAGATTTGAACTCAGGTCCTCCTGACTCCAGGGCTGGTGCTCTATCCACTATGCCACCTAGCTGCCCCTACATATACATTCTTATTAACCTATTTTAGCATTAGTCATGTTGTAAAGAAGAATTAGAATGAATGGGAGGAACCACAAGAAAAAAGAAACAAAATAAAACAGAAGAAAAAAAAAAGCAAATAGTATGCTTCGATCTGAATTCAAACTCCATAGTTCTTTCTCTGGATGTGGATAGCTTTTTCATCATGAGACTTTTGGAGATGTCTTAGATCCTTGTATCGCTAAGAAGGGCTAAGTCTATCAAAGTTAGTTATCTCACAATGTGGCTGTCACTGTGTACAAGATGGTTCTGCTCATTTCACTCAGCATCACTCCATACAAGTCTTCCCAGGTTTTTTTGAAGTCTGTCTGCTCATCATTTCTTATGGAACAATAGTATTCCATTACATTCATATACCACAACTTGTTCAACCATTTATACTGCTTCCTTTCGACAAGTCCTATTATTTTTGTTTTATGTATTGAATAAAAAAAAAGAAGCTTTTCTGCCTTTTGAAAAAAATGAGTCTAAATGGGCAGGGCTGGTCCTCAGCAAAATGTGAAAGCAAGTTTAATTAGTTTTCTGTGTTTCTCTGTTCCCTTTTCCTAGTATGGGTTCCCTACCTACTTCTCTTAACGGGCTCACTGGTGCAGTGCTGTCCCTGGGTACCCGGAAATCACATCTTTCCTAGGTCTACATTCCTGAAAAAATGCTCCAGGCTTTCAGTCTTTTCTTCCTGTCCCTCTCTTTTATTCTTTTGTTAAAACTTACCTATTCAATGTTCTCTTTCTAAGTGGTCCAATCCTCTCTCTCCTTTACATAGATCAGGCCTAGTTCTTGGGGTTGACCCATATGGGACAAATATCTATTTTTGACTCATTGTACCTGGATTTGCTTCAGGAAAATCTAGTATACTTAAGGTGTAAGTCAATGTAGGTTTCCCCAGATATGGTTAACTGGGTCCCTAGCTCTCACACAAAAACTCAAGGTATTAAATGTATTGAGTATAGGATAGCCCTTATTTCACTTCAAAGAAAATGAATAAAGGATACAAAGAACTCATAGAAGCCCATAAAGAGATTCAGAAAACACATAAAACACTTTTCCCATTGGCTCCTTTGGAAGGGAACTGAATTTGAGATTGCCAGCAGGGTAACTTTGTGACATACTGATGAAATCTCTCTCTCTCAGGGCCATGCACAATTTCTTCCCCTTATAGTATTACACTATAGATTAGGCTCCTCTTGGACAGTAAATATACTTTTGGGGGCTGCTGAATAAGCAACCCTCTTCCCATCAGTTTTGTTCTGACAGAGTTACTCAGTGCCTTTGCTTTCTAATTAGGGTGCTGTGCAGCAATTAAGTAGTTGATCCTTGTTGTTTTCTGAGAAATACTCTGCATTAGGAAATCTTATCTCTTTGGTAGGTTTATCTCCTGAACACTCAAGCTTGGATATTCTTGAATTTGGGATTACCTAAGAGCCTCTGTCCTCGAAGTCTCCCTTCTCTGTCATGCTGCCTAGGCAATTTAAAATTTACTCATCTCTACACAAACATTTTTCATTAATTAACTTCTCAATCTGAGTGGTTACACGCTCTTCCTCTTTCATATGTTTCTTTATAAACTCTATTATTACCTAAGCTGCTGTCATGTCTTGGGCTGGAATGTCTAGTATCAGGTCTCCAGTCTTACTTGTTCTAGAAAAGGAAACAGAAAGGCAGAAAGCAGCCAAGAATTTGATGTCCAGAAACTCTTGTCTCAGGCCACCTGGACAAACACATATAACTTATCATGTGTTTTTGCTGTAAGTCACAGTGTGCATCTCTGACTGGCTGGGGTTTGGTGTGTGTGAAATGTGTCTTTTCTCTCTTTCTATTCTCCTTGCTACTTTCTAGAAGAGGGACCCTGCTCCCAGTTTCTTGAACACAGTCAATGAGACACCCAAGAATATGCTCACACTCCATGAGGAGATATCTTTAAGAAGAAGGCCCAGGCACTATAATATAATCAATTTGATTAGGAAACTCATATGGATCAAGAACCTTCCTGTTAGGTCTTGGGTGAGATTACTGACAGAAGAGGGTCCAGGCTTTTTAGCCCTTCACTTCAAGGTCTTCAACAATCTGGCCCCCAAATAATGGCTTCCTTATACAGAGTTAAAGTAGTTATCTTCTCAAATTCATCTATACTAAGGTCATCCTTCACAGCTAATATTTTCATTTGAATAGTGTCTTCCTAGAGACACTACTCTTTAATCCAAAAAAGTGAGTCTAATGGTGAAATTCGGGGAAAGTCTGTACAACTTTTGACTATTTTATATATATACCATTTTTGTAGTAATGTTGATATTTCTCTGGCAGTGCTTCAAGTTCAGTCATTTTTCAGTCGTGTCTGACTATTGGTAACTCCATTTGAGATTTTCTTGGCAGAGATACTGGAATGGTTTGCTATTTCTGTCTCCAGCTCATCTTACAGATGAATAAACTGAAGCAGACAGGGTTAAGTGACTTGCCCAGGGACATACAGCTAGTAAGTGTCTGAAGATGGATTTGAATTTGTCTTCCTGACTCTAAGCCTGACACTCTATCCAATATGTCACCTAGCTGGCAATGCTATATGGCTGCAAATCAATCAATCAACCAATTAGCAAGCATGCATTGGGCTAGCCATAGATATAAACACAAAGAATGAAACAATCCCTACTCTTCCTGATGAAATCAGGAATCATGAAATGATGATGATGATGATGATGATGATGATGATATAACATTTATATAGTGCTTTAAGGTTACAAAGTGTTTTATAAATATTGTTTCATTTTATCCTTACAACAGCCCTGAGAGATAGGTGCTATTATCATCTCCATTTGACAGATGAATAAGCTGAGGCATGCAGAGGTTAAGTGACTTGCAAGGTTACAAGAAAGTATTTAATGCTGGATTTGAACTCAGGATTCCCTAACTTCAAGTCCAAGGCTGCATCAAGTCACCACCTAGCTGAATGCTATAAACTCCAAAGAATCAAAAATGTGGACCACCCAAAGGATGGTAAAAGAACATGTGACGGATGTAAATAGGCTACAACATATTACCAAGTATGACTTGGCTCAAGGAATGGTATAATTGTCATAATTCCTGTATGATTGAGGGAAAAGGAGGCAGGACAGTCATGTTGCTGGAGTGAAAGATAACAGATATGAGGATTGTACTTTCTTATAGAAAGCTTAAAAAAAATCCCCTGGAGAACATTCTCAAACGTATTGGATAGATGCTCTCTTGGAATTTGTGGAAGCATATGAACAAGATTGCCTGGGATAGATTGGTTGGAATCTTAGCCATTGGAGGGAGTACCTACAAGGATGAGGTCACAAATTCATTGAAGTAGAGTAGGCTAATGGATGCAACATTTTGGAGGCAGATGGACCTTTTGTGCATTGTATATTACTAACAAAGTAAACTCCTTTGATTAGGAGTGGGCCTGGAGGTATAATTGAGCATATGGGGTGTGATAAGTCCTGGAGAGAACCAGGAACTCTCTTAGTAGAATGTGTATGAGAGGAAGAACAGGACTCATTGTATCATTATCTGTCATTGGATACTTGGGTTTGCACTTACTATGGCTCTAACACATACTAGCTGTATGACCACAGGCAACTCACAATTTCTCTGAGCCTCTCAGTATCCTGTGTAAAACAGATATTTACACTGCCTGCTTTACAGGGAGATTGTAGGGAAATTGTACCATAAACCTTAAAGCACTATAGAAACATGAGGCACCATGCTGTTAACAGAGGGGCTGATGAAAGAAACTTGTCCTAGAGCCATGGTCAAGGAAAAAACAGAGGTCAATCAATGCTGTTGGGGGACAGAGAGCCTTATCTGTTAGGCCAGTGGAGGGTGAATTCAGAAGTCAGCAAATAAGTGTTGAGAGGGATTTAAACTAAATTGAGTCCAGTTATGAAGTCATAGATCATTAGCAGGAAGAAGTATGATGATTAAATTAAAAGGTAGAGATCCAATCCAATCTAATAAACATTTATTAACTGCCTATTATGTGCCAGATACTCTACTAAGTGCTGGGGGCACAATTAATAAAAAGACAGTTCCTGCCTTCAAGGAGCTTATGGTCAAAATGGGAAGCCCACACACAAGGAGACAGGAAAGCTGTGAGTTAGGGAATGAGACACAAGGGGTACCCAGTGTGGGGGCATCTTGTTCCATGGAGTTGTGCCCAGGCAGGGCAGGAGATGTTGAGTGGAGTGAGCTGAGTCCAGTTTCTGCCCTCTATAAAGGAAGGCACTGGGAGGATTTTGAGATTCCACCCTCGAGCCCTCTAATCAGAGGGGGAGGAGGATGAGGGAGGTGGTGTCAGTTAAGGTTTGAGTTAGCAGCATGGTGGTGAGATAAGAATTACTGAATCTGCCAGGCTTTGGCACCATACCTTCTTTCAACATCTTCTAGTTGCACTAACTGAACTGCTGGGTAAAATTCCAATGTGCTTCCCACCCTCTGTTCCTCAGTTTGATGAGCAGGTCCCTATTGAAGGTCTCAGTGACTAATGAGTATTACTGCTTTGCTAGAAAACTATCAATGGCTTTCTGTGGCTGATGAAGAAAAAAGATCAAACTCTTCAGCTGGATATTCAGGACCCTTAACATGTCCCCTACATTCTTTTATAACTATTTCCCTGTGCCCTATGGTGTCAACCCTAAGTGCCATTCCTCAAAAGAGCGCTGAACTTTTCAGCCTCTACTCCTTCAGTCATGCCATTCTCTCTGTCAATAATATCTCCTCTCCACCTCTCCCTCCCCCAAACATCACACCCTTGCGTATTGAATTCTTACCCATCTGAAGTAGTCAGAAGCTATCTCTTCCATGGAGCTTTTCCTGATCCTCCCAGACAGAGGTGCTCCTGCCTCCTTTAGCACTTAGTTTGTGTGATTCATATTGTACCTGATATACATTGCCTTTTAATACTGCTGCTATTTTTATTCACGTCTTATCTCCTCTTAAATGAGAAGCTTTTTGAAGGCAAGAACTGGGTCTTATATAACTCTATATCCTGCCCAACAATTTGTTCACATAGGCTCTCAACATATTTTTTTGGTTGAATGAATGAACGAACAAGTGAGTCAGCTCCATTCTCTCTTACCATGAAGTTTTCCCATTAGTGGCAAGTAGGGCTCTGGGCCTGAAGTCAGGAAGTCCTGAGTTCAAATTCAGCCTTAGATACTCACTAGCTGTGTGATTCTAGACAAGTCACTTAACCCTGTTTGCCTTAGTTTCCTCATCTGTAAAATGAGCTGGAGAAGAAAATAGCAAACTACTCCAGTATCTTTGCCAAGAAACTCCAAATGGGGTCATAAAGAATCAGACAACTTAAACAACTGAAAACATTTCCCATAAGTATCAATCCTCTCAGAATGACCCAGAAGGTATTTAACTTAAGGTAGTTGAAAGTTCTATAGTTCTTCAAAGACCTCACAAAATGACCCCAAGATGATGGCTGGTTGAAGGTATCATCCTCTTCTCATCTCCCTCCCAAATGACCTTGTATTTAACTACTCTGTATTTATTTGTATTTATTCTGTTCATACTTATACCTATATTTATGAATAGAAAAAGATATATACAAGTATAGATAAATATCTTGATATGTAAATATACATATATAAAACACAAATCGATATCCATGTGTCTGAATATAGATAAATATGTAGATATAAAATATCTATAGGTATAACATATCTATATATGTAAATATATGTATATATAACACAAATCTATATCCATTCATCTCTATAGATATAGATATATAAATGGATATTTGTATAAGATAAATTTATATCTATGTATCTGTCTTTCTCTTTTTAGATATAGATATGGAGTATCTATATGTATAAATGTATAAAATATAAATCTACATTTATCTATTTGCCTTCTTTGTTAAAATGTAAGCTTCTTGTGGCTCATTTGTTGCCTTTGTATCTTAAGCACCTAGTAGAGTGCCTGGCACATAGTGGTTACTTAATAAATACTTGCTGATTTATTGAAGGAGATACTTTAATTTTTGTAGTTCTATCCCCAGCTTCTTTAAATAGTGCCAGGCACATAGTAGGATAGTAGACACTTAATAAATGCTCTTTGATTGATTGATCTGTGCCCCTGTCTTCTTCCAAAGTAAATTTCTCCTTCCCTTCTTGTCTGATGGGCAGTGAAACTTCTTTTATACCTGGGAGTGAAGCACATACTGACTGGATAAATTAATCTTGTCTGGGGCAACATTTCCAAATCCTTTCTAGTCAAACTACTTCTGTAATTATCAGGTAAGTCAATAGGAAATTTTGGTTCACTTTATATAAATTCATTTCTGAAAAATACTTTCTGGAAATATTAAAAAATTAGCTTCTGTTACTGAACATTTATATCTACTCACATAGACACACAAGTTGTGGGGGAAAGAACACTGGGTGGGCTGGTTAGCTTCCTTTTTGGCGTGTGCCATTGCTTATTTATGGAACCTTGAGTAAGCTATTGACAACCTTGCTGAGACTCAGTTTCCTCACCTAAAATAGGGATAATGATACCAGCCCTGTCTACTTTCATTGTTTGTTATGAGGTTCCAAGGTTTTAATTTAGAGAAGGCTTTATATATAAGGATTGGGTTGGTGGAAGTTATAGCAAATACTTATTTTATAATGAAAACTTTTTAGTTACATTGATATCCTACTCAGTATGTATTCTATGCTTCAATAATAATTAAAAAGTTTTAAGTGCTATACAAAGATAATGTATAATAATGGCTACAGTTGTACCTACTTAAAAATATTGTTTCATATGTTTCTAAAGATGAAGTGATGATGGGGTCTATGGGGATGGAGATAGGGACTTGCCTGTGATTTTATTGGTGTAGGAAAATTTCGGGTGAGAAAATTCACTTTATCAATACAGTTTGGAATGTTCTCTGCAATTTACAGTCTTAGAGAACTTTTTAAAGCACTTAGAGGTTAAATGACTGGTCCAGGGTCACATAGTCTATTTGTATCAAAAGAAGGCTAAACCCCAAATTTCCTGGCTTTGAGGCCAGCTCTCTATTCACTATATTACACTGCCTTTTAGAGAGGGGCAATATACTGTGCTTATTTTAATCACATAGTAGCACATATGTCACAAAGTTGTTTTGAGGTTCAAATGAGATAACATATATAAAGCACTTTGCAAACTTTAAAACACTATGTATATGCTAGCTACTATTATTATAACCTTCCTGTCTGGAGAAGAAAATCATAGGCAGAAATGTAACAACAAACCTAGAGATTTGAAGCAAATTTTGAGATCATCTAATCTAAGACCCTCATTTTACAGCTGAGGAGACTGCGTCACAGAGAAATTAATTGATTTGCCCAATTCATAGTTGGAGTTAGTGGCAGAAGAAGGATTTGAATCCAAGTCATCTGACTCCAAATCTTTTTATGGTACCATGTTGCCAGTAAAAAGTCACAGCAGATGGGCTAAACCAGGTTCAGAGTAACCAACAGGCCTGAGACCTGTTGGTGGGTTGCAGGGAGGGGTGTCTACCCCAAGCATGTGAAGACTTCCCTTGGTGGAATGGGCAGATGAGAACAATTTGTGCCAATAGCCATGAAAGCAGCTGAAGCAGGCTCGGTGGAGTGTTTAGAGCTTGGTCAAACATCAAAGATTCCAAAGTCATCCACTGTATTCTGGGCTATTGCTGGTCATCTTGATTTTGTCCTGCCACTGAATTTTGATGACTCTGGAAGAGAGAATGAGGCTGAGGACTTTGAGTAACTCTGACTCACTTAAATCCAATTCATACATGGGTCAAGACATCACCCCATGATGTTCCTGATTCTTTTGGAGATGAAGGACAAACAATAATGACAACAACATCAACGACAACAACATCAAAAACAACAACAACAACAACAACAACTCTGTAACAGTGAAGTGTGAAATCCATTATACTCTGTGGTCCTATGTTGGTACTCTAGACTTAGTAGGCAGTATTCAAGTTCAAATTAATTAGTAGGTATTTGCTGAATGAATGAATACATGGAATTAATGAGCAAGGACTAGTAAAATACAAGATTGATAGCAGTGGTCTTTGTTATGATCTCACAGTGGCCCCACAAATAAAACCAAGTGATCAGAAAGAGATATATAGAAGCAGTCTCCTTGGGTTGGTAGGTCTGTGTCAGGTGGCTGCTCTAGGACATATTTTATTGCATCTTTTGCTATCCTGGGTATTTAACTTGCAGATAAATGACATTTTTCCTTGCACCAGATGCTCCATTGGTGGATCATATTTATGTAAATCTGAAGTCCTTCCCTGGTCATTTATTCAGTAGTGGATGTTTATATCCTTTTGATTGTCTACTTTTTGACTTTACTCTGTTCTTTGGGAGACCATGATATTGAATACATTTTGATAAACAATGCTGAAATGACAGATTTAGGCTTTAAATGAAATTGTGTTCCATAAACTGTGAGACAAAGGCTTATAACTCATCGTTGGCTACATGCATTTCAGTGAAAATTATCTTCCATGCTTTGATCTCCACTGTATCATTTTACTGAGTGGCCTCATGTGCTATATCAATCAAAGGCGTGGAAGATGCAGGAGAATCTCATTTAAAATCAAATACAAATCATAGATTCATCTGCCTGGGAGGAAGGAAAATGTGTCATGAATTAGTTTCAGTCTTCTGTGATTACAACTGAATTATTTTGGGAAAACTCCAGAGAATAAAGTTTTCTCCTTCCTGACTCTTAAAAAAATATTAAGTGGGGGTAGGACACCTGGCTAGTAGAGAGACAGATTTAGGTGATCAGGCTATGATGGTGTAGTCTTGTCTTTAATCTAACTAGGTTAGTGCTTTTTAATATTTCTCCAGAGACAGTCTTTTATGTAGGAGGAGAAGTGGAAAGAAGAAACTATTTAAACAAGGATAATATGATTTGCCTAGCTTATGTTGTTTGCCATATTTGTGTAAATTGGGAATGAAGTCTTGGAACTCCCTGAAATGAACAGATTTTTCATTTTTCTTCCTCAGTATCCCCACCCATACAAACTGAGAAGTTCAGTTTTTGACATTGCACCTTGTCCTCCTTCCCCCCTTTAAGACAGCTAGGTGAGGCAGTGGATAGAGTGCTAAGCCTGGAGGCAGGAAGACCTGGATTCAAATCTAGCCTCAGATACTTACTAACTTTGTGATCCTGGGCAAATAATTTAACTTCCATCTGCTTCAGTTCCCTCAAAATGGGGGTGCTTACCTCCCAGGGTTGTTGTGAGAATCAAATGAGATAATATTTGTAAAGCACTTAGAATGGTGTGTGGCACATATTAGGTGCTTAATAAATGCTTGTTTCTTTCCCTTATGAGTAGTCACCAGCTCCTCTTACAAGCACAAATGCTCACAAAGCTTAACATGTGTACAGTTTTATTTACATGTTAAGGGAAATAGGTAGCACTGGGATTCTAAACAACCAATGAGCAGCCCTCCCCCTAGAGACCTTTGTAATATTTGAGACTTTCTCTGGGTATTTCTCTGGGTACTCTAGCCAGAGGTAGGCAGAGTATGTTTTTCCACAGTGATGTTCTCTTCCATAGTCCCTCTAGCTTGCTTCCAAGTCACTCTTGCCATTTGTTTTTCTCAATGATTCTCTCAGGCAATGCCTTCTTCATCTCCATTGTTCCTTTCTCAACTCCCAGGAGGTAGTGGTACTATTATTACTAGCACTTTCTAGTCATAGCTCTATTTCTTACCTTTCAGCTCTCATTTGTGTCTGCTCACTGCTCTCTGAGGTTTGACTCTTCTGCTCTCTTTCATAAGATAGTTCTTATGACTTTTACCAGGAGACCAATTCTTTAACACTGGTCCATATTTGGGGGTAGTGTCAGGAGAAGGAACCTCCATATGTTTTACAGCTCAAAAAAACTTGCCTGTTATCTTTAAGCTTTGCACATGACTCCATAGCCCCAATCTCACGTGAATGATCTCTTGGAAGATTCTTCTTGAATATTGTAAGTAATTCTTTTTTCATCACTGTGTAGGACCATGATGATGAATTACCATTTACCCCTTTCTTCCTCCAGTGATTGGACAGTGGATCTCTTGTTCTTATTAGCACTTTTGAATAGGTCTAGAGGTTTAGGGAGAACATCCTACCATCTCCATGAATGAACCTCTATCTACCATCTTCCCTTAGGGTAGCTGGTCTGTATTATTCAAGTTCAAATTAATTATGGCTGCTTCTTAAAATATCTAGAAAAGGGACCCAGCTCTTTCTCATGTTGGGCCCTATCGGGCAGGGTGATCTGTAGTCCTTGCTACAGAAGAAAAGAGACTATATGTATTTTAAATATATAATATGTGTATATATACTTTGGGTATATACATACTAACCCAAATCTCTTCCATGCTCTTATTTAGTTCATTGGGGTTTTATACACTGATAGTGTCACAGGTAGGCCAGGTTATTGATATATGCATTATTTATGAGGTTACTCTGAATTGAGTTTCAGTTTATATGCCCTTAGGTTTTGTTCATAGAAGTCTCTATAGTTTATGTTAGCCAATGATTAAATCCTCAGACTTTGATAACTGTAAGCAGCCCTCAGAGAGTGACAAGAGCAGTATAGTATAGCTGAAAGAGTGTTGGACTTGGAGTCAGAAAGACCATGGTTCAAATCCTACCTCAGACACTTACTAGCTATATGACCTGGAGCAAATCATAGTTTATTCATTTGTAAAATGAAGGGTTTGAACTTAATGACCTCTTGTATGCCTTCTAGTTCTAAATCTATGGTTTGGTCAGCCATCTCTTTGTACTCTTCCTTATCATCAGAGAGACATTCTTGAGAGGAACACTGAAATCTCATATTGTGTCTCTTCTATATCTTGAAAATACATTAAACACTGAAATTCTTAAGGCAATAAATCACCCCACCCCCTAACAGATCATGGTGCCTGGGTGTGTAGATAAGTCTTTAAATGTATCATGCTAGATATGAGAGAGAGTGAATGGTTTATAATGTAGAGTCTTCACTTTCCCTGTCCATAGCCCTATGTTCAGAGTTGCTATTAATATCTTTGGATCCCAGAGAGCAAAAGAAGGACTTAGGTCTCTGTCTCTAACTTGTGAACTTGAGTTCCAACAATGAATTTTTGGAATGGCATTTAAAAAATAAGTCTTCTGTAGTTACAGCTCAGTGTTCGAATCTGCCTCTGTCATCTGACATTCACACTTTCATTCAATAAACATTCATTAAGCATCTACTGTTATACTGAGTGCTTTGATAGAGGATGGGAGGAAATTTACATAACAGTGACAACAGAGGTCATTTTTGGCTGTGAATGTTAAATGTTCTAGGTAAGCTCTTCAAATGAAACATAGCGTTAGGTGGGAGAAGGAAAATAAGTGGCAACTATGTGCCCAGTATTGTGTTAATGGGAGGGTGGGTATTGGGAAGGGAGGATATGAAAGAAATATATGATATACATGGTCCTTGACCTAAAGGAAATTACTATCTCATTAGGGAAGTACAAGAAATAATTATAGGCATACCTCTGAGATAATGTGGGTTTGGTTCCAGACTACTGTAGTAAAGTAAATATTGCAATAAAGCAAGTCACATAAATTTTTTGGTTTCCTAGTGCATATAAAAGTTATGTTTACACTATACAAAAAGTACATAATTAAAACTACTTTATTGCTAAAAAAAATGCTATCATCTGAAACTTTAGCAAGTCATAATCTTTTTGCTGGTGGAGGGTCTGGCCTCGATGTTTATGGCTGCTAACTGAACAGGGTGGTGGTTATTGAAGGTTGGGGTGGCTACGGCAATTTCTTAAACTAAGACAACAATGAAGTTTGCCACATCAATCCAATCTTACTTTCCACTTGAACAGTTAAAGGGCATTGTAAGATCATTAATTGGCCCATTTCAAAATTGTTGTGTCTCAGGGAATAGGGAGGCCTGAGAAGAGGGAGAGAGACGGGGGAATGGTAGGTCAGGGGAGCAGTCAGAACACAGACAACATTTATTGATTAAGTTCACTGTCTTAAGTGAGTGTGCTTCGTGGCAGCCCATGACAATTACGGTAATAACACCAAAGATTACTGATCACAAATCACCACAACTGAAATAATAATAATGGAAAAATTTGAAATATCATGAGAATTACCAAACTGTGATACAGAGACATGATGTGAGCACACGCTGTTGGAAAAATGGTATCAGTAAACTTAATCAACACAGGGTTGCCACAAACCTTCAATATGTAAAAAATGCACTATCTGTGAAATACAATAAATGAGGTATGCCTGTAATAGTTAGCTAATAATAACAGTTAGCATTTACACAGTGCTTTAAGGTTTGCAAAGTACTTTACAAAAATTATCTCATTTGATCCTCATAACAACCCTGGGAAGTAGGTGCTGTATGACCCCTATTTTATAGTTGAGGAACTAAGGAAGATAGAAATTTAAGTGACTTGCTCAGGGACTGAGTGTCTGAGGTTGTTTTTGAACTCAGGTTTTCCTGAATCAAGGTCCAACACTCTATCTACTATGCCACCTAGTTGCCAATTATAGGGTAACTATATGTAACCATATGTTCAATTGTGGATCAAAAATAAAAGCAACTTATGAATTCAGAGAAGGGGGAGATCCTTGCTCTACCATATACTGTATGGCTTTGGGTGAGTCAGTTAACTTTTATGGGCCTCAGTTTCCCCATCTTGTAAAATAATGGGGTTAGACTAACCTTGAAGACCTCTTCCAACTCTGAATCAAGGATGCTAAGATTGTGGGCTGGGGAAGTTGGAGGATGCTTTGTGCAAAG
This sequence comes from Vombatus ursinus, assembly GCF_900497805.2. NCBI lineage: Eukaryota > Metazoa > Chordata > Mammalia > Diprotodontia > Vombatidae > Vombatus > Vombatus ursinus. The sequence continues at coordinate 15,946,250 of NW_020954610.1, read as the reverse complement.
TATTGGGAATGACCTAATTCCTGTTCAGCTTATACTCCATTGCTTGGATAAGACAGATGCATAAAAATTAAGTTTTTGGGGGTCCTATGTTTTCTTTGGTGTAGGGAATTCCCAGAGAGGAAGCTCCCCCCACTAATGTAGAGCATCGACTGTTTTTCAGCTTATTGTCTTAGAGAGTTGTCCAGTGCCACTGAGAAGTTAAGTTGTTTTCCTAGGGTTATACAGCCATTATATGTCAAATCTTTTTGTTTCCACGGCCCACTCTCTAGCAACTATGTAATGTTGCTTCTCTGAACAAATAAATATTGTAATTATTTGTGCAAATATTATTGCTTTAACTAGATTATAAACCCTTTGAGAGCAGGGACTATACCATTGTTTTTCATCTTTGGAATTTTCAGGCTCTTGCACATTGTGAGCATTTAAGAAATATCTAATGAATTGGATTGTCAGGACCTTGAAAGATGGGTAGATACAGAGGAAGGGAGGGGCCTGAGGGAACATCATGAACAAAATGATGGAGCAAGGCATTTTTTGGAGACCAGTTAAGTCTTAGTAGATGTTGCTTCTACCATAAGCCCCATCTGAACCACCCTTGTAGGCTGACATCTACTAAGATCCTTGCCACAGATGCTGATTCTTCCTTATAAGATAATGATTAGTCCATAAGACTTAACTGGTCCAGGACAGTAAGGCTTGAGTGTTGGATGAGCTTTCTGGCAGCCTAAGTCCAAAGGCCTAAACCACAGGGCATCGGGGGATGTACTGACTTGGTAACATGCATCTGACCTGGTGTGCCACCATGGAAAATGTGAAGGCAGTATAGCTGTACCGAACTGATTCAATATTGTATTTTCGCTGAATACGTCTTCTGCATTATTGTTAGGCAAATGCCCTTTCTGTCAAATGTTAGGTGGTTTTTAAATGTCTCATTCTATTCCAATATGGAGCCTGAACCACTGGATCAGATTGAGACAGGCTTGCCCCAGAACAGGGTCAGATACTGTAGCATCTTGATAGCTAAGGCCATGAGTTTGGGCTTCATTCTATGGATATTGTAGAATTATTATATAGTTTCAAGTCATCTTATTTAGCTAAGTGAGAAACCCAAAGTTTGTACTGGACCTCTATCTCAGGGCTTTACAAGTTATTTCAATTCCTTTATAATATCAATTATAATATAATTCCTTTACAATGATATTTGTAGTATCATTGTAAAATTGTAGGATAAGAGATCTGGCTGGAAGGGACTTCAGAAGGCATATAGTCCAACCTCTTCGTTTTACAGATAAGGAATTTGAGGCTCAAGGAATTTGAGTGACTTGTTCAAGGTCACAAAGGAGTAAGCAGGTATTCTATGCAAAGACATTTTCAAGCGTAAGACTGCATTACTTAATTGATTCCATACCCCATCTCTCCCCAGGACTCTAAACCCAAGAACTTGTCCTGGAGAGGGGATGATACTCCATACGCTCCATGTGAGGGACAGTCAAGTTACCTAGGAAATAGGGAGCTATTGAGGGTTTTTCAGTATGGGAGTGACATGATTAGATCTGCACCTATGGAAGATTATTTTGGCAGCTGTGTGGAGGATGGATTGGGAAAGAATATAGGCAATAGGCAGTATTGGAGCTGGAGAAAGGATAGAACAAGAAAATCAACTCAAGACAAGAAAACACAGAACAATATTAGGAATGTCGTATTGTTTTCTTTTTGTATTATTTTATGTCTGGGCTATGGTTGTGTATGTGAATGTGTGCGCACGTGTGCGCCTCTGTGTGTGTGTGTGTGTGTATGTGTCTGTGTGTGTATGTGTCTGTGTGTGTATGTGTCTGTGTGCGTTTGTGCATATAGGTTTCCTTTATGCTCCTCCAGGCTGACATGTCAGACATTCTTTTGGGATATACCTGTGTTATTATTATTATTGTTTTTTGTCCTAAGTCAGAGAAAATAGCCCCATGTATCAAATGGGAATTCACAGAAAACAATACATGTATTTCCCAGAGGCAGTCTACCAAGGGTTTGTTAACAGCACTTTGCTAGGCACTGGAAATACAAAAACAAAAATGAAACAGTCCCTGTCCTAAAGGAGCCTACATTCTACTATTCTATTAGAGGAGATCACACACACACCCCTCCCTCACCTCCCCCCGCCATGGCAAAGTAAATATAAAGTTATTTTTTGGAAGAAGGCACTAGGGACTGGAGGCATCAGAAAAGATGGAAAGATTTCATATAAGATGTGGTATTTGAATCGATTTTTCAAGGAAACTAAGTATTTTAAGAAGTAGAAGTGAGAAGTGAGTAAATTCCAGGCATTGGGCAAGATGGAACATGGCAGACTGTGCTTGGAAATGGAAGATGGAATGTTGGGTGTGAAGAATAGGAGGGAGGCCAGTTTGGCTGGCCTATGGAATATACGAAGGGAAGAAGAATGTGTAATACATTTGGAAAGGAAAATTTTAGTCAGGTGTAAAGGGTTTAAATGTCAAAAAGAGCTGTTGGTACTTAACTTCAGAAGCAATAGGAGTCACTGTAGTTTCTATTGAGCTGGGTAGAGACAGGGTCAGGCTTGTTCTTTTGGCCATTCCGTTGTATGGTAGCAAGCCAACACATTAGCTAGGTATAACGTATTTGCCAAGATTAATTTATTTAGTTTAGCTATTCTCACCCAAAAGAGAGGGCAAGGACATATGTAACTTTTGATGGCAGATCTCAGACATAGGGCTCTTTGTTTAGGGATGTAGGTGCCTTCAAAGCAGTATGAGGGTGTAGCATGAGGATCCTTGGGATAGAGGGGGGCATAAATGGGGTCAAGAACTGCCTCAAATGAAATGTAAATGGATGCTGAATACAGCTTTGTCTTCCTCAAAAATTTCCTTCTGGCTTACCCTGAATAGGGAAACCGAGGTACAGAATGAAAATGAGAACTTTAAAGAAGGCATTTGGAAGAGGACAAGGATGGTTTCTTCTTGTGTGTATCTCATTTCCATTTGTTGGTTTCCTCCTAAAACTCTTCTAAAGTGTGATAATGGCTTGAGTTTCCCTGTCATCTCTATTTGATATAGGAAATTTGGCACTTCAGAATTGACAGAAAAATCTAATTTTAAAGGTGCTGGGAGGCGAACATCTGTGAAAAATCACAAGAATGGCTTCAACATCTGTCCATGTGGAAGAAAATTGCTGATGTTCTCATCTTACATGCGATCAATCTTGAAAGGCTGAGATGCTTACAAATTTAAATGCAAGTTGGAGACTAGAGGAGCAGCTAATTAATTTAGTTGGCACTCTTTGGAAGATTTTCATTGTCTCTAATTTTAAATAAAGGTTCTCTCCTTTGACTTGGAGAGAACCTTCAAAGAGCCAGCGTCTCCGAGGTGGTGGCAGAGACAGAGATGCAAAGAATTACCCAGGAGAGAAAGTTCTGAGAGACCATTCTATGGGAGATAGAACCTATGACCCCAGAAGCTAGAGGCTGTTCCCAGTTCTTCCCTTTCTGCAGACCAATGACTGGAACTTCTACTTAAGGAGTGCCAAGAGACCCAGATTCAAATCTTTGTTCTGTCACTTGTTAACCTTAGGCATCTCATTTATTTTTAATCCATTCTATGGGGATAATAATACTTGTCCTGGGCTACCTCAAAGATTGAGAATAAAATTAATTCCTTTGTATGAAACTGTGTTGAATAAAGAGAACATGCAAGGATAAAGTGTCTCTCTTTACTCACTCTATCTTGGCAGTCTCATCTATTCCCACAGTTTTATCTGTGGCTCACTCCCAATTCCATATCTTCTCCTTCCTCACCCCTCCTCTGAGCTCCAGTTCAACATTTCCAGCTGCCTGCTGGATACATCCTCCTAGTTGTCCTGCCAGCATTTCAAACTCAACATGCCCAAAACTGAAGTCATCTTCTTCCTGCCAAAACCTGCCCTTCTCCTCTCTGTAGGTGGCACCTCAGCTGGAAACCTCAGTCATCCTGGATCTTTCCTTCTTCCTCATTTTCTATAGCTAATCAGTTGTTATGTTCTGCCATACTGACCTACCAGTGTCTCTCAAATCTTATTTCTTTTTTCTGCTCTTACTGCCATCAGTCTAGTTCATGCCCTCTTTCCTGGACTGCCATAATAATCCTCTAACTGTTCTCTATGTTGCTTCTTCAATCCATCCTTCACATACCTTCCAGAATCACAACATCATAATTTCAGATTTGGAAGAGGCCTCAGGGGCATCTAGTCCAACTCATACCACCCTCCCCCACCCAAAGAATACTCATTATATCATATTTGACAAGTGGTTATTCAACCCTTGCTACAAGATGTCCAATGAGTCTTTCCGAGGTAGCTCATTCTCCTTTTGGATAGCTATAAATGTTTGGAAGTTTTTCTTGACATCAAGCCTATATTTGTCTCTTTGAAACATTGCTTCCATTTTTTTCTTCTGCTCTAAATAGAACAAGTCTATTTTCTCCCCACATGATACCCTCAAATATTTGAAGATGGCTGCAATTTACCTTCCCTTACATCCCAGGTCCTTCAAGTTAGCCTCCTACAGCATGGACTCAAGGACTTTCACCATACTGGTTGCTGTTCTCTGATACCCTTCAGTTCTCAGTGTCCTTCCTCAAATGTAGTATCCAGAACTGAATACAATATTTCAGATCTAGTACAGTGGGATTATAGCTCCCTTTTCCCTATTCCTGGAATTTATGCCCAAGTAATGATTTTAATAGATCCGATCACATAACTCTACTGCTCAAAAACATTCAATGGCTCCCATTGTCTACTGAATAATACACAGATTTGCTCTAATATTTAAGGCCCACTATAATATCATTCCAATTTAACTTTCCAGTCTTAGTTCACAGTACTCTTTTGAGCATACTATATTCTAGTCAAACTAGACTAGCCTGGACCCATATTTCATCCTGGTATGTCCAACCTCCATTCATTTATGCAAACTTCCCTCCATACCTGGAACAGATTTCCCTTCCCCTTTCTGTGATATATTTTAATTAATTAATTAATTAATTTTGATTTATCAACAATCATTTCCATAAGCTTTTGAGTTTTAAATTTTTCTCCCCCTCCCTTTTCACCTCCCTCCCCAAGATGGCATGCAATCAGATATAGGCTATACATATACATTCTTATTAAACATATTTTCACACTGGTCATGTTATAAGGAATAATTAGAACCAATAGAAGGAACCACAAGAAAGAGGAAACAAAACAAAACAGAAGGAAAAAAAAAGAACAAATAGTATGCTTCAATCTACATCCAAACTCCATAGTTCTTTCTCTGGATGTGGATAGCATTTTCCATCATGAGACTTTTGGAGATATCTTAGATCCTTGCGTTGCTGAGAAGGGCTAAGTGTATCAAAGTTATTCATTGCACAATGTGGCTGTTACTGTGTACAATAGTCTCCTGGTTCTGCTCACTTCACTCAACATCAGTCCATGCAAGTCTTTCCAGGTTTTTCTGAAGTCCACCTGCTCATCATTTCTTATGGAACAATAGTACTCCATTACATTCATATACCACAACTTGTTCAGCCATTCCTCAATTGATGGGTATCCTCTCAATTTCCAATTCTTTGCCACCACAAAAAGAGCTGCTATAAATATTTTTGTACATGTGGGTCCTTTTCCCATTTTTATGATCTCTTTGGGATACAGCCCTAGAAGTGCTATTGATAGGTCAAAGGGTATGCACATTTTTATACCCTTTTGGGCATAGTTCCAAGTTGCTCTCCAAAATGGTTGGATCATTTCACAACTCTACCAACAATGCATCAAGTGTTCCAATTTTCCCACATCTTCTCCAACATTTATCATTTTCTTGTTTTGTCATCTTGGCCAATCTGATAGTGTGATGTGGTGCCTCAGAATTGTTTTGATTTGCATTTCTCTAATCAATAGTAATTTAGAGCATTTTTTCATATGACTATAGATGGCTTTAATTTCTTCATCTGAGAACTGCCTGTTCATATCCTTTGACCATTTATCAATTGGGGAATCACTTGTATTCAGAAATGAGGCTCTTATCAGAGACACTGGTTGCAAAAATTCTTTCCCAGTTTTCTACTTCCCTCCTAATCTTGGTTGCATTGGCTTTGCTTGTGCAAAAACTTTTCAATTTAATGTAATCAAAATTATCCATTTTGCATTTCAAAATTCTCTTTCTCCTCTTTGATCATGAATTCTTCTGTTCTTCACAAATCTGACAGATAAACTATTCCTTGCTCTCCCAATTTGCTTATAGTATCAGCCTTTATATCTAAATCTTGAACCCATTCTGACTTTATTTTGGTATATAGTATGTGGTATATGAGATTTTGGTCTATGCCTAGTTTCTGCTGTACTCTTTTCCAGTTTTCCCAGCAGTTTTTGTCAAATAGTGAGTTCTTATCCCAGAAGCTGGGGTCTTTGGGTTTATCAAATAGATTACTATAGTCATTGACTATTGTGTCTTGCATTCTGTGATATCTTTACCTCCTTCTCCTCCTTGATTTTCACCCTTACCTCTTCCTAGCTAAAAGTGGTCCCTGTTTTCTTGAATCCTTCAGACTACTCTTTTTGACTTCTCCTATGTACTTAATCACTTTCTAATTTGTATTATAGTTATTTTTGTATGAAATGTATATTTATACATATACAAAATGTATATTTTGTATTTTGTATGTATAGTTATTTTGTATTTTGTATTGTCTTTCCTCCTCCTAGATCATGAGATCTCTGAGGTTGGAGAATATTTCATTTTTCATCTTTGTGTAACCAGAAGGGCATTCCATGGAGCATGCTCAGAGATGCCTTGTCTGATTCTGTCTGACTCTCTGTGCTAATTCAGGTCTGTAGGACTTTGAGATGATGAAGTAATACTCTTAGCCCCATGATAGTAGTGGGAGAAGAATGGCATCAGTTTAAAAAGGAGAGGCATCTTACAGTTGATATTATTCCATTAACTCTTCAAGGACATATGACAAGTAATTCTCCTATGAGGTCCCCTCATCTCCCAGTTGAATCTACTCCCATGTGGTAGCTAGAGGAGGGGCCCTCAACTAGGTGAGCCTGAATCTGGATTTCTGTTTTTCTCTCTTGCTATGTGTTTATTTGCCTGAATGGAGGTAGCTGAACAGATAGATGTGTCATGAAGGCAATCTTGTGAGGCAGCTTTGGAGGCAACATTGTTAGTTTGAAAGGTTTGCAGACCCTTTGTATATGAGTCAGACTTTATTGGTGGCAGGGGAAATTTCTGTGTTGGAGAGTATGACCACTAATAGAAGGAGGAGCTCAACCTCTGCCTGGCTTGTCAGAAGATATAGACATGGACAGAGCTGTTTAGACAGTGCAATGCCAAGATGAAATATAAGATTCAACAGTGCTGTAAACTGTATCATGTCTTGATGTTTTAAGTATTGATGTCTCAGGAGTATATTATAGTAACTATAAGTTACTCTAATCCGTTTTGAGTCCGTTAAATGCATACATGTAAAAGCGTTATAGGGTTGATCATATCTCTTGTGTGGAAGAAATAAATAGTTGTCCTGTACCTGATTTATAGAATACACTGAATACCTTTGTATACTCCCCATCAATAGAACCTGAGGTCTCCCTCTGAATCCCAGGTGACATGCTCTAAGTTCCAAAGAGAGGAGAGACAGCAAAAGATTGAGAGACAAGAGATGCTTCTTTTAAGAAGGGCCAGAATTTAAGAATATTGTGAAGGATCAAGCTGCTACAGTTGACATAGTATATTTTCTTTATCTATAAGGCAAAGAAAATAGAGAGGATGAAAATTTTTATTTCAAAGTAAGATTATAATAAATTTTTGTGTCAGTTGACATGTTTGGTCCTTCTGGTTCAAAGACTACTGAATAGGGGGGATCTTCTTTGCTCACTGGTCATTGTCTTTAGCATAATAACTTGATCCCAACTCTCATTTTGGGGACAAAAGGATCAACCAATAACTTCTGGTCAAGCATGTCCTTTAGGAGGAGGACTAAGTACATGTATGACCAGAAGTGGTTCGATCATGGGACTCATTAGAAGAGGTTAAAGTGAAGGCTTAGCTCTACAAAGTACATGGAATGTCCCCTTCTAGACCATTGCCATAAATATTTAGTTCAATGAGAAATGGTCCAATTCAGCCAATGAGGAGGGCTCCTCTGATTACCCTGATTACATATATTTGTTGAATTTAATTGAATTAGTAGTAGTGAAAAGAAAAGGGAATAAATATATATTTTTTTGCTATCTGACTCTTCATGACCCCATTTGGGTTTTCTTGGCAAAGATATTGGAGTGGTTTGCCATTTCTTTCCACAGTTCATTTTACAGATGAGAAACTGAGGCAAGCAGGGTTAAGTGACTTGCCTTGGGTCATGTAACTAGTAAGTGTCTGAGGCCAGATTTGAACTCATGAAGATGAGTCTTTCTGATTTCTAGCTCAGTGCTCTATCCACTGTACCACCTAGCTGCCCAAAATATTTTTGAAAGGGGGCAAAAAAGAATTCAAAGGTGAGAGAGATCACTTCTAATTGTGGGGAGTCAGGAAAGGTTTCATGGAAGAGGAAGTAGATGGGGAAAGTTTGATTCTGGGGATAGGGAATATTAAGAACAAAACCAAAGAATTAGACAGTGTAGGATTAAAATAGGGGACTAAAGAAACTAGAGAAATCTAGTTTAAGAAGAATAGTATGGGTTAATGCTTGGGCAGCAGATTGGAACCAGACTGCAGAGGGCCTTTACACATTTAGCTAATTTATTTGCTAAGCAGTGGGGAGTTGCTGAAAATTTTGGACAAGGGAGAGTGATATTTATCTCTCTTTGTCTATCCACCCATACATATGTACTTATATACATATATTTGCATATATGTAAATATACATACAAGTACATATATGTGTATACACATATACATAGTTTAACAACATAAAAAACATTCATTTTTATAGGTTCTTTTCGTTGGTTGCATTCATACTTTTAGCTTATTCTTGGATATCCTGAGGGACAGAGCAAGTACAGGAACTACCTGCTTGTAGACTTCATCCTTGAATGATTACAAAGCAAGTAAATGTGTGCAGGAGTGGCTGCATCTGGCTTCAAGGCAGACTGGCAGATGGACTGCTTTTTAGTGACAGTCTTAGTGTCTTTAGTGACAGCACCTTAGCAGGCCCTGAAGACTGCTCCTCAGCAATCCCCCTCTTCCTTTGTTTCTTCCGTGGGCTATATCTTTTTGGGACAGTTTTGGAGAGAACTGGAGAGGATTTTGAAATCATGCTATCAGAAAGTAAACAAGAGGGGGAAAAGACCATCATTCTGGTCTGGAACCAAAAGTTGGTACCTCCAGCTTCTAATTTTAGGCCCTAGGAGAAAAGTAATTGCTGTGACGAGGCTGTATTAATGTACAGGGCCACATGCTTCTACAAGGCCAATTTAACTTAAATCTAAAATGGATATGAAACTCTGATTCACCCAACTTCTCTTGGCATTTATGTTGGGGGGTGGTGGTTATTTATTCCAGTAATAGCCTGCTGAGTGGTGACAACACCATATTAATCATAGGTGGCAGTGAGAGCCCTTAAAATGCCAACAGTGACAGAGCTAAGCAATTTGGGACCATTAAGAGAATTTTTCCTTCCCAAGTTAGGAAACACACATGAGAGCAAGCCCATATTTCAGTGATGGCCTCAGTGACCTAACTGATTCCACATAATCACAGATTTTGAGTCCAACCCATACCTGAAAGAAATCTCTTCTCTAATATACCTGAAAAGTGACCATCCAGCTTGAAGACGTCCAAACAAGAGGTACCTAATACTCTCAAGGGAGCCTGTTCAGGGTTTCTTGGGAATTGGCTGGCATCTTCCTACTCTTCTGGCCTTCTTGACATTCTTCACTCATGATAATGCATCTCCTATCTCTGTGCTTTCACAAGGCTACCTCTCCCTGCCCCCCCCCCCAATTCTCCTCCTCATTTAGTAATAATAATAGCTAACATTTATATGGAGTTTATAATGTGCCAGGCACTATGCTAAGCACTTACAGTTACTTGATCCTCACAAGAATCCTGGGAAGTAGGTGTTATTATTATGTCCATTTTATAGATAAGGAAACTGAGGCAAACAGAGATCAAATGGCTTACCCATGCAGGGTCACATAGCTGGTAAGTGTTTGAGGTTGTATTTGAACTCAGGTCTTTGTGATGCCAAGGCCCAGCACTGTAGCCCCTCTTATCTCTGCCTCTTAGAGAGGCTAGCTTCCTTTAAAGCCCAGTTCAGGCACCACCTTTTACATGAGGTCTTTTCTGATCTCCCAAGAATCAGTGCTTAACCCTGTAAATGGCCTTGTATTATACATATATACATACATATACATATACATACACACATATATGTTTGCTTATAGGTGTAAACTACTGCCCCTTTTGCTGTGAGCAGTTTGGTTGCTTAAAATGACCAAAAGAGAATTTTTGTATAAGAAAGAATCCCCATGAAAAGAAATAATTTCTTAGATCAAATGTGAAGGAGCCAAACAAAGTGTTAGGAGGACCAGAGAGAGAACTACTCCCTAGCTGAAGGTATAAAGAGGACCAGTTTGAGGGAAGATATATGACTGAAATTACAAGGCATTATGGGCCTTCAGCTCATTTGCATTTGACTGTTTAGCATTTGAGAGGTCAATACTGACAAAGTGGTAAATCAAATAACTGTTTGGAGATTATGGGAAGATTAAATAAGGACTAGTTTCATAACTGACAGAAAGGTGGATTTTGTGGGTTTTATCTCAAAAGGGAAAAAAAGTCACTGACCACCAGGACAGTGATTTCAGTCATTGACAGTGGTGAAAAATTTAGCTGTGAAATGAGTCTGCAATAGCTGAATATGAAGGTTCCAGCAGGAAAATTAGCTGACACAAATTGATAGGAAGACTGCAGCTGCTGCCCAGCTGTTTGGAAGGGAAGCATTGTTTTATAGATGTTTTATAGATGAATTGAAGAAAAAACTGGGAACCTGATGATTGGAAGAAAGTTGAACTCTGTAAATATTTGATCTCTTGCCCTCTAATACCATCTATAGTTTGAGAGAGGTGTCAGGTTGTTCTCTATTCTCCCCCTGGTTTGAAATCAGAGAAACAGCTTTTGCATCTGTTTTGCTATGAGAATGGATTTGATTAGCCCAGAACTGGCTGGATAATATAGAACCCTGTTGATTGAAGAGCTATGTACTTATCCATACTGCTAAGAAAGCTAAATTGAGAAGTTCTTTGACTTAAGGGGACTGCTTGCCCCTAAAATAACATAACATTTTCTCACTGTCCTGCTAAGGGAGATTTCTAGTTAAAAGATTTTGTTACTGCTTTGTTGACTTGAGAGCTGAAAAGGAGAGTGCTTGCCTAGCAGGATGTTCTATGAGGCTCAGGAGAATAGCTAACAGAGAAGTGGTATGGTGGGGTGCATATTCCCGAAGGGACCAAAGACATCAAGGCCTGCAGTCAAGAGCAGTGAGTTGCCGTGAGCTCTATTCTTTAATCTCTGCCTACCTCCTCTTCCTTGATGAATACAAACATTTCTACAACCCTTCTATCCTTAAAAGCTTTCACTTGATCCAACTACCCCTGCTAGCTATTATGCTATCTTTAATCCCTTCTCCCCTTTCTGGCTAAAATCCTTGAGAAAGCTGTCTATATTATGACTCTACTTTCTTCTCATTTACTTCTAAACCCCGTGTATGGCTACTAACCTAATCATTTAACTGGAACTACTCTCTCCAAAGTTACCAATAATCCCTTAATTGCTAGATCTAATGACCTTTTCTTCATCTTCAGCTTCCTTTATCTCCTTGCATCCGTTGACACAGTTAACCAAACTTTCTACCTATATACTCTTTCCTCTTTAAATGTTCGTAGCACTGTTCTCTCCTGGCTCTCCTCCTACCTGTCTGACCACCCCTTTTTAGTCTCCTTTACTAGATCTTCATCCAAGTTATTCCCACTAACTATGGATGTTCCCCAAGGTTCTGTCCTGGGACCTCTTCTCCTTCTATACAATCTGACTTGATCTCATCAGCTCTCAGGAGTTCAATGAACATCTCACTGTAGATGATTCCTAAATCTAGATATTCAGCCCTACTTTTTCTCCTGAGTTCCATTCCTGTCTGTCCCACTGCCTTTTGGATCTTTCTATTTGGGTGACATTTAAAACCTTCATAATCTCATAATAGAGGACTAGCACCTCCAGTGTGAGGGCTTGCTGAGCCCTTTTCAGGGCTGCTTATCCCCTTTAGTGTCCACCTGAGTCACCCGACTCTCACCTATGACTCCAAGAAGCTGAAACATGTGCAGCAGCCAGACCCTGCTAAACTCTTTTGGCAGATGGACTAAATTAAGTTGAGGGTAATCGACAGGCCTCAAACCTGTCGATAAGTTATGGAAATGTCTATCCTAAGGATGTGAAGACTTCCCTACCAGAATGGGAGGATTGGAATAATTTGTTTCAATAGGCTTGAAAGTGGGTGATGTAAGTGCTGTGGAGGCTTAGATCTTGGTTAGACATCAAAGGTTCCAAGGTCATCCACTGCATTCTGGGCCATTGCTGGTCATCTTGACTTTTGTCTTGTCATTGGACTTTGATGACTCTGGAAGCAGGAATGAGGCTGATGACTTTGTGCAACTCTGCCTCACTTAAATTCAATTCATGTGCAAGCCAATATATCACCCTGTGATATCATTGGTTCTCTTCTAAAATTGATGGACAAACAATAGCTACATGTCTCATAAAGGTCTCAACCTCAACATGTCCAAAACAGAACTCCTTAACTTTCTCCCTTAAACCCTCTCCTCTTCTCAACTTTCCTATTACTTTCAAGGACACCACCATACCACCATGAGTCACTGAGGTTCAGTGTCATCCTTGGCTTCTCAATTCATTCCACATATACAATCTGTTGGCAAATCTTGTCATTTCTATCTTTACAATATCACGTGCATATATTCCCTCCTTTCCACTCTCATAGCCATCATCCTAGTCTTGTTTATTGCAATAGCCTCTGAATTGGTTTCATTGCCTAAATGAAATCTCTCTCCATTCCAATCCATCCTCCATTCATCTGCCAAAGCCATTTCCCAAAAGCATAGGTCTGATAAAATCACCTCTTATTCAGTAAACTCTAGTGACTGCTTATTACCTCCAGGATCAAATATAAAATCCTGTGTTTGACATTTAAAGCCTTCATAATCTGACCCTTTCTGCTTTTCCAGTCTTCCTACACTTGACTCTCCTCCATGTATTCTATAATTCAGCCTCACTGCCTAGTTGCTTCTCCTCTCACAACTCTCTTTTTCCCATCTCCTGCCCTTGTGTTGACTGTCCCTGATGCCTGCAATACTCTGCCCCCTCTCCTCTGGCATTAGCTACTCTGGCTTCCTTCTACAATTAGCTCAAAGTCCACCTTCTGCAGGAGGTCTTTTCTGTTGTTATCCCTGTTGCTAATGTCTTTCCTCTGAAAGTCACTCTTCTCTACACTGTGGACATCTTATAAGTGCATAATTATTTATGTGCTGTCTCTGCTATTAACATGTGAACTTCTTGAGGGCAAAGGCAGTGTTTTTGCCTTTCTTCGTGTACCCAGCACTTAACACAGTGCCTGATACATGGTCATCATTTAATAAATGTTTGTTGACTCACCGTTAACTTTAGCATTTACAGCCCTTCATTGCATGGCTCCAACCTGCCTTTCTAGTCTTATTGTACATTACTGCATTTCCTGAACACTTCAATCTAATCAGAATGGTCTCCTTTCTGTTGTTCACACATAACTCTCCATCTCCTGTCTGTGCCTTTACATGAGCGATCCCTTCTGCCTGGAATATACTCCCTCTTCACCTCCTCATCTTTGAATCATCAGCTTCTTTCAAAATTAAGCTCAAGTTATATCTTCTGAATGAGGCCTTTCCTGATCCATCTCCTGCCCTCTCCACTCTCTACCACATCCCCAGCTGCCAGTGCCTTCTCTACTGCTGTTATTTGCTTTGCATATATTTCATTTTTCCTCATAGATGTATGTGTTTCCTTTGATAATAGAATCTAAGCTCCTTGAGATCAGGGACTGTCTCATTTTTATAATGTGTCAAGCATGGTGCCTGACATCAATCAATCAACTAACAAGCATTTATTTCTTAAGTCCAACATGCTAAGGATAGACATTAAAAAAAAAAAAAGAAAAGAAAAAAGATAAAATCTCTACTCTTGAGGGGGTTATATTCTAATACTGAGTGCATTGCTACATTGTATCCACAGCATATAGCAGATGATTAATAAATGTTTTTTATTTGATTGATGGGTATTGTAGCACAGACAAAATCCGTGTATGGCTCTTACCACCATACGAATAGATGGGGAGGTCACTATTTCAAGGGTACATTTGGATTTAGTCAAATTGTTGATCTGTGGTGAAGGGTGGTAGATTTCAAGACTGGTACTATGCATGTTAGAGAGTTGTAGGAAGGTATGTATTTGTGGTGAACTGTGGTGGTTGATGTGTTAACTTGACGTGAAAGATCAAGTGAATGCTTGGAAGGACTAGGAATAACTGGCTTTTCTATAACTTTTATGTTTGAGTAAAATGCTTTTTGTACATTGTTTCGTTTGAACCTCATACCAGCCTTGTAAGGTATTATTATTACGTCCATTTTACCAAAGAGGAAATAGGCCTAGAGATGAATTGCAAAAGACCACACAATTTATAAAATATTAGAGGCAGAATTTGAACCCAAACTTTTCTGACTCTAAGTTCAGCACCATATTATACTACTGGTGTCACCTTGGGTGAACACTCTACCCCTGTATCATGACTGTGGTATGTGTATAGATGTGTGTGTGTGTGTGTGTGTGTGTGTGTGTCTGCTGGAGCCAGCTCTCACCAGTTTGTGAGAAATGATTGTTAAATTTTTAGTATGAACATTTAGTATGACCTCAAAAATTGACAAATACTATAAATAAGGTCTTGATTTGTTGTTTTTCAAATCAATTCAAACATTTATTGAACACCTACTACATGTCAGGCACTGTGCTAAGTGCTGGAAATACAGAAAAAGGCAAAAGATAGTCTCTGTCCCCAAAGAACTTTCAATCTAATGGGGGAGATGACATGCAAACAAATATATATAAAGCAAGCTATATATAGGATAAATAGGAAATAATTAAAAGAGGAAAAGCACTGAAATTAAGAGGAGTTAGGGAAGGCTTCTTGTAGAAGGTGGGATTTTAGCTGAGACTTAAAGGAAGCCAGGAAGGTTAGTAGTCAGAGTGGAGGAAGGACAGCATTCTAGACTTGGTGGATGGCCAGAGAAAATGCCAGGAACTAGACTTAAGAGAGTGATGCAGTTTGGGTGGAGCCAAGATGGCAGATTAGAGGTAACAACCCAACTTTACTCTCTCAATATTCCCCTCTAAACAACTTTAAAATAATGCTTCAAATAAAATTCTGGAATGGTAGAGCCAACAAAAGGTCAGGGTGAAACATTATTTTTGGCCTAAGAAAATTCAAGAAGTAAGCAGGAAAGGTCTGTGACACCAGGTTGGAGGGCTGTCTAGAACACAAACATACAGTGGCAGCAATGGTGGCTACAGTAGCAACAGCTTACAGGAGCTCTTAGATCAGAGAAGTAAGAAGGTTGGACAACTGGTCAGAATGAAATTACAGGGAACTTGTTACTGGGTACAGCTGATGCTGATTGGTCACTCCATTGCCCATATGTAGTTCTGGGTTGCAGTTCCAGGGCAAAGAGGAGAGCTCGTGGCCAGTCACAAGGGAGCAGGGATCCTGGTCACAGTTACAGGGTCAAGGTGAGCACTAATTCTTAAAGCTGCTGGGGACCAGGGACCTTCCTGGATAAAGACCAGAGTGCTGGCCAGAACAGCAGTGACCATACATCTCCCTGAATCACATCACCTTGGAAGTGCCTAAAACTTGCAGACTCCCAGAACTAGCTCTGAAATCAGCAGTGTGAAAAAGCCTGAAGCATGGGAGAGTCCCTTCCCACCCCTACATGAGGAGAGCTTAACTTTAACACAAAGTTAAAAGTCAAGAAATAGACTGGGAAAATAAGCAAACAACAACAACAACAGAAAAAGAACTTAGCCATAAAAAGCTATTAAGGTAGCAGGGAAGACCAAGACAGAAACTCAGAAGACAATAATGTGAAAATGGATACAACCAAAGCCTCAAAGAAAATGCTAATTGGACACAAGCCCAACAAGAATTCCTGGAAAATATTAAAGAAAGATAAAAGTGGTAGAGGAAGAATTGGGAAAAGAAACAAGATGATGCAAGAAAAATATAAAAAGAGAATTAACAACTTGGTAAAAGAGGCACCAAAAGTACTGAAGAAAATACTACCTTAAAAACCAAAATTGACATAGTGGTAAAAGAGGCACAAAAATTCACTGAAAAAAAGAATTATATCCTTATAAAGAAGAATAGACCAAATGGAAAAAGAGGTACAAAAGCTCACTGAAAAATATAATTCCTCAATAATTAGAATTGGGCAAGAATTGGGCTGACACCACGAGACAACAAGAAACAATAAAACAAAGCCAATATTATCACTGCCTATATGACTTCAGGCAAACCTCTTAACCACTTTTGGCTTGTCTTATTATTTGTAAAATGAGGGGTTTAGATGAATGACCTCTAAGTTTCCTTCTGGTTTTAAATTTATGATCCTGTAAGCCTATGAAATATTACATTTATTAGCTCTGTGCTTCTATATATGCTTTACATAACCTCCTTGGGCCTCAGTTGCCTTATATGTAGAAGCAGATATAATTGTGTGTTGATTCAATTCCACTTGTCTATGCTTGTCTGAATCATTGTCCAGTTTCTGACATGATACCATGTGGAAACTGCTGTTTTAAAGAGTGTGGTATGGTGAGAAGCATCATAATGCAGAGGAAAGAATAGTGAACTATGAGTGAAAATATATGAATTATATTATTTTTGTTTACCATCTGTGTGGTAATTCACTTAAGCTTTCTGAGTCTCAGATTCTTCATCTGTAAAATGGGAGAATAACATCAGTCTTACTTATCACACCATGTTGTGGTGAAGATGATTCATTTAAAAACATGGAAATCTTGCTAAGTGCAATAATTAAATAAGAAAGTCTATCCATCTAATAGCTGACATTTAAATATATTTTACAAAGTGCTTTACATTCATTATTTTATTTGATTGTCAAAACAACTCAGTAAGGGAGATAATGTAGACATTATTATTATCATTTCCATGTTACAGACAGGAAAACTAAAGAACAAATGATGACTTGTCCAATGTTACATAGGGACCAGAGCTGGGATTCAATATGGTGGACCTGGATTTAGGAGAGACTTGGATTCAAAACTCAACTCTGACACTTACTACCTATGTAACCTTAAACAAGGCACTTAATCCTGGGCCTCAGTTTCCACATGGAATACATGGCTTCTGAGCTGTACTGATGACTCTTGCAGTTTTAGAGTTATTATCCCAATTTATGGCCCCAGGAAGCCATTTACCTTCTCTATCCCTTACTTTCCTCATGTACAAAATGAGGATAATAATCTGTGCATTATCTACCTGGCAGGGTTATTATAAGGAAAGATCTGTGTTTGCCTTGCACTACTATATAAATGTCAGTTATAATATTCATTATTCTGACTTCAGATCCAGTTCTTTTTCCACTGAAAGTTAAAGCCTCTTGTGAAAGCACCTGCGAAAGCCCTATATAATATAAAGGGTCATCATTACTTATAAATAGTTCTTGGTAGCCATCAGCTTTTTATTCAGACTAATGGGCCCTTTCCTTGTTCATCTTTGTTGAGCAGGAATCTTGGGAGAGATGATACTGTTTGAGTTTCAATTTCAACATTTATTAAGTGTTTACTATATTAGATGAGACATGCAAATTTAGAGACTTCTCCACTCCAAATGTTCACATGGACTATTTGTGCCTCACTTGTGGTAGAGCCTTCTGAGAGTATATTGGTCTGATCAGCCACAATTGGACATACTGTACCTTGATCCCAACATAATGATGTCATTTTGGTCCTCTTTGAGAATGAAAGACAACAACCAGTCAACTGTATTAGGTGCTGGGAAGAGATTCTCATCTGTGACTTAAAATCTTAGAGTTGCCCAAGGCCCAGAGAAGTTAGGTGATTTGCAGCTGGTCACACAGCTTATAAATGTCAGAGATGGAATTTGAATCTAGGTCTTCCTGACTGAGTCTTATGTTCTGTTCATCATGCCAGACTGATAGAGGGAAATATAAATAAGATATTATCTTAAGCTTAAGGGGATACGATACATGAATGAATGAATGACAAAGCACTTATTAAGTGCTTATTATGTGCCAGGTACTCTGCAAAGTACTGGGGATACAAATACAAAAAGAAACATAGTGGCTGCTCTCAAGAAGTTTACATTGTAATAATACTGGAAGACATTATATAAAGGTAGCCAGGTAGGGTTATTTTGGACTGGGAAATCACAAAGAAGACGAATAAAGCAATAAAGCAATTGACTGAGATGTTCTGTCCTGGTATAGTAGAGTTGAAAGGGAAGGCAGGTGTTTCGTGAATGGAGAGTACAACATGGAGGCTTGTCATCAAGATGACTGGAGAGCAAGCGGAGTAATAGGTCTGGGACTAGTTAGGGAAAAACCTCACTAATGAAGTGCAAGACAAAAAGTGGGAGGAGGGGATGTAGTGGTGGTAGAGAGGCACATGCATAAAATAACCATAATGCAAAAATGATGCATGATAAATTCATGAGAAAGGCGCCTGGTCTAAGTGGGAAAGGGTAGCTACTGATATAAAAGCACCAGGAAAGCTTTTACTAAGGAGGTAGTATTTGAGCTGGGCTTTAAAGGATTAAACAGCTCAGAATGGGAGTGGGGAGGAGTGGGAAGGATATTCCAGGTATGGGAATGATAATAATAATAATGATGATAATGATAGCTAGTATTGTTTTATAAAGCACTTTACATGTGTTATTTCATTGGATCCCCACAACAACCTTTTGAGGTAGGTGCTATTATTATCATCCCTAATTACAGACCGGGGCAGCTAGATGACTCAGTGGATAGAGCCAGGAGGCATATAGTCAGGAGGCCTGAGTTTAAATCCCGCCTTAGACACGTACTAGCTGTGTGACCCTGGGCAAGTCACTTGACCCTGTTTGCCTCAGTTTCCTCATTGGTAAAATGAGCTGGAGAAGAAAATGTCAAAACACACCAGTATCAACTATTACAGGTAAAGAAACTGAAGCTAGTGACTTGCCCAGGGGCATGTAGATAGGAAATGGCTGAGGTAGATTTGTATCAGTGTCTAGTATTCTAAGCACCACACTGCCTAGCTGCGAACACTGATTGAAAATAAGGGTGGGGCGGGGTGGGAAGCCTGGAATATGTCCCATGCACAGCCAACCATCCAGTTTGGCTAGAGTGTAAGGCATGTAGAAGGTAATAGAGTGAGATAAGACAAGAAAGGTTGGGTGATTTGTGGCTTTCAAAACGTTTTAGTTTGTTTGGCTTTCTTAGAAGAGATTAGTCCTTGAATGGCTGCTGCTCCACCTTCAGAAGAGGGCTATCATGCCTTCCCCTCCTCCAACTTCTACAGATCATTTTGAATTTACACAAGAGAAAGAGGGTAGTCAGGCTTCTGCAGCTCAGAAGGACAATTTATTCTGATTATTTGAGCTATAGATGCTCTGACCTGAGAACTTCCCGCATCTCAAAAACATTGTTCATATTTCTGTAACTGGCTACAGCATCTGATTCTAGGTGTTTGTTTAATGGTGCCCTGTGAAATGTGTTCAGAATATGAAGACAGAGAGCTGGGATTTTTCTGTGTGTAGACTCCTGCTGTTCTGAGCATGTGTGTATTCTGGGAGATGAGGCACATGAACACGTGTGCTCAGGTGCACATTGCTTTTTTAGCTCAAATGTGCCTTGTATAATTGTCCCCCTGCCTGTAGTAGACAAAAGCCATCTTATGTTGTAAGATGAAAATGTGGGTTTGGGGGAATACTAATTTTATAATGAATCATAAGGTGTCTTAGAGGAAACAAAATGATGTGAGGAAGGGGTGAGAAGGGAGGGAAAGAGAAAGGGAGGAAGAGAGACAAACAGAGACAATGGTAGAGGAAAACACAGGGAGACAGAGACAGAGAGACAGAAATAGAAACAGAGAGACAGAAAGAAATAGAGGGAGATGGGCAGAGAGAGACAGAAGCAAAGAGCGACAGAGACAGCAACAGAGATAGAGACACAGACACAAAGAGACACATGGAGAAAAACAGAAAGACAAAGACAGAGGTGAGAGAGAGAATGGACAAAGGACTAAACTCCAAGATAGAGAGCCAGGTGACAAAAAAGGGTTAAAGAGAATGGGAAGGGTGGGGTTCCATAGAGAAGGAGAATTACAGGGACTGATGGAACTTGAACCTGGGGCTTAGTTTCCTCATCTGTAGAAAAAATAAGAACGTTGGATGAGATGACCCGTAAGGTCTCTTTTAGCTGTGGGTCTATGGATCTCATTACTAATGGTCCTGGGGGAGAGAGGAGGTCAGTACATGCCGAATATAGAAATCATGTCAATGAACAACCAGTATAAGGTGTCAGGTGGCTGTTGGAAAGCAATTTCAACCTGGAAGTAAAGGTTGTTGCAGTGGCTAAGACTGAAACAACTTGGCATCTTCATGGCCTGGGTCTAAGAGAACTAGCTGTTGTGGGGCTGAAACCAGGTGGAACTAAGCATAGGTGGATTTATGTGTTAAGCCAGGCCAAGTGGATTTGTTGACTAAGCTGAGTTCTACTAATTTATCTATTGAAATATAGCTTATACCTGTTATTTCTCCCACTGCGTGCAGTAAGGTAGATTTTGCACTCTAAAAAGTTGAAGGAGTATTATGATTTATAATGGTATGGCATAGGAATTTGAGGATATAGTCTCAAGGTCATAGTATTAAAAAAAAAAAGCAGTGACCTCTTAAGTTTTGGGGGTGGGGAGTGGTATTGGTAGTGACCAGGTTGTTTGAAGATGTCCTTGACAGATTGTTCACAGGGCTTTATTATCCTTTTGTACAAAGGCCTCTTTCATAATTGAGCTATGTGTGAAATTCAATGTGATCTTATTAGTAATCGAAGTATTAACCTCCAGGCCACCTTTCTCTGAAACATGAACAAAAAGGAGGAGCCATATGTGTTGCTTAGAGGAGATATCAGTATTTCCACATTCACCCTTCTATTAAAAGAAGGAATAACTTGACCTTGAAAGGATGCCAGGATGGACATATAACCAAACAGGAAGCTAACCTAAAGTTGTGTATGTGTGTGTGTGTGTGTGTGTGTGTGTGTGTGTGAGAGAGAGAGAGAGAGAGAGAGAGAGAGGTTACAACACAATTTCAAATCTCTATTTTTAAGCTATTGAATTTCAGAGGAATTTTTAAAAATCCCAAACCCCACATATTTCTTTTTTTGGGTCTGTCTTTTAAACCTGAGAAATGCACATAAAATGCACATAAAAATTGTTGATTATTTAGAGAGCAAAACTGCATTTCTTTTCATTAGTGTTGGGAATTATCACTGGCGTGGGACAGAGAACTTTTGAGACATGGTCTTGGACTTGGATTTGGAAGGCACCTTAGAGATCCTCTAGACAACCCCCCTCATCTACTAGGTCTCAACTTAGATAATGAACATAACCAGTGGTTTAAAGGGAAACTTCGCTCATTTTATTTAAGACTGGGTCTAAGAGGAGTGGAAGTGGGAGCAAGGACAGTCCCCATTGGACATTACTTCCCTTCCTGCATTCTGTGACATAGCCAACTGATCTTCTCTCTCTATATACACTATACTACTTCTCATGTGTCTGTACCTTTTCAGTGACTGACCTCCATGCCTGGAAAGCAGTCCCTCTTAACCTCAGTCTCATAGAGTCCTTCTCTTCCTTTAAGCTTCAATTCAGGCACTATCTTTTGCTTGAAGCCTTTTCTTACAGACTCTACTGCTCTTCCTCTAGTAGTATGCATTATTCATTCTCTTCCTTCCCTGATCCTCCCTCAGCTAAGTTAATGGATTTAGGAATTTTTCTTACACAAGATTCTTCATCATCATCTTGCATTTTGAAAAAAAAAAAGAATGAAGTTTGGAACTTCAATTCTTTTCACCCTGGTAGAGGACCTAGATGGTACCAGAGCACTGGACCTGGAATTAGGAAGACTTGAGTTCAAATCCAGTCTTGTGCACACACTAGCTGTGTGACCTGGAACAAGTCATTTAGCCCCTATTTGCCTCAGTTTCCTCATCTGTAAAATGGGGATAATAATAGCACCTACCTCCCAGGGTTGCTGTGAGGATCAAATGAGATAATATTTGTAAGGTATTTAGCGCCATGCCTAGCACATGGTAGATGCTAAATAAATATTAGCTGTTAGAGCAGCTGAATGGTTTTGGAAGAGTCGCACTAAGCTGAGCCAACTTGAACAGGCTTACAGAGATTATTGTTAAATTTTCAGTGTTTGCATTTATACCTTTGAAACTGGCAATTGCTACAAATGAGGGCTCTATTGTTTTATTAACTGACTAGATTTAAGAAAGTGTTAATAATGCAAGTTAAGCTAAAATATATTGTGCATAAATATTTTTTTTGAAAAATGATTGGCTAACATTTACTAACAGCCCTAACTTCCCCAGAACAATGTATATTTAACTACTTTGGACATATCTGTATTTATTCACTCTATGTTTATGCTGCACATATTTTACATGTATATACTATCTTGCCCATTAAAATGTAAGCTCAGTGTGAGAAGGGATTCTTTGTGTTTGTATTCCTAATACCTAGTACAGTGCTTCGCACATAGTAGATGATTTAATAAATATTTATTGGTTCTTTGAGAATCAGATTTAGCAAAAAAACCAGATCAAACAATATTGAAAAAGGAATTCACATAATGAAAAAAAGGTTCTATATACATTAAAAAAGACATCTAGGTTGTACAGTGGGTAGAGTACTGGGCTTGGAATCAGGAAGACTCATCTTTATGAGTTCAAATTCAGTCTCAGATATTTACTAGCAGTGTGACCCTGGGCAAGTCACTTAACCATGTTTGCCTCAGCTTCCTCATCTGTGAAAATAGTTGGAGGAAATGGCAAGCCATTACTGGCAAATCCAGTATCTCTGCCAACAAGACCCCAACTGGGGTCGTGAAAAGTTGGACCCAGCTGAAATGACTGAACAACAACAATAAAATGCACAAAATACTTATAGCAACCCTTTTTGTAGTATAAAAGAACTGGAAATAAAGTAGAAACCTATCTGGAGGTAAATGGCTAAAAAAGTTGGGGAATCATCACATAATGGAATATTACTGCGCTGTGAGAAATGATTAATATGATGAATACAGAGAAAGATGGAAAGGCCTATGTGGACTGATATAAAGTGAAGAAGGCAGAAATAGGAAAGCCAGCACAGTAACCACAACAATGTAAAGGCAAAGTATTACAACAACAAACTATTTGAAGATGAATGCTGTAAAATTGTAATGATCAAATTGGTCCCAAAAAAGGGACAGAAGAAGGCAGCCTCCTCTCTTTTTTTTTTTTTTTTTGTAGAGACCACAGGTATGGAAAACCACAGGTAATGTCCTAATTTTGTGATATGTTGGTTAGTTTTGCTGAGCTGCTATTGTTGTTATTTTCTTCTTTGTTATAAGAAAAGAAAGAGGATGGAAGGATACAGTAGGAAGTTAAGTATGGAAAAACAAAACATGTAAATAAAAATATTTTAAGAATGCAGTTTGGTCAAAATAATATAAATTGATGGAAAAATTCCAATTCATCCATAGACTTACATTTTGTATTACTGAATCACAGAATTAAAACTTGTTAGGGAAGAAAGCAGAAGGGAATAAGCTTTTAGTAAGCATATTATTATGCCAGGCTCTGCACTAAGGCCTTTATAAGAATTGTCTAATTTGATCCTCACAACAGCTCTGTGAAGGAGGTGCAATTATTATCCTCATTTTGCAGTTGAAGAAACTGAGATAGACAACACTTAAGTGACTTGCCCAAGTCACACAGTTGGTAAATGTCTGAGGCTGGATTTTAACACAGGTCTTCTTGGTTCCAGGCCCACCTCACTGCTAAAACTAGAAAGGACTAAGGAGAGTATCTAATCCAAATTCCTCATTGTACTGATGAGGGAGGTGAAGTGATTTGCCCATGCTCGCAGAGCTAATTATTATCATAAATGTCTCCCATAGTCTACAGTCCTGAGTTACATTGACTTGGTTCAATCTTGAGAGTGAATCACAAATCATTGATTTTGACTAATATCTCCATCTAGGAGTAGGGTCTACCCTGGAAACATCATAATATAACTTGTGCTTAAGTCTCTATAGAAAAGTCAAAATGTCTCTCAAGTCTCATGCAAGCACCAAGGCTAACAATACTTTAAATGTAGGACAGGCTTTATTTCATCTATCGGAATCGGAAAGCACAAGGGCCTTATATCCTGATTGGTTATGTGAGCTGATGAAGAGCAACAAATTGAGAATGATTCCAAAATTGTGAACCTTGGCATGGAACAGGTAAGATGGAAGCAGGATGGATCTTGGGAGAAAGACAATGAATTTTATTTTAATCTGATAAGTCTGAGATGCCTATGGGACATCCAGTTCAAAATGTCTACTCTGAAGTTGGTGATACAGTGGATGAAATTGTCTTTGGCATTCTAGACTGGGTCATTTCATCTCATTTTCAAGTCCTCTCCACTCACACAAATCAGCCCCATGTGGCATATAAATTGATACCCTAAGATATTAGGAATTTACAATGTTGTTTTTCTAAGACGATATTTATACTTGAAAATACAACTGGAAGAAGAAGAATGCTTAACTCAAAGGAGACAATGTGAAAAGAGAACTAGGCTGGGTGTCAAGAGTCCTGATTTCTAATCTTGATTTTGCTACTGACTAACTGGGTGACTTTCCACACATTTCTTAACCTCTCTGGGTCTCAGTTTTATCATCTGTAAAATATTTATAATATTCATGCCTACAACTTATAGAGTTATTGTGTGGAAAGTGCATTGTGAATCTTAAAGTTCTATACAAATGTGAGTTGTTACTATGCCTAAAAACTCTCCTTGGCAAGTTACTCAAGTCAGAGTCTTGTTTTCCAGACAAGGAAAATGAGACAGATAGGTCAAATGAGGACATTGGATTCGATGATCTTTGAGGTCCCCTTCAAATGCTAATGGTCTATGATTTCATGGAATGAATTAGTAATGATGAAACTTAGACATCAGTGACAGGCCAGTGAAGGACCCATTTTTGGATGTGGATGTGGATTTTGGATGGGATTAATCACACTCCTTAAATTGTTCCACTTAGGCCATCACCTATTACAAACAGACACATGTCTATCCAATCTCAGGAACCAGCATCAGAAGAGTGCTGAATTTGGAATTAGAAGACCTAGGTTTGAATTCTGGATATTCTATTTACTTCCCCTGTACCTGTGGCCAAGACAATTATTTCTCTGGGCCTCAAGTTTCTTATTGAAAAAAATTATAATGTTGGAATAGATAATCCTTCAGTGATCTTCTTCCATTAGAGATGGATAGGAGCTAATCAGCCTCCTCTAGTGATCTTAAACAGGTCACATACTGCAGAGGGAATTGGAACTGATTTTAACCATGCCTGAGGTTCAGAATTAGGCCATTTTTGAGTGGGAAACTTCAGATGGCCTGGGATGTATGAAACTTTTGGATCCATCTCCAATAAGGATTTGGGCCATTAAAGTCCTGACAAGCTATGTATGATCAATTTCCTTGAGAAATTTGGCTCAGAATAATAATAAATTGTATTTGGCAACTGCCCTTACAAAGAGACACATGCCAAGTGAATTATTAAATGTTAATCAGGAAGGATGGTTGACAGAGGCTTGGAGGGAAGGTGAAGACAACTACCTTCCTATACAAGGCAGATGCAAGGAGGTGTGGAAAACTTCTGGGAAATCAGGCCCAATTGCTGATGCATCTTGGGAAAAAGTCTTCAATATTCTCCCTCCCTCTCTTGAGACTAGAAGCTTCCTCATCCCAGACACCAGTTTCCACACCACTGGAGAGAAATGAACTGGATCCGGGGAGAGGAGAAGGGTGCAAGCATTGAGTGATTGTTTGCCTGTCTGCTTGGATCTTTTGTCCCAGCTCTGTTAAAACCTTTCCCTGAACTTTTTGGCGGTACCACAATAGTCATTTATGAAACTCCAGACTGAGCTTATTCTCCTGCCAAGGAAATGTATGCATGAGCTGTCTTGATTAGTCACCAGTGCTTCATGAATTGATGGAGGGCTCATCAGTCATTCAGCCTAAGTTCATCAAGTCAACACCAGACCTCATTAGAGCTGAATATTATTATCTCTCTGGCATGTGCTTAGAGATTGTTCTTCAACAATCTGGCCTTTTCGTGATGGGGAGAGTCTCCATCAGCTAGAATTTTTTTTGAGTTGGGGTGTTTGAGAGCTCATGGTGGTGGTCGGTTTTTTTTTTTTTTTTTTTCAGAAGCATCCCTTAAAACCACCCCTACCCTCAGGTATGGAGTAGTTTATGTGGTATTATTTAGGGAGCCCCAGAAAGGTATCCTTACTCCAAAGTACCTCCCAGAATATGTCTCAAATTCCTACTATTACAGATTGCTCCATTTGGGTTAAGCTATTGGACCCTGTTAAGATCCAAGTGGCCCTGGGAGATGTAGCTATTTCTGCCATGACCAAAGTGGAAAGAGCACGGTCAGCCAGTCACTAAACTATACAAAGTGAGGTAGGAGTTGGCTGACACACAGGATAGTGTCAGGAAGACCTGAGTTTAAATCCATCCTCAGACACTTACTAGCTGGGTGATCTTGGGCAAGTCACTTAACCTCTGTTTGCCTCAATATCCTCAATTATAAAATGGGGATAATAATAGCACTTGTATCCCAGGGTTGTTTTGATGATCAAATAAGAGAATATTTAGCATGATGCCTGGCATATAGTAAAGGCTATATAAGTGCTAGCTATTATTATTATTATCATTATTCCTACTATCATCATTACTACCATCATCATTCCCTGCTCTCAAAAAGCTCACAAGTCAAATAGTAAGTACTAACTAGCTGTCTGGCTTTGGATAATCACTCAGCCTCTTACAGAACACATAAATACAGAGCTGAAAAGGACTTAGGAGGCCGTTTAGTCTAACTTCCTCATTTTATAGTTGGGGAAATTGGGGCTCAGGGAGGTCACATGATTTGTCCAATGTCACTCAGGTGACATTAAAGTGTAAGAGATGGGATTTGAACCTAAATGCTTTGATTCCAGAGCCAGTGTTCTTTCTGCTATACTTGCATTGCTTTTCCTCTGAGAAACAGAGGGAACTGCATTAGAGTTTCTTAACCTGGAATCTGTGAAATTTTACTTTCTTTCATATTTTGATAATTTTCTTTTAGCATATTTGGTCTCTTTTTAAATCCTATGATGGATTTTATTTTATGCATAGGAATTATTCTGAGAAGGGGTCCATAAGGCTTTGCCAGAATGCCAACAGAGTCCATAGCACAAAAAAGGTGAAGAGCCTCTGAGTTAGATTGTTCTTAGATGCCTTCTAGCTCTGACATTTGATGACTTTGCAATACTACTGACTTGCCAGTGGTGGGGAGAGGATGGTAAGGGAGGCACAGAATCTTGAGCACTGCCTGAGCTTCTGTGAAAAACCCTAGGTAGTCAGGGGATATCATGAAGTTATTAAAAGGTGAGGCTTGGGTGCCAAAGATAAATTTTGTAAAATTCACAATTTTTTTCCAAGGTTGGTTCTCCCCTGTACCATCTTGACTATTTTAATAAGGGGAATCCTGGTTTAGCTCTCAATGAAAGAATTGGTACCAATGCTAATCCAAGAGAAACATTTGGGGAAAATACCTACAAAAAATTGGGCCAGAAATTCAGCAGTTGTTTCTCAGGCCCCAGGCCAACAATTTTGGCAGAATCTTGGTACCTCAATAATTTCCTAGTGGTAGTTTCCTTAGTCTGGCTCTATCATCAGCAGGTGCTCAAATAGAGAACAACATGTTCATGATGAACAAGGGTGAGGGATTCAAATTAATTTTTTCCATGACCTGAGGCAAGGTTGAAATTGGGTCTGCTGAGAGGGAAAAAAGGAAAGCCATTGAGACACAGCAAGGCTCTAACTTTCCCTCCCTCCCTTCTCCTTTCTGTCACTGTTCCAACAATTTAATTTGAGTTCCACTTCTTCCAGAGAGTGTGAGGCTTTGTAGGCCTCTCAGTTCATTTTGTGGGCCAAGACTGCCTGTTCCAGGCTCAGAACTGTTAGGGGGTAATTTCTAAGCCCAGAAGCAGCTTCTGAGTGTAGCAGACAACTGGTCTATGCTCTGTGTGGCCTCTCTGGTTAGGTTTTGCTGACCTTGCAGATAGCAGGCCCTGGGGATAACTGATTGCCAGGAGTGGAGCTAAGTAAAAAGTTTACACTGAAAACCCAAGAAGGGAAGTATGCATCCTTTCATCCTTCCCTTTACTTTATTTATGTGGCAAAAAGTTACCTTAGCTTTCCCAGACTTCAGAGAACAAAATTTATGAAGGGAACCTTTCTTCACCCTCCTACACATATTCTTCATTGAATTATGATGACTTTAGGAAGGGTGGATTGAGAGTCAGCAGCAGCTCATGTTGTGCTCTAGAAATGCCCTTTCTTGTCCCTAAATTTCTTCCTCACTTACAAGTGGAATTCAATCCTTGAATGAATCATCCCTTCGAGTTAAGCATTTTTCCTCTCTCCAAACTCTGTTTTTACAATGCAAATACTACCCTCCCTCCATCCTCCACTGAGAGAAACAATTATTATGCTATTATATTAATAACCAGTTATTAAATTGGGATCTGGGTTTTTCTCCTATTTCCTCCTCAAGGCTCAGCTCTTGTTAAAGTCAATCTCTGAAGGACTTGACTTATTGAGGAACATGCTCAACAGATCCCACTCTACTAGGAGACCTAATTTCTATATAGAGTATAAACAGAAGTAAAAAAAAAAAAGCAGGGGTAGCAATCCTGATCTGGACAAGCCCTTGCCCTGAGGGAAGGAACCCCTGTTTTGTTCCCCTCCATTAGAGTTCAGAGTGACTCAGCTTATGAAGGAGAAAACCAGAAAACCAGAGAGGTCTGGATGGAGATGGATTCTCCTGTCCTAGATTGCTGGAGGCTGCTGAGTCTCATGATTAAGCAGCATTCTTAGCAGGAGGGGTTAAAACTTTTAGCCCACCTCCTCATTAAATGACCACCAATCAACATTGATTTTCTCTTGTCAAGGGAATTCCCTTTCAGAAGGGTTATTTAAAGCTTTCAGGGTCTCCACTGGGGGTCTTTGCTTGTTGAGAGAAACTACTATCCATCAATTTATTGATTGCCTACTAGCCTAATTAATAAATTGATTATTAATTACCCTGAAACTGTCTCTCAGGTTTGCATTTCTCACACTATCCAGAGATAGTGTATTAAGTGTTTTTTTTAACCAATTTATTTTGATTTATCAATAATCACTTCCATAAGCTTTTGAGTTTTAAATTTTTCTCCCCCTCCCTTCCCACCTCCCTCCCCAAGATGACATGCAATCTGATATAGGCTATACATATACGTTCTTATTAAACATATTTTCACACTGGTCATGTTATAAGGAACAATTAGAACCAATAGAAGGAACCACAAGAAAGAGGAAACAAAACAAAACTAGAAGAAAAAAAAGAGCAAATAGTATGCTTTGATTTACATTCAAACTCCATAGTTCTTTCTCTGGATGTGGATAGCATTTTCCATCATGAGATTTTTGGAGATGTCTTAGAGCCTTGCATTGCTGAGAAGGGCTAAGCTTATCAGTTATTCATCGCACAATGTGACTGTTACTGTGTACAATGTTCTCCTGGTTCTGCTCACTTCACTCAGCATCAGACCAGGCTTTTCTGAAATCTGCCTGTTCATCATTTCTTCTAACACAATAGTATTCTATTATATTCATATACCGCAACTTGTTCAGCCATTCCCCAACTGATGGGCATCCCCTCAATTCCCCATTCTTTGCCACCACAAAAAGGGCTGCTATAAATATTTTTGTACATGTGGGTCCTTTTCGCATTTTTATGATCTTTTTGGGATACAGCCCTAAAAGTGCTATTGCTGGATCAAAGGGTATGCACCTTTTCATAACCCATCAAGCATAGTTCCAAATTGTTCTCCAAAATGGTTGGATCAGTTCACAACTCCACTAACAATGCATTAGTGTTCCAATTTTCCCACATCTTCTCCAACATTTATCATTTTCCTGTTTTGTCATGTTGGCCAATCTGATAGGTATGATGTGGTAGTTCAGAGTTGTTTTGATTTGCATTTCTCCAATCAATAGTGATTTAGAGCATTTTTTCATGTGCCTATAGATGGCTTTAATTTCTTCTTCTGAAAACTGCCTACTCATATCCTTTGACCATTTATCAATCAGAGAATGTCTTGTATTCTATAAATTTGACTTAATTCTGTATAATTTTAGAAATGAGGCCCTTATCAGAGACACTGGTTGTAAAAATTATTTCCCAATTCTCTACTTGGTTGCATTAGCTTTGTTTGTGCAAAAACTTTTCAATTTAATGTAATCAAAGTTATCCATTTTACATCTAGTAATGATCTCTATCTCCTGTTTGGTCATGAATTCTTCGGTTCTCCATAAACCTGATAGGTAAACTATTCCTTGCTATCCCAGGTTGCTTATAGTAACAGACTTTATATCTAAATCATGAACTCATTTTGACTTTATTTTGGTATATGGGGTGAGATTTCAGTCTAAGCCTAGTTTCTGCCATACTGTCTTCCAGTTTTCCCAGCAGTTTTTGTCAAAGAGTGAGTTCTTTTCCCAGAGGCTGGTGTCTTTAGGTTTATCAAATAATAGATTACTATAATAATTGACTACTGTGTCTTGCATACTTAACCTATTCCACTGATCCACCATTCTATTTCTTAGCCAGTACCAAGCAGTGTTGATGATTGCTGCTTTATAATACAATTTAAGATCTGGTATGACTAGGCCACCTTCCCTTGCATTTCTTTTCATTAGTTTCCTTGATATTCTGGACCTTTTGTTATTCCAAATGAATCTTGTTATTATTTTTTCTAACTCTATAAAATAATTTTTTGGTAGTTTGATTGGTATGTCACTGAATAAGTAAATTAGCTTAGGTAGAATTGTCATTTTTATTATATTAGCTCAGCTTACCCATGAGCAACTGATGTTTTTCCAGTTATTTAGATCTGACTTTATTTGTGTGAAAAGTGTTTTGTAATTGTGTTCATATAGTTCCTGGGTTTGTTAGTGTATTAAGTGTTAAACTGAGCTCTCAGACATGCTCTTGAGGTGATGGAGCAATCTCAGACAGTTGTTTCATCAATAATATGGTCAATAGCATTTCTGAATGAACTTATCATCAGAGACTGTACCCTTAGTGGAAAACTGAAATCTCTTTCTCCCTAGTCAATGGGGAGGAGTTAAGTACCACCATCAAACACAAGATTTTGCTCATGCTTAGAATGCACTCTGTCCTCACCTGTCTCTTAAAATCCCTAAATTATTTTAAGACTCAGCTCCAGCACCACATTATACATGAAGCCTTTCCTGATCCCTTCATCTGCTAGTGCCTCCCCATAAAAATTACCTTGAATCAATTTTGTATATACCTATATATGAACATGTAATTTCCCTGAATAGAATACACACTCCTTGAGATTTTGTCTTGCTATCCCCAGTGCCTGATACATGGTAGGTGCTTAATAAAAACTTGTTTATTGATTGATACATAAGGAAAGGAACAGACAAAGATAACATGCTCTTTGTAGCTTGTCTTCCTGACAGCAGTCAAGAGAAAAGATCTAGAAGAAGCACATCCATTTCAGAGAAATTTTCTTTGAGAACCCAGCAATGCAGTTGTGCCCTTCCCAAGCTCTGGCAGCTTAACTCTGGTCTTCAAATGTCTAAGCTATCTAAAGATACTAGTGTCTTTGGACAATATAATACTGTCACCTATAACAGCCCTTCCTTCATCTAAAATACCTTCAATGGCATCGCTCCTCATATGGTGACACAATTTTATGAGCTCCACTGTTTTCCGCTGTTACTGTGCTAAAGCCATCAGTTGGTAAACCCAGCTTGACCACTGGCCTTGGTGCTGACTGCTTCTCACGTCTCTGGGTCTCAATTTCCTTATCTACAAAATAAAGAACTTTAATTAGATAACCTCTGAGCTCTGTTCCATCTCTAAAATACTACAGCTCTATGGTTATTTGTCTTAGGTCATCTCTCCCACTCTTTTCTCTTTGATCCTTATCCCTCCCCCAACTCCACTCAACCCTGCCTAGTGCTCTTATGTTGCTCTTTGTCTACCCCCCCCTGCAGTGCTTCATAAGCCAGGATTGGACTCCATCAGAGATGAGACCTTTCCCTCATTTGTCCACCTTCAACAACACTTATTCTGGTGCTCCTTCTGCTACTGTTTCTCTGTTTCACAGTTCCTGTTTCCAGTCTTAGGTCTAGATTTTGTGGATGATTTTTGACCAGCTGCAGGATCATAAACTCATACATTTAGAAATTAAAAAGACCTTAAAGACCACCTAGTCTACCCTCTTCATTTTACAGATAAGGAAATAGAAGCCAAAGAGATTAAATGACTTGTTCTAGGTCATACAGCTAGCAAATGGTAGAAGTGGGATTCACATCCAAAGTTCCTACACCAAAACCAGCACTCTGTCTAGTGGTAGCAAAGTGATGCAGTAGAGGAGTTAGGAAGTATTGAGTTCAAATCTAGTCTCAGACACTTACTAGCAGTGTGATTCTGGGCAAGTTACTTAACCTCTCTGTGCCTCAGTTTCCTCCTCTGCAAAATGAAGATAATAATAGCACCTACATCCCAGGATTGTTGTGAGGATAAATGAGATAATATTTGTAAAAGTGCTTTGCAAACCTGAAAGCACTATATAAATGTTATTGTTGTTGCTATTCCTGTTATTGAACTTATAATCAGGAGGTATGGTAGCCAACTTTCTCACTTGACAGATGGTTGTAATTAATGCCACTTGTGAATTGAGCTAGTGGAATCATGATCATGTCAGGACATGGAGTTGTGTTTTAGACATGTTCTGGGTTTTTTTTTTTTTTTGGCCTTAATAGGAAGTAGTTGGACCCTTTAATTGATATGAATCTGTATCTGTATCATCTATGTTGATTTATTGAGATGTCTGTTCATAGGATTATAAGGTTAAGGGCAGACAGCTAGCAGAGCCCTTAAAAATCATCTAGTCTAACACTCTAATTAAAAAAAATTGATATCTTTTGTTTTTACATCAATCATTTCCATGTATAACTTGCCAATTAAGCCATCACTTCTAAAAAAAATCAATGAAGGAAAACTAAACAGAGAGTATATGTAACATACCACACCTATAGTTCAAAAAAAAGTGCTTTGTAGCCTCTTCTCCAGAAACACTACAATTACTCAATGTTTGGCTTCATTTTAGTGTTCCTTTCATTTTCATTGCATCATTGCATAGCTTGCTCTCCTTGCTATGTCCACTTCACTCTGCATCAATTGATATGTCTTTCCATATTCCTCTGAATTCCCAATATTCGTTGTATTGTATGGCACAATAATATTCCATTACATTCATGATTCACAATTTATTCATACATACCAATCAATGGGTACCCACTTTTTACCTCTTTTATTTTGCTGCCACAAAACATTTTGGTATAAATGAAATCTTTTTGTCTTTGACCTCCTTGGGAATAATATGTCCTGCAATGGGGCATATGCCCTTAATTTGACAGTTGAGAAAATTGAGATCCAGAGAGGATGATTGACTTTAATAAGGTCACATAGGTAGGAAGTAGAAGAACCATCTTCAATATTTGAGTGTTCCTACATTGTAAACCTAGCTATTTTATTTACAAATGTATTTCCTCCTCCATTTCAAGTGGATTTGCTTTAGACCTTAAAACAAAAGAAACAAATGAGAAACAAACCACACCAGGATCTTTTGTTATTTAGAACTGTCTGGTAGGCATAGGTGGGGTATCCTCTTTTCTGACCCTTCCTCATGGTAGGTTTGCTTAATGTTGGATGTGGCTGTCTTTTAGAGGTTAACCTTAAAATAATTCATCATCAGGACATAAAGGGCAGAAGGAAGGGTGATCTAGGAAAACATGGTGGCAAGATAAAAATAACAATAAAAACAAAAATAACTGGACCAACCTTGAATATCTTAGACTCATAGAGTGTTTTTGAACTAGTTACATTCTAGTCTGAGTTTGGGCTTGAAGGGACTTCAGAGATCATCTGATCTAACTTGTCTGACTAGATTTCCCAGATGAGGGAACTGAGAATCTGAGAGGGGAAGTTGCTTGCTCAGGGTCACATGACAAGTTGGCTCTCTGTTTCTATAAGACCATGAGGTTGGAAAGTGAGGTAAATTTATGCCATAATGGAAACTCATTAAGAAGTCCGCCACACAGCAATCTGAATGAATTTAATCTTTCTCCAGACTGATTGACTTGGTAAAGTGGCAGTCCCTAGGTTGGGGGTATGTGGTGTCAGGGGCCAGAAGGAAAATATTTTCTTTATAATTTATGTAAGCAGAAGAAACAGCCTGGGAACAAACAACCTACAGACAAACTCTCAGAGGATATTTTGGACTTAATCCCAAGAGTTGAAGATGGTCTGTATGATAAATAAGATAAAGTTGGTGAGCTTCTAAGGTTGAGTGATCATACAACTATTGGATTTGAAATATTCATGAGGTTACAGTAGGTACAGGGAGCAGCAGCAGAAACATTATGCTTTGAAAAAGCAGAATTCAAGGGAATGAAGAATGAATCAGGGGAAATTGATGGGGGGTGGGGAGGTGGAAGAGGGATGAGGAAAGGGAGGAGAATGACAATTATTGCCCAGAAAGTGCAATATGGAAAAAACCAAGGAAATATTTTAGACCAGGATGCAATCTGTATTCTTCACTGTATATTTTAAATGTCAAACATATCATATATCATCTGAAACTAACATTTGGCAGAGAAATAGATGACAGCAGCAAGGATTAAAAACTGGGAAAGGGGTGGGTGGATAGAGGATGGGGCATGGAGATTGAAGAAGGATCAGTAAATTAAGGCTTAGGTAAATTATGGATCAAGTTCTTATCTCTCTTCAGGGGGATAGTGAGTCAAGAGGTGCTACAGCACAGTTGAAAGCTCACTGAGTGGGGAGTCTGAGTACCAGGGTTCTAGTTTGGTCTCTGCCATGAACTAGCTGGATGTGCATAAGTAATTTCCTCTTTCTGGGCCTCAGTTTCCTCCTCTTTAAAATCAGAGCTGTTACCCAGCTCATGGGGTTATTATGAGGAAAGTGCTTCATACACCATGAACTGCTATACAAGTACGAGTTACTGCTATTATTGTTATCAGGTTTAAACACTTCATTTGATGGATGAAGAGATTGAAGCCACAGAGGAGAGCTGACTTGCCCAAAGCTACATAGCTAGTTAGTGATAGACCCAGGGCTAGAATCCATGTCTTCTGACTGCTTCAGTGCTGCCCACTATACTAAAGTTCTTCCCTCCTCCCTCCTTCCCTCCCTCCCTTCTTCCTTCCTTCCTTCCTTCTTTCCTTCCTTCCTTCCCTTTTCCCCTCCTTTTTCACTTCTTTCTTCCCTCCTTTCTTCCTTCCTCCTTTTTTTTTCTTGCCTAAAGATTGTTGTGGATGTTATTATGAGAAGAGAAGTTATTCAGTTCCAGCATAAATCCCTATCCAAGGCATCATAGTACCAACTTCCCAGCTCTCTGTTATGCTCTTCCATTGCAAAGAATCACAGAACCCAACATCTCACCCTATGAGGAATCTCCTTATCTATGACAAATGGTTATCTAGCTTTTGCTAGAATTCTAGTGAAGAGCACCTTACTCACTTCTCAAGGCAGCCTATTCTTATCTTTGGACAAAGCGACTTTGTTAGAAAATTCTCCTTATATTAAATCAAAATGTTTCTTCCTGTGGGAAAAGGACCCGTGTACAAAAATATTTAGAGTAGCTCTTTTTGTGGTGGCCAAGAATTGGAAATTGAGGGGATGCCCATCAATTGGGGAATGGCTGAACAAGCTGTGGTATATAAATGTAATGGAATACTGTTGTGCTATAAGAAATGATGAGCAGGCAGACTTCAGAAATAACTGGAAAGACTTATGTGAACTGAAGCTGAATGAAGTGAACAGAACCAAGAGAACATTGTACACAGTAACAGCTACATTATGAGATGGCAGACTTTGATAGACTTAGCTCTTCTCAGCAGTGCAAGGATCTAAGACAACTCCAAAAGACTTACGACAGAAAAAAAGCTATCCACATCCAGAGAAAGAGCCATGGAATCTGAATGCAGATGGAAGCATACTATTTGCTGTCCTTTTCTTTTGTTGTTTTGTTTTGATTCTTCTTTCTCATAGTTCCTCCCGTTGGTTCTAATTCTTCTTTACATCATGACTAATGTGAAAATATGCTTAATATGAATGTATTAGCTGAGCCTTTATCAGATTGCATGTCGTCTTGGGGAGGGGAGAAGAGAGGAAGGGGGAGAAAATTTGAAACTCAAAATCTTGTGGAAGTGAATGTTGAAAACTAAAAATTAATAAATAAATGGTTTAAAAAACAAAAAAAGAAAAAAGAAAAAAAAAAAAAGAAAAATGTTTCTTCCTGAAACTACCACCCATTCTTCTTGTCCTTTGGAGGAACAACAACAACAAAGTTGAGTCTCTCTTGCACATGACAGCCTTTCAAATATCTCAAGATAACTGTTATATAACCCTATTCCCCAACAACCTTCTTCAAATTTCACATACTCAACTCATTCAATCATTTCTCATATGACATGATTTCCAGATGCCTCCATAATCTGACCATTCTCTTCAATGTACTCCAGTTTGTGGTGTTCAAAACTGAGCACTCCAGACTGACCAATGCAGAATAGAGTGGAGCTTTTTCTTTCCCCCATTTAGACTTTACTTTCATTAATACAGATTATGTTCACAGTACTCTTAAAAACAATAACAGTTAATCATACTGTTAGCTCATATTAAGCTTATGGTTAGCTAAAATGTTATGTTTTTTTTTTTAGACAAAAACTTCTGTTAACCTAGATCTCCCATATTCTGTATTTGTATAATTGATTTTTTGAACCAAAATATAACACTTCACATTTATCCCACTTAAATTTAAGCCTGAAAATAACTTATTGGATAGTGTGACTAAGAATTAGCACAGTATGGTACAGGCCCCTGCACAATCTGCAGCCTGCCAAAGGATTTCGGGTGCCCAGTGAAAAATGTAGAGAAACATCCTCTACATTTTTCACTGGGCACCCGAAATCCTTTCGCAGGCTGCAAGTTGTGCTGGCCTGGTATGGTGGATAGATTACTGCACTTGGAATCAGGAATACTTTGGTTATAATCTTACCTCAAATACTTAGTTGTATGACTCTGGAAAGTCATTGAACCATCTGTATGAAGGGGCTGGATGCTACTCTAAGGGACCTTCCAACTCTAAACCAATAAACTTATGATCCAATATAATCGCTGCTTGGCAAATACTGTACTTTTGTTTTAATTGTGACTTAGGAGAGGAAGAACTAAAGTACTCCCATCCTCTGTTTTGTTTTTCCAATTTTATTTTTATTCTGAACTTAATAATAGCTAGCATTTATATAGTGTTTTAAGGTTTGCAAAACACTTTACAAATATTGTTTCATTTTATCCCCACAAAATCCCTGGGAGGTAAGTGCTACTGTTGTCCTCATTTTATAGATGAGGAAATGGAGAGAAACTGAGGTTAAATGATTTGCCCACAGTCACACAGCTAGTAAATGCATGAGATTGAATATGGATTTAGGTCTTTCTGACTTCAGGAGCAGAGCTCTATTCAGTATACCACTCACCTAGCTTACTCAACAGATATTTCCACTTGTACAATAGAAGAGAAAAAGAGGCTTGTATATGAAACTACAGATCTCCATTTCATATGGTGTGCTTTTCTTTTTCAGCTTTCTGAAAGCTTTCAAAGCTGTCCTTCTTGTCTGTACTCTTTCCTGTCTTTCCTTCTGTTCTCTTCTCTGCATTAAAAAAAGAAATAGAAAACACACAAAAAAAAAACACCCTACAGAAAAACCAACCATATTTTAGTGGCTTTTTTAAAAAAAATTTCTCATCTCCTCAATTTTCTAGGAGCACATTTTGTCTTTTGAAGTAGATTTCCTTGATTTTCAAGTCCTTGGCAAGAAAAATCATTTGGTCAAGGCTTATTTGACTGCCTCTAGTTCTAGGAACTGACATATGAAGACTGCATATAGGATGGCTCATATCTGGGACAGATCCAGGTAGAGAACAAAGAAGCCCAGGAATCCACCTAGGGAACAAAAGGGACCAGGAACCTATCAATATGGTTGCCTCATTTGATAAATTTATGTACATATTTGTTGTTTATTTTTCCCCAACCCCCAAATAGCATAATTAAAATGAAAAACAAACATTTCCCCAAGGTGGCATTCTGTATCAGTCAAAGATGGTGTGAAATCCATTTAAAATGATCAATGGATAGCTTGATTTAGATTGATGGTCAAATCTGCCATTTCACAGTGGTGGAAAAAAAAGAGCAAATAGCTTTAATTAATGTGCCTCTATTTCTATGTACCTTGTCATTATGATGATCCTATTTTTCTAGACCTGATATCAGGACACATTGTCCAACAAAGCATATTCTCTGAAATCAAGACTTTCCAACAAAACCTGGAGTGTATAGCAACTATTCCCATGACTATTTCTGGTGCCTGTTAAATACAAAATTCTTGCATCTGGAAATGAGTGACATCAGTATTATGGGCCTGCAGGGGTCTCTCTTCTACACTTTTAAAACCTTATTCTCTGTTGCTATTTATTTGCTCAGTATATGGGATGCCATGGGCTATTTTTCCCTTCCTCATCATGGGAACAATTTATTTGTTCAGAGTGCTAGATAATAGCCCAGTTTAGCAAGCAGGATCTCAATCTCTTTTCCAAGCCCTTATCCTTCATTTATCTGCCTTATTTTCAGTCTGTTGGTTCCCATTAAAGAGAAAATCTTGATCTTTAACCCAGAACCAGGCTTATGTATGTTGGTTACCTCTGAGTTATGATCTGAAGTGCCTGGGAAGGTTTTCCACACACAAATCTTCCACTTTCTGATGTTTAAAATATTACCAATAACAATGAATTATTTCTGAATTATTTTCTCTCCTCTCTGTAGTGGAAAAAGAACTAGACCAGGGGTGGGGAGCCTATGGCCTTGAGGCCACATGCGGCCCTGAATTCTGGATTCAGTCAAAGGGCCTCACTTGAGTTCACAGGTTCCCCACCCCGAACTAGACTGAAGTCAAGAGAGTTCAAATCCCACCTCTGACATATATGTGGCTTTAGTCGAGTCTCAACCTTTCTGAGCCTCAGTTTCTTATAAAATGGGGAACATACCTCAAATAATGTATGTAAAGTGCTTTGTAAAGCTTAAAACACTTTGTAAATGTTGTCGTTGTTTAGTTGTGTTTGATTCTTTGTGACCCCATTTGTGGTTTTCTTGGCAAAG
Source organism: Vombatus ursinus (assembly GCF_900497805.2). Lineage (NCBI taxonomy): Eukaryota > Metazoa > Chordata > Mammalia > Diprotodontia > Vombatidae > Vombatus > Vombatus ursinus. Next base: position 15,906,479 of record NW_020954610.1, on the reverse strand, counting down.
CTATTGGAGTGGTTTGCCATTTCCTTCTGCAGCTCATTTTACAGATGAGGAAACTGAGGCAAACAAGATTAAGTGACTTGTCCAGGGTCACACATCTAGTAAGTGTCTGAGGTCACATTTGAATTGTTCCTGGCTCTAGGGCCTGCTCTCTATCCACTTCGCCAACTAGCTGCCCTTTGTAAATGTAAGCTCTGGGTGCTTGTTGAAGAGGGACATTAAGGAAGCATGTGGTAGTAGGAAAGGGTGCAGGAAACAGGGGTAGGAAATGTGGCCAAAAAAAGAATGTGCTTAAAGACAGTGTAGTATAGAAGAAAGGAGTCTGAACTCAAGTGAAATGGCAGATTTGACCATCAATCTAAATCAAGCTATCCATTGATCATTTTAAATGGATTTCACACCATCTTTGACTGATACAGAATGCCACCTTGGGGAAATGTTTGTTTTTCATTTTAATTATGCTATTTGGGGGTTGGGGAACAAATAAACAACAAATATGTACATAAATTTATCAAATGAGGCAACCATATTGATAGGTTCCTGGTCCCTTTTGTTCCCTAGGAGGATTCCTGGGCTTCTTTGTTCTCTACCTGGATCTGTCCCAGATATGAGCCATCCTATATGCAGTCTTCATATGTCAGTTCCTAGAACTAGAGGCAGTCAAATAAGCCTTGACCAAATGATTTTTCTTGCCAAGGACTTGAAAATCAAGGAAATCTACTTCAAAAGACAAAATGTGCTCCTAGAAAATTGAGGAGATGAGAAATTTTTTTAAAAAAGCCACTAAAGTGCAAAGCACTTATTAAATCTTAAAAGTATTACATTAATGCTAGCTGTTATTTTTATTTCCTGTGATTTACAAGGCACTTTGTAAACCCTAAAGTATTACATATATGCTAACTATTATTATTATTATTAATGCCTGTGATTTACAAAGCACTTTGTAAATCTTAAACTATTACATAGATGTTAGCTATCATCATCCTCATCATCATTATTGACAGTACCTGTGATTTGCAAAGTGCTTTGTAAACCTTAAAGCACTATATAAATGCTATTGTATTATTTATGGTGATGGACAGCCCCTGTAATGTGCCTGGTGCATAGTAGGTGCTTAATAAATTCTTTTACCTTTCCTTTCTCTTCTCTTCCCTCCTCCTCATCTTCAGGAAGGACAAGTTCCCTGAGATCTTATGTCCACACTGTCTTAAAAAATTACATTGAAGTGGATGGCAAGCAGGTAGAATTGGCACTGTGGGACACAGCAGGGCAAGAGACTATAACCATGACCACCTTCCCTGGACACTGAAGTCATCCTTCATGTGCTTCTCTGTTGAAAGTCCATCCAGCCTTGAGAACATCCCTAAGAAGTGGACACTTGAAGTGAAACACCATCATCCTCATAGGGAATAAGAAGGACCTGAGGCAGGATGAGCACACCCAAAGAGAGATGGCTAGGAACCTGAGAGATCAGAAGAGTTCCAGCATCTGCTTAATAGGATCTGTGCACTTGGTTACCATAAGTATTCTGCCAAGACAAAAGAGGAGATCTTAGAAATGTTTGAGATGGACATCTGGGATGGTGTGCAAGTCCAGAAGAACAAGTGGTGGTGAGGTTGACCTGTCCTCTGAGCTCCCCAGCCTTTATCCAATCCCTATGCATCAGACTCCATATTGCTGATTCTTGATCCCTTCCTTCCCAATGTTGCATGTAATCTAACCATCTTTTTGCTGGTACTGGTGATTATTGTGGAGGAAAAGGGCCTTATGTTATACTGGGAGATGTCAGAACCTGGTCCCTGTTCCTAAACAAAACAGTACTGTGCTTCTTATGTTCAAGAAACAGGGATGATGTCTTTATTTCTTGTCTTGCCCTAAAGATTACCAACCAGTATTATTTATATGACTATTTTTGTAGCCTGTTACTAATCAATGCCTTCCAAAAAGTGAATTTTCCTCACCACTTTTTCTCCTCCTCCCTACCCTAGATAGAGCTGGGGATTTATTTTCATTGTTCTTCCTGGGGGAAGACAGCAAGCAAAGGTTGTGGGAGCTCTCAAATAAAGTGACTGACATATTTCCATGTTCTGGGGCCAGCATCCCAGTGCCATCACCTCAAGTCTCCTAGATCCTTGTTTCCTTCACTTTTAATGCATCTTTTTGAAAAACAGACTCCAGTTAGCAACTGCAACATGATCTTTCTGTGGTCTGGAACATCAGTGCTCAGATAGAGTGATGAAAATGTGGGAGTATCTGGCACACAAAAGATAGAAACACCCCCCAAACTGACCTGGGTCTCCTCATGTCTGAGAAAACTGAAATACATGGCAATTAGAACCATAAGATAAAGAGCACAGAAAACAAAGACATGACCCAGAAGGCAGCAAATTAAGAAAGTATGGGAGACATACAAATTTTTACCTTTTTCTCAAGAGCTTTAAAGGTTGTCTGTGGCTCCCTGCATGTGTGTGCTGAAAACCTCTGTGAGCTGACCTCCTCCTGGCTTCCAACAGCCTTTCTGGTTTTTCCCCAGGAATTTACACTTGATGTGAAATGCATTTTGAAGTGTGTACCAGGCACCAGGAACCTTTCTCTGCCTTGGAGGAGCTGAAGGTGAGTTTCTCAACAGCATCCAGACAGTCTGTTTTTAATCATTTCTTGCAAATCCAGCTGGAGCTGTATGTAAGATTTGTTTGTTACTTTTGGAAGGGCCTGCTGCCAACCTCCATGAGCTTCTTTGACTGAGTGTAGGAGTTTGCAGAGGGTCTTAAGCAGAAAAGTTTACTAGGAGATGTGATATGGGTCTGTTTTTAGCAGTCAGATAATTTTCTCATCTTGCTCATTCATCATCATGCATATGCCTTCTGGCTATAGACTGGACCTAGAGAAATGTCCATAGTAGGGATGAATAATTAAAAAATTCACCAGTTATTCATTCATTAATTCTCAAGTACATACTTTATGCAAGAGACTGTACTGGGTGCTGGGGAGAAATGAAAGGTAAAATGAAATATTCAGCTCTATTCAACACCAAATATTTATTAAGGAATAATAATTGTAGGGAATGTATTCAACACCAAATATTTATGCTAGGTGGTAGGAAAGAGATAAAGATGAAAACAGACATGGTCCCAGCCTCTAGGTAAGTTAACAGTCTAGGAAGGGGATGTGGCACAAATGCAGTAACTTTAAGATAAATTAATAAATCAACTTATAAAAAGGGTGTGAGCAAAGTATTATTTGAAATCTAAAGTGGGGAGGAGGTATAAAGGTCATTATCAAAAAAAGAGGATCAGGGAAGGCTTTCTGGAGAGGCTTACACTCCAGGAGCAACAAGGAGACTCTAACTTTGATGGATCCATGATCTCATCAGTGTTGGTCATTCTCATGCCAGGGCTGAAAATAGCAACCAAGGCTTTTTTTTTATCTCTATTGTTGTTATATAGATTTGAGTCATAGAGCACAACTATCTCAGAACAATCATTATTATAATTGACCTGACCCAAAGGACAATGGAAAGATGCATGGAGGGAATTAATAGGCTGTAGCATATTACCACTGACAACTTGAGTGCAAAAAATTTTGTAGAAAATGTATGTGGAAAAGGAGATGGGATAGTCATGTAGTAAAAGTGAAGCATATTAAATGAGTAGCTCAAGTGCTTGCCACAAAGTATATCCCTGGAACGACCTAGATAAAGAAAGCTTCCAGAATGGATCTTCTTGGGAGAATTAAGGGAGGAAAGAAGAGATAAGAATCAAATAGGATGAAATGGTATAAATGGGTTGGGATCTATATTGATGGAGGGAATAATGATGCCAATGAGATCATGGATCCATTGAAGAGAATATAGGCATATGGTTATGGAATATGGAATATATGGCACATGGTAGTTGCTCATGGCTTCTTAGTTACTCTTAGAGAGTGCAAGATGACAAATTATGATATTTGCCATTGTTTTCTAATCTTTCCTTTCTTTGAGACAGCTTACAGATTTATCCCTGAGTATTTTTAAAATTGTATTGCTTTCATATGATTTATTCCATTTGTATTTGATTTGGCCTGGCTGCTTTTAGAAACTTTATCTTAAGCACCATTGCCCTCCTCACGTATGCAGCTGGTTTGAGGGCGGTAGAATTCCAATGAAGCAGTTTCACTATTGTTCCTTCTAAGCATAGTTTGCTAAAGAAATACTAGCAGATCTAGTATGCCTATTTGGCATTTTCCTTCCATATTCATTGGCAAATGTTAGTAGGTTGATATGGTTTTGTTGGGGCTCACATCTAGCTCTCTGCATGAAAGCTTTTCCCTCAAACCCATTTCATTGTTTCATGGGGGTAATACTGCTTGTAATATTCTATTCTCTTTCCTTTGTAGTGATTTAAAAAGAGCTTGTACCCTAAACTGGTCCTGCCTTTGGCTACCAGGTTTTTTTTTTGGGCAAGATCAAGTATTAGTCAGACGAGACAGTTTCTAGGCTCTTTCAGTCTCCTTGCTGTTGTGACTGTTCTGCATCAGTTAAGTTTATATAAGAAATGTTGACAGTTTCACATTTTCTGCATTTCCCAGTTTTGGGAGTTGACAGCTTGTTTTAGTAGGGTGGGTTGGAGCTGCTATAATTGCACATACTAACTTCTCATTTTATCCTAAGAGGTAGCATGGTGTACTGGAATGGGTGAGGGAATTGATTTCAGGAGACCTGGCTTCAAGTCCTCCCTCAAGCTCTTACTGTATGAATCATTTTGCCCCACTCAGAGTCATAGTTTCCCCATTTATAAGTTGGTGGTTATAATACTTGTACCATTTGTCCTAGAGGGGTTATTATGAGGAAAGCGTACTATGAAACTTAAAATATTATGTAAGCATAAACTATTATTCCTCTAATTTTGCATTGATTTTGATCTTTGCTTCAAAATCATTGATCTGAGGGCTCACAAAGCTGATTTGAAAACAACTCCTTGGTTAGGAATCACATGATTTTTGTTCAAGATATTGGTAATCTCTCTCACTTTCTCTTTCTCTCTGTCTCTGTCTCTGTCTCTGTCTCTGTCTCTCTCTCTGATATTCAACATCTATTGCCTTTTGACTTTTCTCTTCCAGAATGAATGAAAAAGCATTTATTAATTTCTTACTATATGCCAAGCACTGTGCTAAGCATTGGAGGTACAAATAGAAAAACAAGATAGTCCCTCTTTTCAAGGAACTCACACCCTAATCAGGGGATACAACACATATAGGAGGGTTCAGCTATAGGGTAGATGGAAAATTCTGGTGGTCCTTGGGGTAGATTGACAGGGTAGTTGGCAACGCCTGAAGTAGGCTGAGGAAATTGTGGTAGGGCAGTTGGTATGTGCATATGATATGTAAGTTATATACAATATAGATGCATGCAGGGCTTTTGTTGTTGTTGTTGAATTGTTTCAGTTGTGTCCAACTCTCTATGATCCCATTTGGGGTTTTCTTGGCAAAGATACTGGAGTGGCTTGCCATTTCCTTCTCTAGCTCATTTTATAGATGAGGACCTGAGGCAAACAGGGTTAAGTGACTTGCCCAGGGTCACACAGCTAACAAGTGTTTGAGACTGGATTTGAATTCAGTTCTCCTGACTCCAAGGCCAACTGCGCCACCTAGTTGATGCTGGGACTTTGGGGGAAAACTGTAAATTTTTGGCCTCTTTCCTTTCTTGATTGCAAACCACATTATCCAACATAACTCTTGCGATCCATCCTTACGTTCACTTTAGGGTATATATTGATTTAATTTGTCTTGTCAAGTTCTTCATAGAACCTCCTCCTCTTAGAATCCCTAAGCTCCCTTCAAAATTCATCTGAAGCATCAGCTCCAACAAAACCTTCCCTGATGCCCCCAGTTGCTAGTGCTGAACCCTTCCCCAAATGAAATTACCCTATAGTTACCCTGTATTTATTTGGCATATCATTTGTATCTACTTATATGTATATATGATATTTAATCCATAGAATGTAAACAGTTGAAGGCAGGAATTGTTCTGTTTTTGCCTTTGCATCTCCAGCGTCTAGTACAATCCTGGCACATTGTAGGTGGTTAATAAATGTTTATTTATTGATAGAATTCTTCCATCTCTTCTGTGAAATGGATGTTGGTACATAGATTACACATATTTTCATAGTATTCTATTTATTTATACTAATCATGAATATTATAAGGCAAAATAACCAAAGCCTCCTTGAAATTACTTTTCTTGTGGCCTTTAGGTAAATGATGAAGCCAACTCCCTTGATTTCTTTATTACTACTTTGAAGAAGACCTGTGAGCCATCTTTCCATTTACTGTCTTCTGGTGTTATTTATGGTAAGAGTACCAATATGGATATAGCTCTCTCCATAGTGTTTCAGTATGTGGTCATTGGACAAATAACTTGCATTTCAAGTATCAATTCTTGAATTAGTGTTTGTGGACATTTGAAAACTGTGATTTTTGAATGAAGGAAAAAAAATTATTAAATGCTTACTATGTGCCAAGTATTATGCTAAATACTGGGGATACAAATACAAAAGTCAAGACAGTTCCTGTCTTCAAGGAGCTAATGAGAGGGAAATATACACATAACATATGCCTCAAAGACAATTTGAGAGTCAAAGACTCTCCTCACTGGTGGAGGTTAACTAATTACCCAACGCTCAATGCCTGTGCAGAGGTGGCAAGATCTAGAGAGAAGAGAATTCCTGGTCTTTCTGGCTACCAATTTCAAGAAGAAGACATTCATTTCCAATCTTTCTTCAGGTTTCTGAAGGGAGAGAAAAACTCTGGGAAGCAGTTGATAGTAGAGGCACCAGCAATCTCTATCATGATCCTATCCCTAACTTACTACACTGCAGATTTTGGGAAATTTTGCCTTGTATGAGGTCTGAGACTCTCTCTTGGCTGAGCTGTGTTATATCACTCCCAATAAGAGAGCTCATTCACTCTGGGAATTCTCTGGCATATATTCTCATATGTATAATTTCTCTGATATCTGTTTGGATAAATGGTTTTATTTGCTATTTTTTCTGTATGTTCATTGTAGAACTGGCATCCGGTGAGAAGCAGGTCAAGCCTTGGACACATAGCTTCCTTCCCCATTAAGGGACAATGATCAAGAACACGGCTTGAACTTAAACATTATTTTCCCCAAACTATCAACATTTAAGGGAACAGATAGATATAATTCTAGCCAGGTATAATTTCTCTCTGAGGACAGTAGAGTGGCCAGCCCCTGGCCCAAACCTCCTCCTTTCCCTCCTAGCAAAAATAAAAATCTACTTTGGAGAGGGAATGGGGTGAGGGAGGAGATTCTAAAGATTCTTGCCTCCCTAGGAACCACATCTAGATAGACCCATATAGGCACAAATAACCTCCATGGGCAAAACAAGATAATGTACCCCCCCCCCCCCCCCGCACACACTTCCTCATACACTCACTCACACACACACACACACTCACACACATAAATACTGTTCATGTATGTGTTTAGTGTTCATGAAGGATATTTTGGTTTACAGGGATGGTGAGTGGAGTAGAATGACATGGTCTTTCCAGGAGTAATTTCAGAACTGATTTATTATGATTTCATAACTGGAAAGGGGAGGGACAGAGCAGATTGAGGGTTTGCATGACAGCTTGTCCATGAAGTGAAGTATGACTGATTCTGGTCTTCTATATAGTGGGAAACTAAGGCAACCACCCATCAGCATAGCAGTGACTCTGAGGTAGGAGTTCTAGGCATGATAGGGTTAAGTTTTCTAGAATTTTGTTTCTGTTCTAGACTTCACAGTGACTGGTGAGATAGCTGGGAAAATGCCTTCTCCTGGGGAAGTAGAAGGGTATTGCTTGGGATTGAGAATAATTTTGTATTTTTTATCTATTTTGTGATTTGTGTTGGCCCCTTAGCTCAAATCATCTTGTGACTGAATCTAGGGGTGACAAAGCCTTACTGTATTTAACTTGTCTGGTCCTTAAGCAGAGGATATATTAGTTCATCACTATCTTTTATCCTCGTGACAACCCTGGGAGGTAGGTGCTATTATTATCCTCATTTCCCAGAAAAAACAGAGGCAGACAGAGATTTAAGTCCCCAGGGTCCTACAGCTAGTCAGCATTTGAGGCTGGATTTGAACTTAGGTCTTCCTGAATCTAGGTCACCAAGCTGCCTTTCCAGGCTTTAAGTTCATTAGAGCTTTGGTTCCATTAACATAGGGTTTTTTAAAAGTAGTATTTTATTTTTTCACCCATTACATGTTAAAACAATTTTTTTTTACATTTTTATTTTATCTTTTTGAGGTTACATTGTAATGATTGTTTATTATGAAAAGCCTTTAAGTTAGTAACACAAAATAGCCTTATAGTCTCTCTTTTTTTCCTCTATTTTTTTAAACACCAGAACTCAAATACAGAATAGCTAAAAGAAAAAGAAACATATCATAAATTTAAATATTAAAACTTAAATAAGAAGTAAGAAAAGACAAAAAAGAAAGAAAAAAGCATATCATATGCACAGAACATTAGAGAGGATTCAAAATACATAGCAATAAATTTTCATTTCAAGAAAGCTTGTCTGATAAACACTACATATTGTGTTGAGAGCTGTCCATCTTTTCTTTGCTTCCTTGTAAGTTTTCTTTTGTTCTCTTCAGTGCACTTTTTACTTTGTTCTTTTTCCCCCTTCCTCCCCCACCCGCAAAAGCTACAATTAAGTGTAGATATATTTGTATATAGATAGAGACATACACATACATACATATATAGACATATACTTTCCCTAACAAATTCTCCTCCTGCTTGTTGCATTCCTTGTCAGCAGAGGTTCCCTGGCTCAGATGCCCAACTCCCTTCGCTATCCCAGGGGTAAAATTTCCTGTGGCTGGGCCTGAGGCAGCCTCCCAATCCAGTTAACCTCAGGGCTTGGGATTGTCCCAAGAGGACCCCTATTGTGCCCCTATTCTTAGTTATTTTTTACCAACTCCCCCACATTTTGTTTACCCTGAGGCCTTATTTTATCTCTTTTGTGGGAGGAAAATCTTGAGAGCTTGGAATTTTCTGACCTACTCCAAAATCTTCCCAGAATCCTCTCTTTTTTTACATTAAAAAAAAAGTTTTGAGTTCCAAATTCTATCCCTCTGTCTTTTCCTTCCTTCTCCCCTCCCTGAGATGGCAATCCAATATAGATTTTGTACAAGAAGACTTGAACAACAACAACAAAAAAAATGAAAGGAAGAAAGGGAAAAATAGTATACTTCAGTCTGCATTCAGACAATATCAGTTTTTTCTCCAGAGGCAGATAGCATGCTTCATCCATGAGTGCTTTAGGATTGTATTGGCTCATTGCTGAAAATAGTTAAGTCATTCACAGTTCTTCATTGTACAGTATTGCTTTACAGTGTACAACATTCTCCTGGTTTTGCTCATTTCACTTTTTTTTTCTTTTCCTTAGGCAATTGGGGTTAAGTGACTTGCCCAGAGTCACACAGACAGTGAGTGTTATGTCTGAGGCCTGATTTGAACTGGAGTCCTCCTGACTCCAGGGCCTGTGCTCTATCCACTACTCCACCTAGCTGCCTCTTGCTCATTTTACTTTGCATCACTTCATGTAAGTCTTTAAGGTTTTTATGAAATCTTGTTTGTCATTTCTTATAGCACAATAATATTCCATCACAATAATATGCCACAGCTTGTTTAACCATTCTCCAATTGACAAGCATCCTCTTAATTTCTAATTCTTAGCCACCACAAAAAAAAAAAACTGCTATAAATATTTTGTGCAAATAGGTTTTTTCCCCTTTTCTTGGATCTCTTTGGGATACAGACCTAGCAGTGATATTGCTGGGTCAAAGGGTATGCACAGTTGTATAGCCTTTTGGGCATAGTTCCAAATTGCTCTCCAATTCTGAGAGCTCAATGTCACCTCCACACTGTGTTGAGACATCAAAATAGGGCTTTCCTGAAGTAAACCATATCTTATCAGCCCTAAGGTAATAATAATTATCATATAAAATAGAATGACAGTAATAGTTTGTGTCTGTTGTTCATCCTATCTTTTTGAAGAGGACCAATGACATTACAGGATGATGTCTTGACTTGTGCACAGGTTGGTTTTAAGTGAGGAAAAGCTGCACAAAGTTTTCAGCCTCACTCTCTCTTCCAGAGATATATCTGTGCTGTACTTCACAGCTCTTTAGTCTATTAAATACATTATCTTATTTGTGAAGTTAAGTAGTACAAGATTTAGTATCTTCAGGTTACAGGTGAGTAAAGTGGAATTTAGAGAGACCAAATGATTTTTCCAAGGTCAATTCGTACTGACTTTGGTGTAAATAACTGTGTTTTTAGGTCAGGAAGACTTAAACTCAAACCTTGCATCAGTCACTTATTGTGTGATCTTGGACAAGTCACTTAACTCCTCTTAGCTTCAGTTTCCTCATCTGTAAAAGGGAGATAATAATATCATCTCCACCAGTGGGTTGTCTTGAAGGTAAAATGTGATAATGTAAGTAAAGTGATTTGTGAAATGAAGGACTACATAAATGCCAGTGATTATTATTAATATACTATCAAGATTGTTGCTGTAGTTGTTGGATCATTCTTCCTCCTCTCCCTCCTCCTCCTCTTCCTCCTTTTGCAGCTCTCTGTTCAAGTGGGGAAGTCATACCCTCACATGTAGATACTCTGTCCAAAGGAATATAAATTTTGATCATTTATATTTCACAAGGTATCTTGGGATTGGGGGATGAAACTTTTTTCTTCCCTATTTATTCTATCTTTTTTTTTTTAAACTGGGACAACTAACTTTTGTCTCATTTAGCTTTCATTTATGATTTCTTGAAATACAGTTCTGGAAAACCAGGCTTTGATAAAGCCTATTGGGATTCAAGTGAAGCTACCTGACTATACCTTTAAACCTATATCACTCTGGCTCTCACTGATTGGCAATAATAGTTCCCAACCCAAGCCTCACTTGCTCATTGTTTGGGTTCTGATGGCTCAGAGTGAGTGCAAATAGCAATCACTTCTGTTCTGGCCAGAAACTTTGAAGGTCTTCCCTTTCCTTCCCTGACTGATTCTTTCGTGAAGGCAAAGTAGGCCACTGCATCCTGGGCTATTACCGGTCATGCTGACCTATGTTTTGCCACTGGACTCCTATGATTCTGGAGGAGAGAGTGGGGCTGATGACTTTACACAATTCTACCTCACTTAAATCCAATTCACTTGCAAGTCAAGAGATCACTCTTCTGATATCATTGGTCCTTTAGAATGAAGGATGAACAACAATGCTGCATCATCCTGCCTCCCTTAGGATTTCTTTTCTACTTTTATTCTTAAGGTTTTAGGAGATATGTGCATGTATATACATATACTCATATACATTTACATACTCATATGTTTCCTAAACATCTCCTCTGTTGGCTCATTACAATATGGAGGTGATTTTGATTTTTCCAATGCTATACCAATAGAACACAAACACTGGCAAGTTCTACTAAGCTGGACCAGCTTTTACTGGCTGTAAGCATTTTGTCAAAAGACCATCCTAGCTGATTTTAGCAAGATATTTCTAGATTGGCTACAGAGTGATGAATTTTTCAGGTAAAGCAAATCACAAAGGTCATCTACTAAACAAAAAAAGGCTCATGACCTGCAGAGGTGGAGTGAACCCCCACACTCTTGAAATCAGAGATCCTTGAAGTATATTGCCGAAGTGACAGGATATACCCACATGTTTGTGCATCTACTGATCTAACAAATGGATTTTACACAATATGCATTATAAATGTAGCCAGCTCTCTCAGTTATGGATTGGTTCATCTTGTCGCTTGTTAACTCCAAATTCCTGGAGGATAAGAGATGATGTTTTCAGTTCTGCCAATTTCCACAAAGTACCTTTTACAATGCCAGGGTTTCAGTGGGCGGTTCAATGAATAGTCACTCATTATCACCTTCATCATTAGTTGAGAGCCTGCAGCATATTAGACAGTAGATTGAACGAGTAAGAGACACACTCAGGCTCTAGGAGGTAATGTTCTTAAATAAATGAGGAAAATCAGACCTGAAACCAGAAGAAACGTAAATTACTTTGGAGAAGCTAATATTTAGGAATTGCCTTATTAATGAAAATTTTAGGAGGCTGAGGAGAGCTTTTAATGGTTGGTGGGAGATGGTCTTCTCTATTTCTTCTCATTCATTTATTCAACTAGGTGGCACAGTGGATAGAGTTCTGGAGTTGGAGTCAGAAGACTTGAATTCAAGTCCTGCCCCAGACAACTTACTAGATGTCTGACCCTGGGCAACTCACTTGAACTCTTCTAGCCTCAATTTCCCCATCTGTAAAATTGAGATAACAAAAGCACCCACCTCATAGGGCTGTTGTGAGGATCAAATGAGATCATATACATACAAGTGTATATATGATATATACACATATACACACCACATATATGTATATACACATATATATGTGCATACACATGTATGTATATATAATGCTTTGCAAACCTTAAAGTGCTATAGATAAATGCTATTATTCATTTGATTTCTGTTATGCCTGATAGTCTACCTTTAAAAAAAATCTAACATTGTTAGATGATACTGTAGTGAGTATTAGCTAGCAATGGGTTAAAGTGTCCAACTGGAAAATAATTTAATTGATAAATCAGAAAATACTTAATAAATTCCTGGTGTGTTTAAGATTCTTTGGAGTCTATAAAGATACATAAGCCATGGTTTCTGCTCTCAAGGGGCTTACAATCTAGTTGGGAAGTGAGACATATGAATGAAAATGCAGTTAGAGATTAATGGTAGTATGTTGTAAAAGCCAAATGAATGAATAATGTAGGTAGTAAATGCTGCAGAGGTTTATGGGGAAATAGAAGATTGTGGAGGGAGAAGTCAGGGATGTCTTCATGCAAGAGATGAGACTTGAACTGGATTTTGAAGGATAAGTAGGATTCAGAAAGGCAAAAGATATCCAAACTTGGGGAATGGTATAGAGAAAGCATGCATGAAGCATATTTATTTAGGTCACAATCTGATTGGTATGGAAAACTTGTGTTCTAGAGTAGTGCAGGGAACAAGTGTTGGGAACAATATGTGGCCTCAGACACAGACACAACTAAGAAAATAGGGAAGGCCTCAGAAGGGGCTGTCCACCATACAGTTGCTGTCAAACCTATGATAATCATCTTTCTCAAATCCTTTGATGTTCCCTGCACCTCAAACTTCAGGCAGTTAGGGACACGGCCTAACTCAGAAGATATTTCTGGGGACATTAGAACACAAAGGAACAAAAATATATACAAAAAATTCACTCAGTAAGAACAACAACAAAGAATACAATAATTGCCCTGCACTGTCATGGAAAGGTCTCATCTAACTCTCTATCCCTCCTTAAAGAGTAGTCAGCTTTGCAATTACCCATCCAGTTTACAAAGCAGAAGCCAAAAATTCTTGCTATTTTCTCTTTTAAGCTTCTGGCTGCTCTGGTGTGGGAGACAGACTGGTACACTCAACAGGTCTCCTGGCAGCATCAGCTATCCTCCCACCTGCCCACAACTCAATAGACTGGCCTTCCTTGCAGAGCAACAACAAGATTAGAAAGTGGGAGTGGGATTAAGGAAAGGAAGATGGGTGGGCTCAAGTCAACAGAGGTGACTGCTGGTTATAAAGACCTTCAGGAAGGGCTTGGGGGTGAAGTATGACTATAAAATGCTGAAAATTAGCCATTTTGGAGGGCAAGATGATTTGAAGTGCCTTGCATTGACTGTGCGATGTTTGTATTTCTCCACAGATAATATATTAAACATGTTTCAGATCCAGCTGGTTTCCTTCCTGGTGGAAGCTAAAGGAACTATTATCCACATTCATTAAGATCATAGAATCACTAATGAGGAAACTAAAGCCTAGAGAAGTTAAGTGACTTGTCCAGGGTCATTCTTCAGGATGAGATTTGAACCTAGGCTTTTATAACTCCAGTGTTAGCGCTCAACCACAAAATGACATTATCGCCATGTTGCTAGTGACAATGCAATATCCCTAAAGGAAATGAAAGCAAGGTTTCAATGGGAAAAATTTGGGGTTAAGATCTTTAAAAAGAACCAGCCAGACTGTGTTATCCTCTTACTCAATAAATTCTAGTGGCTCCCAATTATTTCCTGGATGTGAAATAAAATCTACACAATCTAGATCCTACCTACCTTCTTGTTCTTTTCCAACTTTACTCATGTCCACATATTCTACTATTCAGCAAAACTGGACCTCTTCTGTTCCTTATACAGGAAATCTAATCTCCCAACTTTGAGTATTTTCACTAGCTACTCCCCATACCTGGAATGTTCTACCTGCTCACCTCAAACACCTGCTTTCCTTGGCTTCCTTTAAGATTGAGCTCAAATCCCACCTTCTGCAGGAGGCCTTTTCTGTTTCCCTTTCCTCTCCCCACATTGTTAGTGCTTTTCCTCTGAAGTTATTTTCATTTGCACTATAAATATATTTGTTGTTTTGTTCAGTCGTTTTTCAATCGTGCCTAGCTGAAGGAAATGGAGCATACCCACTTCTATTTTACTGAAGATATTGTTTTAAATAATTTTAGTTCAATGTCTAGGACTCTCTAAATAAACCATCATTCACCAAACCATCTGCAAATAAAATAATTTTATTTTTTGTCTCTGTTTATTCTCTCAATTTCTTTTTTGTCTTATTGTTTTAATTAGAATTCTATTAAATAAGAGCAATGATTGTAGACATATATGCTTTATCTATAATCTTATTTGAAAGGCCTCTAGTGTTTCTCCATTATAGATAACACTAGAGCTTGGTTTTAGATAGATAGCATTTACTACATTATTAAAGAAAAGCCTATTTATTTCTGTGCCTTTTTAGTATTTTTAATATGAGTATTGTATTTTGTTAATTTTTTCATTTATGGATAAAATCTTGTGATTTTTATTGTTTTTCTTATTAGTGTGGTCTATTTTTAGTTGTCCTAATGTTAAACCAACCTTTTATTACTGATATAAATTCAACTCAGTCATGATGAATAATCTTTTAAAAGTGTCACTGTAGATTCTTTGCTAATATTTTATTAATTTTTTTTGCAACTGATATTTATTGGAGATTTTGGTTTATAGCTTTCTTTTTCTAGTTTGGATATTAGGACAATATTTGTCTTACAGAAGGAGTGTAGTAGAATTTAAACAACTTACATAATACAAATGTTTTTCACTTTACATGAATTCTCATTACACAAATTTGACTTAAAGAATTCTGAAAGAAACCTACATTCCATAAAAGAAACCTATATTAACTTAACTGTACAGTGCTGTGCTTTCACTCTTTACTTTTGCCCTTTACCTGCTACCAAAAAACTTTAAATTTTCTTTGAATGGCTGATTGAACTCAATCAATCAATAAACATTTATTATCTACTCATTATCATCATCATAATCATTATCACGATCACTCTCATCACCATTATCCTCATTATCATTGTTGTCATCATCATCATTGTTAGTATTTATATATTGTTTTAAGGTTTACAAAGCTCCTTACAAATATTATCTTATTTTGTCCTCATGACAACTCTGGGAGATATTATTATCATCCCCATTATACAGATGAGAAAATTGAAACAAACAGAAGACAAGTGACTTTCATGATGTCCCATAGCTAGTAAAGAGGCCATATTTGACCTCAGGTCTTCCTTACTCCAGGTCTAGTGATTTATTGCGCTACCCAACTGCCTAGAAACATCTGGAAAAGGAATTGGTGATTGCATGGTTTCATCACAAGCAATTCATGCCTTTTTTATTTTATTTCCTTTTTGACAGGGTTACTAAAGTAGTAGATGGGAGGCATGTTGTAGACAAGTTTATCTAGGTTTTAGCAAAACAACTGATAATGTCTCTCATAATGTATCTCTATTCTTGTCAAAAAGACTGAGAGATATGAAGTAGATGATAATACAATCAGATACATTTGGCACTGGTTGCTGGCTGAATGTAAAGAGTAGACATTAACAGGTTATTGTCACCTCGCTGGCAGGAAGTCTTTAGTGTAGACCTGCACAAGTTGGCAGTAGGTAGGGACTAAAATTAAAACAGGGTTTGGCCTCAGATAGGTTAGAATAAACTCAGAATGAAGATGGTTGGTTGTTGTGGACCATGTGACAAACAGAGTGTGCAGTGACAACTCTACATTTTTCATGGGCTGCCTAAAATCCTTTGGTGGTTGGCTCATGCGCTGTATGTTGTGCAGGCCCTCTTTAGTGGAATTCCCTAAATATCTATGCTTGGCCGTTATAAATGAATGAATGAATAGATAAGTAAATAGCTAACATTTTGGATGAAAAAGTTAGGCTCCATAAAGTTCTTGGCAGACTAGAATATTATATTTGACTGAACTTATTAAGATGAAATTCCATAAGGATAAAGGCAAAATCATACACTCAGTTTCAAAAATCAATTTCATCAGTAAAGGATAGGAGAAGCATGGTTGCACAGTTGTTTGTCTGAAAAGATCTGGAAGGGTTTGGTGTAATACAAGCTCCATGTGAATCAGTCTTATGAGATGGCAGCCAAGAAAGCCAATTCAGTTTTGGACTGCATTTAGATGGGCGTAGTTTCTAGGAACAAGTTGACCATAGTAAGGGTGTTTGTCAGGTAAATGTTTAACAATCAGCTTTCTGGTGGAAAAAAAAAGTATATATGCATGACATACTTTAAAGTTCAATTGACATTAACATTTTCTTTATCATTTTCTTAGTCTATGCAATCAACAAAACCCTGAACTGTAGTGTTTGTTGACCAATGTCCATGGTGTAAATGCTCACACTGATGATTTAAAAATTAGCTAGTAGTAGTTCATTTTCAAGGTGTAAATAAATGTTCACACAAAACTGAAAAATTATCTCTCTCTAGCCAGTATGAGCTGGTTCCAGCATGATCTTGGATAGATCCCCAGTACTCTTGCCTTGGTAATGTGTGGAGTATTATGTTTAGGCAGGTAGGTGGCACAATGCAGTCAGGCCTGGAGTCAGGAAAACATGAGTTTGAATGTGGCTTTAGACACTCTTATTAGACCCTGGGCAAGTCACTTAATCCCGCTCTTCTCAGCTTCCTCATATGTAAAATGAGTTGGAGAAGGAAATAGCAAACCACTCCACTATCTTTGCCAAGAAAACTCCAAATGGGGTCACGAAGAGTCAGATATGACTGAAGAATAACAACAACAATGATGAAAATGGGTTTAGTTCTCAGCACTTCAGTTTAGGAAGGACTTTGATAACCTGAAGAACATTCATAGGATGGGAATCAAAATGATGAAAGGTGTTGAGTCCTTACCAGGTCAGGAATGGTTGAAGAAACTGGAAATGGTTGACCTGGAGAAATGAAGATTCAGCAGATACATATTCAAATGCTTGAAGGACTTTCATAGGGAGGAGGGCCTAGATTTGCTGTGCTTGGTTCTAGAAAGGACAAACCTGGGAACAATAAGCACATTTTGGCTAGATAGCAGGAAAAATCTTATTAACAATTGGAATTATTCAGGAGTGGAATGGGCTGACTAGGGAGGTGATGGGGTCTCTATACTAGGAGGTCTTCAAGCAGAAATTGTCAGTCCGTCAATAAACATTTATTAAGTGCCTACTATGTGCCAGGAACTATGCTAAGCAGTGGGGATACAAAGAGAGGCCAAAGACAATCCCTCCCTTATGCAGGAGATAATATGCAAACAAATATGCACAAACAGGTCACATTCAGGGTAAATAGGGAATAATTAACAGAGAGAAGGTGTTAGAATTAAAAGGGGTTGAGAAAGACTTCCTGTAGAAGGTAGGATATTAGTTGGGACTTAAAAGAAGACAGGACAGTAGGTAGGCAGAGATAAGGAGGGCAGAGAACATTCACTTGGGTAATCACTTGTCTGGTATGTTACAGTGAGTTGGGCTGGATGGTTACTAAAATCCTAACCAGAGATAAAATTTAAAGCAACAAACATAATTTGAATTTATATAGCACTTTGACTTTGCCTATATTAACTATTTTAATTCTCATAGCAGCCATGTGAAGGAGATACTGTTATTATTCCCATTTTACAGATGAGGAAACTGAGACTTAGAAAGGTTAAGTGACTTGCCCAGTTTATAATAATGATAATGATAGCAATAATCATTGTCATAATATTATTTACATAGTACTTACTATATGCCAGGCACTGTGTTAAGCACTTCATAAATATTTATCTCATTTTATTCTCACAACAGCCCTGGGAGGTAGGTACTGTTATTATCCTCATTTTATAGATGAAGAAACTGAGGCAGGGGCAGTTAGGTGGTGCAGTGAATAGAGCATTGGCCCTGGAGTCAGGAGGACCTGAATTCAAATCCGACCTCAGACACATAATACTCAGTAGTTGTGTGACTCTGGGCAAGTCACTTAACCCCAATTGCCTCATTAAAAAAAAAAAAACTGAGGCAAACAGAAGCAAAGTGACTTGCCCATGATCACACAGCTAGTAAAGGTCTAAGGCAAGATTTGAACCCAGGTTTTGTTGTCTCCCCTAAAGACTATTGAATAGAGGCACAACATAATGAAAGTAGTATTTCAGGAAGAAATGAGATAATTTATGTAAAGAACTTTGTAAACCATAAAGCTTAATATATAAGTAAATAATTATTATTATTGTCAAATAATAATATAAGATAAGTAGTATGCAAAATGGATGGGAGAAGATGGGACTAGAGGCAGCAGCTCAATTTGAATCAAATAGTTCAGTGTGAGGCAGCTAGGTGGTACAGCAAATAGAGTGCTAGGCCTGGAGTCAGGAAGACCTGAGCTCAAATCTGGCCTCAGACACTACCTGTGTGACCCTACGTAGGTCACTTCACCTTGTTTGCCTCAGTTTCTTCATCTGTAAAATGAGCTGGAGAATGAAATGACAAACTGCTGCAGTATCTTTGCCAAGAAAACCCCAAGTGGGGTTGCAAAGAGTCGGACATGACTGAAATAACTGAACAACAATAGTCTAGGTGTGAGAGGATAAGTGTCTAAACTATGGTATTAGTAGAAACAGAAAAGAAGAGACTTGATGCAGGAACTGTTAATAGAAATTGGTCATAAACTGAATATAGAAAGCAAAGGTAAGGAGTCAAAGTTGACAGTTTTTGAGTATGGAAGATTCTTAAGGAAAGCTAATTTTGGAGAAATGATCATTAGTTTAATTTTAGATGTTGAAAAATATCCATTTGACAGGTGAAGATTCAGCATTGGGGATCTAGAGAGAGGTTAGGACAAGATATGTTGATTTTAGTCATTTACATCGAAGTGATATTTGAAGCCATGAGAATAGATAAGATTTCTTGTGAAGAGAATGTAGCAGGTCAAGAATGGAACCTTGAGGAGAGAAAATTGTGGGCTAAATGCTTTTGGGAGAGAGGAAGGAGGTAGGAGTGTGAAAAGAGACATAGGAGAAAAACTGAGAGTATATTATGGTGCCACAGAAACCATTGGAAGAGAGAAGTGGAATTGTT
This sequence comes from Vombatus ursinus, assembly GCF_900497805.2. NCBI lineage: Eukaryota > Metazoa > Chordata > Mammalia > Diprotodontia > Vombatidae > Vombatus > Vombatus ursinus. The sequence continues at coordinate 15,886,948 of NW_020954610.1, read as the reverse complement.
AGCATTATTCAATGTTGTGGAGAGGTCAGGAGAAAGAGGACACAGAATTTATAATTGGCTTTGGCACTGAAAAGTCATTGGTGACTTTTCAGCTTTAAAAAGTTTTATTTCTTTCAATTAACAAGCATTTACTTTCTTTCCCTACCACTTTTCCCTCTCCCACTGGGAAAAAAAAAGAGAGAAACAAAATCCTTATAACAAATATGCATACTCAAGCAAAACAAATACCCATTGGTCATGACCTATAAAATGCTAATTCTCATTTTGCATCTTGAGTTTATCATTTCCCTCTCTCTGAGGAGGCCAGTAGCATGCTTTATCACTGGCCCTCTTGTATTGTGATTGGTTACTGCATTGATCAGAATTCTTAAATCTTTCAAAGTTATTTATCTTTCTTTAGTATTCTGATCAAGACAATGATAAAAGCATGAGTCCAAAAGACTGAAGCTGAAACACACCACTTACTTCCAGCCAGAGAGGTGAACTTAAAAATGCAGAAAAGAGTGGACATGGCCAATGTGGGAATTTATTTTGCTAAAGTATACATATAAAAAGGGTTTTCTTTCTTTCTTTCTTTTTTTAATTTGCTCATTGGTGTAGAGGGAAGTGAAAGGTTATGAATGCTTATAGAAATGAATAAACTTATTTAAGAAAACAAATTAAAAAACAAAGTTGTTTGTCTTTATAATGTTCTTGTAATTTCATAAATTGTTCTCTAATCAGTAAGATTGTATTAAGTGTCTACTATGTTTCATGCCTTGTACTAGATACAAAGAGATACAAAGACAAAATATTTTCTGCCCTCAAGAAGCTTACATTCTCATTTAAAAAGCTTTTCTAATACAAGTAAATCTTGAAATTTTCTCCAGTTTATTTTCTTAATGCCATCTAAATACATTTTTTTTTTTTGCATTCAGGGTCCATAATTCTTTCTCTGGATATGGATAGCATTTTCCATCATGAGTCTTTTGGAATTGTATTAGATCATATCATTGCTCAGAAGAGCTATGATTAACAAAGTCGGTCATTGCACAATGTTGCTGTTACTATGTAACAGCTCCCTTCACTCAGCATCAGTTCATGCAAATCTTTACAGGTTTTTCTGAAGTCCACCTGCTCACCATTTCTTATGGAACAATAGTATTCCACTATATTCATATACCCCAATTTGTTCAGACATTCACCAATTGATAGGCATCCCCTCAATTTCCAATTCTTTGCCACCACAAAAAGAGCTGCTATAAATATTTTTGTACATGTGGGTCCTTTTCCCATAATAAAATTATGATCTCTTTAGGATACAGACCTAGTAGTGGTATTGCTGGATCGAAGGGTATACACAGCTTTATAGCTCATTTGGTATGGTTCCAAATTGTTCTCCAGAAAGGTTGGATCATTTCACAACTCCACCAACAATGCATTAGTGTTCCAATTTTCCCACATCTTCTCCAGCACTAAATATATTTTTGATGGAGTAAGATGTTACAACTTGTTAAATAGAGTTGATTCTTTTGCTTTGGTACTGAAATGCATGCTGATTGAATAGTGATATCTGTCCACTTCCCTATGTAAAGAAAACAGGTTCAGTAGAACAGTGGAACTGACTTTAAGAATTGTGAGTCATTCTCAATGAAATTTTGAATCTCCAAGTATATTGATTGTTGCTGGCATTCTCACAAAGATCCCCAGTCATAGCTTATGTAAAAACAACTCTGAGCAATGAGAGTTACGGTAGGTGAATTCTACCCATATTAGGGAGATTGTATCTGAATTTTTCTTTTCTTGGTTTGGTCTGGGATGAAGGTCCTCTCCTAAAGGCAAAGACATTGTCTGCACCCCTTCTACTGGCAGATAGAGCCTGCCTTATATATGCTTAATTTTAATGTAGATAGATGCTAATTTGTGATGGCTCAGAAATCAACCTGCAGAATACAGAAGAGGGGCAGACCAGTTGGTGCTTTTATAGTTCAGCAGAGAGGTGTGAAAGGAAGGAACTGATGACTGGGAGCAGTCAAAAGAAGCCAAAGTAGAGGAAACTTGAGAGTGTTTGAGTTAATCAGGATATGAATCAGGAATATAACAGATTGAAGGGTTATCTTACATCCCATGCCGAGAGACAAGTATAAGAAGATTACTGAAGGTGGGGAACCAGGGAAAATACAGAAAATAGTTGAAGTGTTAGAGAGCTTTGTGGAGAATTGCTTTGTCTGGATCTTGGAGGATATCACTAGAATTATTGTTGTTGTTTAGTCATTTCAGTTGTGTCTGACTCTTGTGACTCCATCTGGGGTTTTCTTGGCAAAGATGCTGGAGGGGTTTTGCTATTTCCTTCTCCAGCTCATTTTAAAGAAGAAAAAGCGAAGGCAAACAGGGTTAAGTGACTGCCCAGAGTCACACTGCTAGTGTCTGAGGCAAGATCTGAACGCAGGTCTTCTTGACACCAGGCCTGGCACTCTATTCACTGCTCTATTTTGCTACACATTGCTAGAATACCCACAAAAAAACAGTCTAATTATTTTTTCCTCAATGATAAGGAAGTGACAAATGTACAATAGGAGAGAAAGGGACTGAGACAGTCTTGGATCCTAGAGAAAAGTGTGAAGCTGGACAAAGCTGGATTCTGAAACTCTGCTGGCTAGCTGTTTTTTGCCTACTTATAAATAATGTGTGCCCAAGACTTTATACTTTAGAAAAGCAACTCCTTGTATTCTAAATGGTTGAATGAGTGTAATGATTTGGATAACTCACTTTGGAGGAAGGGACTGAGGAGAATTAAGGGAGCAGGATCATATTCCTAAGGCCTCAAAGAAATGAACTCTCTGAATTTAGGGATGTTCCTAGAATTTTCATCACCTAGCATGCTCTGGAAAGCATGTTATTGAATAAAAAAAAAGAAAAGAGAAACAGGATTAGTAGAGACTTGGGTTCTAATGCCAGCTTTGCTACACTTAGCTATATGACTTTGGGCAAGTCTCTTAATCTTTCTGTGTTTGTTTTGTGGTCTCTCCAATGGGGATGCTAATTCCTTTGTGCCTTCCTCATAGGGTGGTTGTGAGGAGCAAAAGAGAGAGAGTTTATGGAAATACCTGGAAAAGCACAAGACATTGTACAAATATGTGGTAGTTATTAAAATGACTTAATTATTATCACCACTTTGAGCTCCATTGGGGAGGGAGAGAGGAGAAACTGTCAAGTCCAGAATACTTGTATTTTGGGAGGAATGTTTGTAACAGTCTAGAAAATCCATTTGGCCTACAAATACTATGACTTTTAATTTTTCCAAAAATTTTAAACATGTTCGTTGACTCCTCCTGTCAATGTAGAATCCTCCAAGCAACCTGGGGCATTAAGAATTCATTTGCCAACTTTCTACTGTTCTGACCAATTTGTTATTGTACTCATGGTCAATTTTGAATAATTTTAGCTGCACTTATCAAAGTCTCTAGAATTAAATTACTCAGGGATAATACGCTACGGGGGAAGTCCTTTGTGAAAAAAGCCCTGTAGGTATCCATCAGGTAGCAAGGGAGGCAGTATGGTGTAATGGAAAGAAATGAAGAGTTCTGTGTTCTAGTCCTGAGTCTAGGTTATTTAACTATTCTGGGCTGCAAGTTCATCAAATGCAAGATATTATTATTTATAGGACTATGAGCAATCTTTCTATTTTCACCAGTCAGAAGTCCCAGGAATTGGGGCAGAGGGGAGGTCACTTCCATTTTCATCTCACTATGGCCTTTTTGACAACTAATCATGTTCCTGGATAAATGGTTCCAAGTTCTAATATCAATTTATCTTGAAGAACTTAAAATTACTGAAAAAAGTAGTGTAGCTTCATCTATTCTTTCCGTGGAGGAGTAATTTCTAGCTGTACTGCATTTCACACTGGGCCCTAGGGTTTCAGCTGGGAATGAGGTTAGAGGTGCTGTCACATACCAAAAGTGTATGTCTTTATAACATAGCTTACTTGCTTTATGGTCACTAGAGGGAGAATAAGAGTAAGGATGAAATGTAACTCAAATTTATGACTGGTAGTGTTAGACACAGCAGCCAATGTGGTGTAGTGGATAGAACACTGGCCTCGGGGTCAGGAACGCTTGGAGACTGGGGTTTAAACTCCTATTTCTGGCATAAGTAATAGATAAGTTGGGCAGCTAGGTGGCACAACACCTGGCCTGGAGCCAGGAAGACTCATCTTCCTCAGTTCAAATCTAGCCTTAGCCACTTAGTGTGTGACCCTGGGCAAGTCGCTTAACTCTGCCTCAGTTTCCTCATCTGTAAAATGAGCTAGAGAAGGAAAGGGCAAAACACTGCAGTATTTTTGTCAAGAAAAACCCAAATGGGTCATGAAGAATCAGATATGATTGAAAAACAACTGAACAACAACAATAGATAAGTTACCATAAGAAATAAAGTTGTATCAGATTCTCCAGGCCTGGCCTCCCTAATCTTCCTTCAGATGCAAACTAGATGGTTAATCCTGTTCTAGTCACTTAAACTCTCCCTAACTCAGTTTTCTTATCTGTAAAATGGAGGTGTTGGACTTGATGTCCTTCTAATATCCCTTTTAGTTCTAATCTCCAATTCTGTGATCTTTAATCAGTCTTGTCTAATAGCTATGAAAGCATTCCAATGATGGGATATGGGCCCAAGTCAAGACCTTTCCACCTTACCCCAAAAAGAATTTGGGTATCATTTGTCTAAGGGATTCTCCTTGAATTCTCCCATTTGATCAAGGAGGTCTCTGGCATTCCCCTGAGGCCATAATCCCATTAACTGGCGGTTCATTGTGGCTACACCCAATCTCCCAATTCTCTGTTACCCTTAATTTAGCCTAGCCTAATTGCGCTCCAGGTGCCCCAGTCACTTCCCATCATTAATCCTATCTAGGCTCCATTCTCCCTGGACCAGTGGTCCAGATTACTTGGCCACTCCTAGATCCCTCCCATGGTCTTCCTGTCTTGTCTCCATTAAGGTGCTCAGATTTTTACAACAAATCTAGCCAGTAGCTGTGAGCACTTAGTCAAGTGGTTTTAAAGACACAGATCATTCCAGCTATGCAGCCAATGGAAAAAGGTGACTCTTGACCATATGATGGGCCAACATAAAATGCCCATGCATATGCAAGTGCTCGTCTCCCAAAAGCAGATCTTCAGCACCACTCAATATGGAAGACATCATTTTAGGGACTTTGGGCAAAAGTCAAACCTTATTACTAGGTACCATTAGAAAAATGTGGAAATATAAGGTGGAGAGTTGATGAGGTCTAGAGACTTAGGGTGCTAGGACCCCAAGATCAAGACACATGGGTCCTGCCCAAAAGAATTCGACCCAAGCCTTCTTTCAGCCAAAGACAAGGTTTATTAAAAATCTACCATATTAGTCAGACTCCATGGGGAACTTTGAGGCCTCTAATGAAAGAAATGAGTGATTCATGAATATTATGGACAGAAATAGCAACGCTTTTGGTCAGAAAGGTCTACCTGTTTTTCCTCAGATCACATGATCTGGGCAGATGCCTACTCTGCTGATGGCTAAGGCTGGCTCTGCCCATGGTATACACCTGGAAGTTAAAAGAAAAACAAAACAAAACAGGTTTAGTGTGAGGGAAGTTAAGGTGAGAAGAGGACTGGATCTAGAGTCATACAATCTGGGTTTGAATTCTAGCTCTAATACTTTCTATCTGTGTAACTTTGGGCAAGTTACTTCAAACCTCTGCAGTCTTGATTTCCTCATCTTTAAAAATGAATGTTCTGGAGTATCATTTCCTTCTGTTGAGGTATAGAGGTTTAGGGGTGCTAGGACCCTAAAATAGAGAGCAAGAGACGTGGGTCCTGCCCAAATGAATTTGACCCAAGTCTTCTTTCAGCCAAAGACAAAGTTTATTAGAACATGAATTGAGGGTGGGTGAGATTTAAAGAATCTGCCATATTGGACAGACTCTTAAGGAATCTAAGCATTTGTATCACTAGTGCAAGCAGGCCAGATCTTAAGAATCTGAGCCCTTGGCTAGACTCTTAAAGAACCTGAGCATTGGCTAGACTTTAAGAATCTCAGCCCTTTAATGGAGACAAGATGGACCTTAAATACAGAAAGACTGTGGGAGGGATCTAGGAGTGGCCAAGTAGTTTTCGGTGACTGGAGGAGGGGTTTGGATGAATCTAGATGGGAATGACTGTGAGGTAGAATGGGGTTTAGATAGGATCAAGAGTGGGAAGTGACTGGGGACCTTGGGAGGTAGACAATGGAGGGCTGGGCATAGGTGATAATGAAAGGGCAGTTGATAGGATCATAGCCTCAGAGGAATGCTAGAGACTTCCTGGACCAATTAGGAGAATTCAAGGTGGAGTTTTCTTAGGGCCCATCTTGGGCCTGTACCCCATCACTTCCAATTCTAAATCTATGAACCTGATGGGGTTTAGAGGTTAGGGGTCCTGGAACCCCAAAATCACGACACCTGGGTCCTGCCCAAAAGGATTCGACCCAAGTCTTCTAGCAGCCAAAAACAAGGTTTATTGAAGATTCGCCATATTAGCTAGACTCTTAAGGAATCTGAGCATCTATGGGTTATTGGCTAGATTGTGAAAATCTGAGCCTCTTAATGGAGACAAGATGGACTTTATATACAGAAAAATTGTGCAAGAGTGGTCAAGTAGTCCATGAGGTAATAGAATTCCCAAGGGTGGGAAATGGAGCCTAGGTGGGACTAAATGTGGGAAGTGGTGTGGGGGCCAGAGTTTTTCCTTTCTGGGGCTCAGATTCCAACTCCATCATTCCCCCCTCAAACAAATGGAACCCAAATTCTTTTGGAGTAAAGGGCGAAGGTCTTGGCTTCTGAAACTGCTTTCTGCTGGCAAGGGGCATAGAGCTGTCCCTGCCTCACAGGGTACCATTTTGTTTAAGGGGTCAGACTTCAGAGTAAGGCTGACCCATGGCTGGGTCTTTAGACTCTGTTGGCTGATATCATCTGGGAGTTGATGGCTCCAACCCTAGAAGGCAAGAATGTTACAAAAGGAGTACAGAGAGAAGAAAAAAAAACATTATGATTTCTCTTCTTTTTATCCACCTGTTGGCTGGAGAGGGCCAGCAGCCTTTCAGGGGACCATATGATGCGGTCTAGAGATTAGGGGTCCTGGAATCCCAAAATCATGACACCCAGGTCCTGCCCAAAAGAATTCAACCCAAATCTTCTTGCAGCCAAAAACAAAGTTTATTGAAGATTCACCATATTAGCTAGATTCTTAAGGAATCTGAGCATCTGTGGGCTATTGGCCAGATTGTGAAAATCTGAGCCTCTTAATGGAGACAAGATGGACTTTATATACAGAAAAATTGTGCAAGAGTGGCCAAGTAGTCCATGAGGTAATAGAATTCCCAAGGGTGGGAAATGGAGCCTAGGTGGGACCAAGGGTAGGAAGTGGTCTGGGGGTCAGAGTTTTTCCTTTCTGGGGCTCAGATTCCAACCCCATCAAACCTATGAACATTTTTCTGAGATCTGAGGACCCTGTGGCTAAAAGAGCAAAATCAACTTCATTCCTGAGTGGGGACATTTTCCTTAAAAAAATCTTTTGGATGAAAAGAAAAATTAAAACCTAGTCTGGAGCTAACTTGTATCTGAGCCCTTTTTGACTCACCATGCCAGAGGAGGCTGGTCAGTCATGTGATGGCTGAAGACTGATTTCTGGCCCCTGCTGCTTCCTTCTCTCTTCCCATTCCTGCAGGTCTGCACTTGGCAACCAAAATGGTCTGACTTCACTGCATCTGATTTCAAATGCATCTGAAATGAAATCTTGGTTGTTAACAATGTTGTCAGAACACAGGGCCTGTCTCCTCTCTCTTCAACTCTACTTCCCATAATGACTATTTGGGGGCTATAGGAGTGTGTGTTTGTGTGTGTATGTGGGAGAAATGAGGGTTTTGATTGTCTTCCTTATGACTACATTATGTTAATTTCCTGATGTCTTAGAGTACAGGAGGAGAAAAGCAATAACTCAGTTATATGAGGACCAAATTTTCAGAGCTGTTGTCATGGAAACCAGGGGAAGTACTTACTTTGGCTTGAGCAAATTGAATAACCACATTAAAAGGGTTGAATGTACAACTTATTTATACAATCTGAGTGAGCAGCAGAGATGGGAAAACCAATAGACAAAGTGAATTTGGGGGAGGGAAGATGCTGGTTTGGAGAGTTGCACAATCATTCCTCTCCCCAGAAGAAAAAAAAAAGCTGATATTATGCTACTAAAATGAGGCAGATTGATACTGTGCCTGCAATTTCATTGGTAGAAGAAACTTCCAGATAAAGAAATTCTCTCTACTAGTACAGTTGTCACCTTCTCTGTAATTTATACTCTTTTAAAAAAGTTTTATTGATGTATTTTGTTCTTCTATCACAAACATTTAGATTGCTCCCACTTTGAAAGAAGTCTCTTGTAATCTCATGTGAAACACATGCAACATTTCATACTTATAGCACTCCCCACACCTCTCTTATTTTTTTAAAAAAGAGCAGAAATTATTTTCTCTCCTTCTTATCCCACACTCCAATGGGAAAAAAAAAGACAAATTGACTGATAATGAAAATGCTCTCTTTTACAGAGAGCTGATGGATTTAGGGTTCAGAATGAAATGCATATATTTGTATACACATACATACACATACATACACACATACACATATATATACATATATATATATAAAATGTTTGTATACAAATATTGAGGAGATCTGTTTTGTTAAGCAATGCATATTTGTTTCAATTTATAATCTTAGAGAGTGGCCTAGAGCACCTAGAGGTTAAGTGACTTGCCCAAGGCCATGCACTCAGTTTGTTCAGGAGGTAGGATTTGAGCCCAGATTTCCCTGGCTTCTTCTTCCAATGTCTTTTTAAAAATAGTATTCCCTCTGGTAGAATGAAGTACATTAGTCTATTATCAATAGATCACATGTCAGTGTGACTTGATTAATCAGATATGATTGTAAGGCAGCTAGATTGCATAGTAGCTAGTATGACTCTCTAGTCTCTATACCAGGTTTCCTCTTTGATCACAATTATGTGGGCAAATTGGGCAGCTAGGTGGCACAGTGAATACAGTGCAAGGCCTGGAGTCAGGAAGACTCATCTTCCTGAGTTCAAATCTGGCATCAGAGCTGTGTGACTCTGGGCAAGTCACTTAACCCTATTTGCCTCAGTTTCTGCATCAGGAAAGTGAGCTGGTGAAAAAAATGGCAAACCACTCTGATGGGGTACAGGCCCAAGATGGCCCCCAAAAACCCTATCCTTGAACTTTCCTTGAACTCTCTGGCAATTGCCTGAAGCTACAGTCCTATCAATTGACCTTTCCTTATCAAATCTCCCAATTCTTTGTTACCCTAATTGAGCCTAGCCTTCTATTGTCCCCCAGATGGCCCCCAGCCACTTGACCCCATTCAACCTCCCTGTCACTCCCATCAAGATCTTCCCTAGACCCTCCTCCAGGTACCCCAGTTTACTGACCACTCCCATCAAGATACCCCTTCTCCCAGACCCCTCTACCAGTCATCCCAAACTACTTGACCACTTCTAGATCCCTTCCATAGTCTTTCTGTATATAAGATCCATCCTGGCTGCCATTTAGGAGCTGAGACTTGCTTAAGCCCACTAGTCCTTACAAGTGTCACAAATGTTCAGATTCCTTAAAAGTCTGGCCAATATGACTGATCTTTAATAAACCTTGTCTTTGGCTGAAAGAAGGCTTGGGTTGAATTCATTCGGGCAGCACCCACGTGTCATGATTTTGGGGTCCCAACACCACTAAACCTCTAAACCTCAAAAACTCCAGTATCTTTCCCAAGAAAACCGCAAATGGGATCATGAAGAGTTGAACACAACTAAAAATGACTGAACAACAATGTGGGTAAATTACTTTTGGTGGTAGTACAATTTCTGTGTGGTGGAATCCTCTGTAGACTTTGTCAGAGGATTAAAAAAATGAAGTTTGATTCATCATGGGGACTAATTGATCCATATGATCCCATTAATGGAAAGGAACCCAGAAGTCCTAGGAATCAGAATTTTATTTCTTGAAGGGACAATAGACATCATGTAGCCTAACCCCTTTATTTTGCAGATGGGAGATTATAGATTTCAAGCTGGAAGGTACCTTAGACTTCATTGAATTCAATAACCTTGGCACAGAGAGATTAAGTCTAGGGTCACAAGGCTAGGAAGAATGTGAGGTGGGATTTGAACTCAGGCCTTCTGGACTCCAAGTCCTATTTCCTACACACTAAGCCATGTTGCCTCAAACCTCAGAAAAGTTACAGGATTTACCCAAGATTATAGAGTTTGTAGAAAAACTTTTTTTTTGTTTGTTTTAAGAAGAGTTGGTTTTTGAACTCAGGTGTCCAGACTTTCAGACCACTTGTATTGTTGCTAATGTTCACAATCATAACTAATACTTACATAGAGCAGTGTTTGCAAAGCACTTTGCATGTTATCTCACTTGAATGCCTGCAAAAATTTTGTGAAGCAATTGCTAATAATAACAATAATGCCGAGGTTTAGGGGTGCTGGAACCCCAAAATAACGACAAGCAGGTCCTGTCTGAAAGAATTCGACCCAAGCATTCTTTCAGTCAATGACAAGGTTTATTAGAACACCCATCATATTGGGCACACTCTTAAGGAGTCTGAACATTACTGAGCTAGTGGCTAGATTATGAGAAACTGAGCACCTTAATGGAAACAAGATGGACCTTATATATAGAAAGACTATGGGAGGGATCTAGGAGTGGCCATGTAGTCTATGAGGTAATAGAACTCCAGGGGTCTGGACCACGTGGCCAAGGGAGAATGGAGCCTAGCTAGGATTAAAGGTGAGAAATGGTCAGGGCCATAGGAAGGTAAGGCAATAGAAGGCTAGGCTAGGTTGAGGGTAACAGAGAACTGGGAGATTGGGTGTGGGTGACAACAAAAGTCAGTTGATGGGATTATAGTCTCAGAAAAACAACTGGAGATCTGGCCATGTGGGAAAGTCCAGGGTTTTTCCTTTTGGAGTCTAGATCCCATCTTCATCAATAATAAAAATAATAACCCCATTTTATAGATGAGGAAGTAGAGGCTGAGAGATCCAAAATTATTAGCCTAGGGTCACACAGTTAATAAGTATCTGAGGTAGGATTTGAACTCAGAACTTCCTGCCTTCATATTCAGCAGTCTTATCCAGCATGGGACCTAGCTGCCTCACTACCATATCTTATAAGCCAATTCATACTAATATGTGAATGATTGACAGCAAATGAATGATCTCGAAGAGGGGACTACATTTTAAGAGAGGCTATTTGAAGATAAAGCTTAAAGACATGACTTTATAATGGTAGAATTTCAGATAATACCTCAACATATTAGGTATGTCCCTTATGGAGGTCTTATTGGAGGACATCAGGATGAGAGGTGTGCATGGATGGATTGTGAGTTCAATTGTTTGGGGGGAATACTCACACTAGTGTGCCCAGAGACCCACTGGAACATCTGAGTAGCATTGGTTTGCAGAGTGCCTCTCCTGGGGCCAGGTGAATAAAGGAGACCTCAGATATCCTGGCCTGACAGGACCAAGATGACCCTCCCACCTACCACAGTGTAAATCCTGCCTACAGGAAAAAAAAATCAGTTCTCCCAGTATCATAAGCAAGGCTTATATAAAGCCCCCCAACTTTGCCACCCTGCAAGTTGCACTTTTTAGTTACAAGAACGACACCTGCTTTGAAGTATGAGCCACTAATTGCCTGTCTGCTGAGCAGAACAATTTGGATAAATGATTACCCTTTCCCCAGCCAATCAGCACTGGCTTTCAGGCATTTCCCTGTGATAATATTGTGGGAGAGATAACAATGGTGATATGAGAATGGAACCTCTTTGATCACCTGGCAGGTGGGAGGTGTGGGAGAGAATGATATTCTGATGATGGGGTATGGGCCCAAGCCAAGACCTTTACCCCTCACCCCAAAAAGAATTTGGGTTCCATTTATCTATGGACCCTAGAAAACCCTTAAACTTTTCTTGAACTCACTTACCTGGTCAAGGAAGTCTAACAGTTTCCTGATTATTATTCCTATCAACTGGCTCTCCCTTGTTGCCTAGTCCCTATTTCCCAGTTCTTTGATACCCTAATTAAGCCTAGTCCTCTATTGTCTATAGCTCTGGGTTATATTTCCCATCCTTGAATTTATCCAGACCCCATTCAACCTCTTCCTTATCTCCTAGGCCCTATCTTCCAGTTCTTTGTTACCCTAATAAAGCCTAGCCCTCCATTATCTATTCCCTAATGATGCCATTCAACCTCCCAGGCATTCCCATTGGGATTCTCCTAGGACCCTTCCCCTACAGTCACCCCAGCTTCAAAATCCTCCCTAAACTCCTTCCCCAGTCACCTCAGCTTCAAGATCCTTCTCCCAGCCCCTCTTCCAGTCACCCCAAATTACTTGGCTGTATATAAGATCCATCCTGGCTGTAGTTTAGGGACTGAGACTTCCTCATGCCTGCTTGTCCTCATGAGCGTCACAAATGTTCAAATTCCTTAAAAGTCTGGCTTGTATGGCTCATCTTTAATAAATCTGGTCTTTAGTTGAAAGTAGGCTTGGGTCGAATTCATTTGGGCAGGACCAGCAAGTTGTGATTTTGGGGTCCCAGCACCCCTAGAATCTACATCCCAATACTCAGAGCTCCCAAGTTTGATCATCTATCAGCAAACAAGGACCTGTTGCAAACGATTATATATGTTCTGATCTCTGAGGGAGAGTAAGCTCAGCTGGGAATGTCTAGTTACTTAGCAGACAACACAGCTGTTGACAGGCTCTCGGGCTGATGTAAAATGGCTTTCACTTTGGCAAGCAGAAAGGAGAGGGACTAATAAATAATTTGGCTTCTATTTTTTGCCTTTCTATCCTGGCCTTGTGGTTTACATTTAATTTTGTCCCCTAGACAATAAACATTTATGGAGTGCTTTTACAATAACAACAACAATAATAATAGCTGACCTCGATGTAACATTTTGTATCAACTTTGCAAAGTGCTTTCCATAAATTAATGGCTAGCATCTATGTAGTGCATTAAGGTTTGCAAAGCACTTAGCATAGGTTATGTTATTTGAGCCACACAACAACCCTGTGAGGTAGGTATTATTACTTTCTCCATTTTACATGTGATGAAATTGAGACTGTACAGAGCCCCACATCTGGGAAGTGTCTGAGGCAGGGATTTGAACTCATGTTTTCCTGACTCCAAGGCTGACCTATCCATTGCACCACCTAGCTACCTGTAGGCTCTCATGTGACTCTTACTACAAGCTTGTGAGGTAGGTGCTATTAGTAATTATAGCAATAACAGCTAATGTAGATATAATGTTAAAAAGTTTGCAAAACACTTTGCCTATGTTATTTAATGTGATCCTCTCCACAACCCTGTGGGCTTTTTGTTGTTGTTGTTGTTCAGTCAAGATACTGGAGTGGTTTGCCATTTCCTTCTCCAGCTCCTTTTACAGATGAGGAAACTGAAGCAAACAGGGTAAAATGACTTGTTCAGGGTCACACAGCTAGTAAGTGTCTGAGGCTTCATTTGATCTCAGGTCCCCTTGACTTCAGGGCCAGTGCTATCCACTGTACTGCCTAGCTGACCCAAGCAGTTTTTTCTTTGAATTAAATCAAAGTTCTTTCTCTACTCCTTTCAAATGTCAAAATGTTTATCTATAACTGGGACAGTATCTTACATTTTCTATGAATTGACTGAACTCTTTTCCTTTACACAAAAGTTTTATTCCCCTCCCCCCGTCTTCTTCAGCATTAAAGTACTCCATAAGACAGGGGCCTGAAAGGGTCAGTGGAATACACAGTATTCCATACTCATGGGCCCCCATTTCTGCCAAGAAGAGCATTTTCATTTTCAGTGAAATATAATCAGTGAAAAATAATCTTAATAAGTCCTTTCAAATTCTAACATTTTGTGAGTCTATGATATAGAATAGGAGAAACTCATTAGTTGTAAGAAGGAAGAAAGGAAATAAGTATTTATTAAACACTATGTGCCAGGCACTGTTTTACATTTGTTTTACAAATATTTCATTGATCCTCACATCCTTTACATATGTTATTTCACCTGATCCTCACAACAACCTTGTGAGGTTAACACTATCATTGAAGAACTGAGGCTGATAGAGGTTAAATGATTTCTTCTGAGTCAAAGAACTAGTAGGTGTTTGAGGCAGAATTCAAACTCAGGTCTTCCTGACTCACGTCCAATACTCTATCCACTGAGACCCCAGTGGCTTCTTCTCTTCTCTGTCTATATTATCTCGCTTAGTGATCTCATATGGTAGGCACTTAATAAAGGCTTGTTTGATAGATTGATAAGGAATAATCCCCCAGCATACCAAACTTGTCAAACACCAGATTCTTGACAATCTTTGGTCTGAGTTTGGTGAGAGATGTCAGAGCCTATAGGTAATGGCCAGGATCCAGGAACACAGTGAACACATGATTTCGTATACATAAGAAGACATATCATTCACAATTCTGTGCAGGGCAAGCATTATCCTTGCAAAAGCTCCTGCAGTTGGATTTTTGACTTCTGTGGGAATTTCACATTGAAGCTGCCTAACACTTTAAGTCAATGTATTTCGTTAGTTCTACCATGTTGTCAGGCCACGTAAACAGCACTGAGGTGCAAAGTTCATAATGAGAGCAGATATACATCTTAATCTCAATCAAGAAAACAGGTTGAAACGTCCCCTCAACAGTACCCCAGGTGTTGTGGGTGGGAGCAAGGGAACTCTCAAAGGTCTCAACTTACATAGGTCACCCTTTTTAGAACAATGATGACAGCAACAACAAGAAAATGTGAAGTGATAATAGGATTGTAGATCAAGAGCTATAAGAGATTTCAGAGAACATCTAGTCCTGATCTTTCACAGATCAGGAAATTGAGGCCTAGGGAGACTGTGACCAGCCTGATGTCATATGATATCAGCATGAAAGATGGGATTTGAACCTAGTTCCATTGAAGTTTCGATGTTTCTTTTGCAGATTTTCTGTTGTGCATATTGCCACTACACTGGAACTCTTGGACTTATACAAGGCAGTTGTTATTGTTTAGTTGTGTCCAACTCTTCATGACCCCATTAAGAATTTCCTTGGCAGAGAGATTAGAGGAGTTTGCCATTTCCTTTTCCAACTCATTTTACAGATAAGGAAACTGAGTTAAGTGACTTGCTCAGGATCACACAGCTAGTAAGTGTCTGAGGCCAGATTTGGACTCGGAGATGAATTTTCCTGACTCGAGGCTCAGGACTCCATTCACCGCACCACTTTGCTGTCTCAGCAAGGCAGAGGGAGTCGTAAAGAGATCTCTCGTTCCTGATCTTAATATAACCAACAAGGAGGAATCAAAGGGTTGTTGAAATAGAAACAGGGGTCATGTTGGGGGAGAAGTAACCACTCCATCTTAGAGCTCATGATGGAGGAGCAGAAATTCCAGGCATAATTTGAAATGTACCTTAGATTTTGGGAGAACAGATTTCAAAATATCCCAATAGAGGATAGCATCCTATGGCCCAAATTTCTACAGGAAAATTCAGCCTAAGATTCATGGGAAGCTCTCAAGAATGAAATTCTGAAACAATAAAGAGCATTCTGAAGAGGAGGAAAAGGGGAAGCTGCTGAACATACTTATGGGGATATGTGGGAAACTCATCAATGAACTTATGTTTTAAAAATGCAAATTCGGGAGATGAAATCAAAGGTAGGTAATGGAGGATGAATAGAAAAATATGGCAGTCTTGTCAGAAGAGTGTCAGGATTCTAAAAACTCAGAATGATCTTAGGATGGTAAGGAACGCTAAAAAGAGATTCTTTGGACACTTCACTAGAGATCTTCCTTCAAGCTGATATCAATCGTTATTAATGCCTATTCCTTTAGTTGTCATTCAACTAATTCTGTATCCAACTAACTGTACTATTGATTAGCCTGCATTTCTTTATTTTGACCATAAAGATAACACAAAGTAATATCACTTCACTAAAATCTAGATAAATTATTTCTATAGCAGTAGTTCTCAAAGGACATGCTGCAGGTCATTAATGTGCCATGAATTATATGTAACTTAAGACTTGTAAACACCTGCCCATGAGCAAATCTCCTGATTGCTATCCTGGCATGGATAGCAAAGAATTCTACTCTGCTATAAGCAAAAACAAACAAAAAAAAATCAGAATCCCTACTGTGCAACATTTCTCTGATATACCAATCTAGCAACCCTGTCAAAAGAGGAAATGTTGTTAGTCTGATACAAACAGTTCTTAATAAATGAGTGTCAGCTTTCCTTTCTATATATTCACAAGCTATTCCTTTAAAACTCTTTTATTTTATTTTTAAATTATGGAATAAAACAAGCATTTCCATAACATAGTGTAATAAAAAGATGATTGCACATGAAACTGCAAATCTATTATGTACAATTTTCTATTCCTTTTAAATATACAATAAAGTTCTCATGTAAATTTCTTCCCCTCCTTTTTTTCCCCTCTCCCTCCCCCCCCAGATGGCTACCATTAGACACAAATATGTATATATATGTGTATATATATAAAACCATTCTATACATACTTCTACTTATCTGTTTTTTCTCTGGCTTCTGGAGTGTCCTTTGGAACATTTTGCTAGGAGTTGAAATCAAGTGCACCAAACTATTGTTTATTGACTCTACTCTCTTTTCTTCTTCAGATAATCAGAACATTTTGTCTTAGCCCTGTAGCACCTTTCCCATTCTCTATAAATGGTATTGATCCAGCAGTGATCAGGCAATCACAACTGCTAGTGTTTTCACTACCCTGGGATACAGTTTGCATACTCTGGTGCTTTGAAATCATCAAGGGCTTTGAAATCATCTTTCTTTCTCTCTTATGTTTGGTTTCCACTACTATTAGCCACTTTTGTTCTGTCCTCTTTAGTATATAGGTCATTCTCTTTGCCAGAAAAAAAGGAAGAAAATGAGAGTTGACTAGTTGGCCTTTTATCCAACATCCATTATCATTGAATATATACTGAATAGTGGTTATATCCTTTTCTTTTCCTCCCATATAGTTTAAAGCTACTAATTTTTTGATGTTGTTACTTAATTCCCATAATGATCCAGCTGAAAGAATTGGGCAGAGATCTGCTTATAGTGTTCATTAGATTGTAAGCTCCTTGGGGGCAAGGACTATCTTTTGCTTCTTTTTGTATCTCCAGGGCTTAGTATAGTTACTTGCACATAGTAGTTGTTTAATAAATCTTTATTGATTGATTATTTTTGGTGACTATAATAACAAAAGGATAGCTGGATAGCACAGTGGATAGAAAGCTGGGTCTGGAGTCAGGAAGACTCCTCTTCCTGAGTTCAAATCTGGCCTCAGACACTTAGTAATTGTGTGACCCTGGGCAAGTCACTTAACCGTGTTTGCCTCAGTTTCCTCATCTGTAAAATAAGCTGGAGAAGGAAATAGCAAACTACTTCCATATCTTTGCCAAGAAAACCCCAAAAGGGGTCACAAAGAGTCAGATATGATTTAAAAATGACTAAGCAATCAACAATAAAAACAAAAGCATTAAATTAAGTAGAGCAAAATGTAACCTTAAAGATTATTCTCAAAGGTTGTATATTCTATGCACATGTTATGATTATACAAGATTCTTTGATAGACTCAAGAAATATAACTTTGTTTGTTGATCCTTTAATACCAAATAAGGTATAAAACATGGAGACACAGCCTTGCCAAAAATACTTGCAACTGTTACGGAGGAAGTCCAGCCCAGATACCAACTGGGAAAGAAATTTCACGTAAATGGGGAGGTCCTCCAGTTGTTCCCATTTGCGGATAGTTGTCCTGATTACATTAAGCTCCAGAACATTACAGAGCCTCATTAGTGTGAATCACAGACACTCATAGGAATTTGGACTAACAATCCACAATGGAAAAATGAAATGGATGAAGAATGCTTATTTCCTGGAAATGGATAAAAGGTTCATTGAGCTGGTCCATCAGTATATTTATCTCATACATATGGACAATGGGCTAGATTGAGAATAAAGCAAGAAGGGAATGAACTGCCCTGCATTGGGGAAAATGTACACTACTTTCAACAACTCTGAGATTTTGAAATAAACAAAAAACACTGATCTTTTTAATACTAGGATTCTGGGAAGGATGTTTTATAGATATGCTTCATGAAATACCATAATCTGCCAAAGAACCAATTGTAAGACACTCAAAGGGGAATAGAGAGACATGTGGTGGACATAAGTAGGCTACTGCATATTACTGACAATGACTTGCATGCAAGAAATTCTGTGAGAAGGTAATATTGAAAAGATTTAAGATAAGAAAAAGAAAATGGGCCACTTGTGTGGCTAGAGCAAGAGAGACCAGATGGAGGTCTTGGGTGCCCCACTGGTACATATGCCATGCTAACAGACCTAGAAAAAAGTTTCCAGCACACTGGCTCCAGCCTCTGAAAGGTTTCCATGAAGACTTAGACAAGAATCACTCAATGTGATAAGGTGTATATATGGGTTGTGACCTGCATTATTGGAAGGAATGATCATCTTGGTGACATCATAGAATTGAGAGGATTAGAACAGTAGGTGGTAGTGGAAATTGAGTGAACCACACTGACTCCATTTTGTGACTCAATTCTAGAGCTAGCTCAGTTCCCTTTCTATTCAATGGTGGATCTAGGATAGTTTCTGTCTTGTAAGAGAATTTATTCAATTGTGGGAGTTGAGAGAAAACTTTATTCCATTGTTTGAACCTTGCCCTGTGTGGCTGGGAAGCTGGACCATTTTTACTTGTTGCTTGGAGACTCTTAACTAAGGACCTAGGTTATGATGACCAGAAACTCGGTCAGATTCAAAGACTGATGTGAGGAGTTTTCTCAGAATTGTATATCTCAAAAACTGGCCCTGTACTGGTCAATCAGTTATTGTTTCCATGTTCCTTTGATTGGATACCAACACTTGTGGGGAGTGAGACACTTCTTTTTCTGATTTTAGGGAATTGCATCTGTTTGCTCTCTCCTTCCCAACTTGTAAAGTCCCTAATCTTTCCTCCAATTAGAAATCAAATTACCTAATTTTGTATCCTGGTTAATTATTTTCTTTTAATTAATTGGTCTTATTTGATTAATAAAAATCGGTCTCCCCCTCTACTTGAAGGTCCAGCCCCATGCTGAGGAAGTCTGGTCCTGATTTATTATGCAAGAAGCTTAGAAGCTTGAACCTTTATTTCCTCAGTCATTTCATCTTTCACTCACCATGGAATTATTGGGACAATCAATAAGCATTTATTAGCTATTTATGTGCCAGGGTCTTTGCTAAGGTTGAGACAGAAAGTGAAACAGATCTTCCTGGAATTTACATTTAAGCATGGGAGATAATAGGTACATGCATAGGTATACACAAGATAGATACAGAATAGTTAGAAAGTAACCTTAGAGAGGAAAGCTCTAGAGGTTGTTAGAAACTAGGAAAGGCCTCCTGCAGAAGGCAGTTTTTGAACTGAGTCTTGGAGGAAACCTAAGAGCTAGAGGTAAAGGAAGAGCAGCAATCCAGGAGATAGGAGATGTATGGCTGGATTGTACAGTGTGTGGAGGGGAGTAATATGTAAAAAGTTTGGAGAAATACGAAAAGGGCAGGCTATGAAGACATTTAGGTATAAAGTAGAACAGTTTATGTTTGATGTGTAAGTGGAGAGAAGGGGTTGAACTTGACTTTGAGAGAGAATATAGAGATGAGAATGAAAAGATTTGGAACTGATTGGATTTTCAAGGTGAGGGAGAACAAGGAATAGGTCATAAACATGGAGGACTAGAAGGATAATGGTGCTCTTAACAATTATAGGGAAGTTTGGAAGAAGGATGAGTTTTGGGAAAAAAGCTAATTAGCTCTGTTTTGGACACATTGGATTTGAGATGCTACCCAGCTGAAAATGTCTAATAGGCAGTTGGTGACGTGGGGCTGAAGCTCAGAGAGAGACTAGGGCTGGATATATAGAACTCAAAGCCATCTGCGTAGAGTTAATAATTGAACTAATGGGAGCTGATGAGGTCATCCAGTGAGAGAGTGTAGAGAAGAAAGAGGGCCCAGGACTGAGTCTTGGGGAGCATCTACAGTTAATTGGCATGGCATGGATGATACATTAGCAAAGGAGACTTAGAAGGAGTGATCTGACAGGTAGAAGGAGAGCCAAGAGAGAGTGGTGTAGCCAAAACCCAGAGAGGAGAGGGAATCCAAGAGGAGACGATGGTCAAAAGTATCAAGTGATACAAAAGGTTCAAGAAGGATGAAGATTAGGAAAAGGACTTCTGATCTGTCCACTAAGAGATCATTGGGGACTTTAGAGAGAGCAGTTTCAATTAAGATTTGGGAGTAAGAGCTAAATTTCAATGGGTTTAGAAGATAGTGAAAGGGAAGGAATTGGAAGTGGCCAATGTTCATGACTCTTTCAAGTGGATTGAGAGTAAAAGGGAGAAGAGATTTAGGTTGATAGGAGGAATGATGAAATCTAATGAGGTTTTTTAGAGAAGAAGGAAGCTTGATTTTGTTTGTCCATGGTGAGAAGGAACCAGTAGGTAAGAAGAAACTGAAGATTGGGGGAGGCAAGGATCAGAACAAATGCTTGTGGGGACAATGTACTGGAGAAGGTAAGAGGTAATGAGATCAATGGCAGATGTAGAGAGTGGGCCTTGGTGAGAAGGGTGACCCCTTCATCAGAGAACAGAGTAAAGGAGAGGATGGATGGAGGATCACCGTCAGTGGGTTGTTAGATAAGGAAGATGGCTGGCGAGATAAAGAAGATCAGAGAAGAAGAAGCTCTTTAGAATTTCAAAGTGCTTTGAATTTTCAGTAATGTAAGACTTTGAACACCCAATAGATAGAATGGGATTGGGGGCACTGTGGGTGAGAGATTTGAAGAGAAAAGACAAAGTTTCAAACAAACCATTTTGGAAGTTGTAATAGAAAATCAATTAAGGAAGAGTAATTGCCTTGCTGTAGTGAGGGCCCATTTGACACTGAAAAACATAAATCTATAGAGGACTCATTTGGCACAGTTGTGTGACTTCCTCCAGCCCCATACAAGTAAGAGTGGAGTACTGAAATATTGGAAAAATTGTCCTTTGATTTTCTGTCCATCCTCAGTTTATTCTAAGTTTTAATGCTCATGGCACTTTTCTTACAATAACATGAAGCACTGTTTTTGTTCATCCTTAATTTTTGAAGAGGACCAATGACATCACTGGTGACAACTTGACATGTGTGGGAATTGGATTGAAGTGAGACAGGGTTGTACAAAGTCTTCAGTCTCACTATCTCTTCCTAAGTCATTGAAGTCTAGTAGCAGGACAAAAGTCAAGATTACTGGTAATGGTCCAGCATACAGTAGATGACCTTGGTGTCTTCAATGCTTGACCAAGCTCTTAGGGCTCTCCAGCTCCTGTATTATCTGCCTTCATGGCCATTGAAACAAATACTCTTATCCACTCATTCTTCCAGGGAAGTCTTCACGTGGTTTGAGTAGACATCCCCCTAACTCACTGATGGGTTTGAGGCCCATCAGTTACCCTCAACCTAAGTTAGCCCATCTGCCAAGACAGTCCACCAAGGTGTGGCCACTGTGCATGCTCCATTCTTGGAGCCACAGGTGAGAGCTGGGTGAATCAAGTGGCACCAGAGGTGGATGAGCAGCCCAAAAAGGTCTTGGCAGGTCCTCGCACCAGAGGTGCTAGTCCTCTATGAACACATGAAATACTTACAAGATGATGGAAAGGGGTGATATGAGAGAAGAGAAAGTTTGGAATAACTTCTGTGGGGAGTCATATAGGGAAGAATAAAAAGATTATCTTATTGCAATGAGGATCCAGTGGAGGTCATCTGCATAGATCCAATAATTGAGCTCATGGAAACTAAGGAGATTAAGAAAGGGGGCAAAGAGAGAGAAGAAAGAAGGTCCAAGGTAGAGCCTCATTGTTAGGGAATGGAACATGTATGATGATCCAGCAAAGAGCTCTTAAAAAGTACCCAGACAGGTAGGAGGAAAAGAGAAAGCACCCTCCCCCCAAAACAACAACAACAACAACAACAACACAAGGAAGAGAAGGTATCTAGAAGGAGGTGGAAAATGACATTTCAATGCTCCAGAAATGTCAAGATGGGTGAGAATGGAGAAAAGACTAATAGATTTGACAATTAAGAGATCATTAGTAATGTTGGAGAGAGCAGTTTCAGTCAAATGATGTGGTTGGAAACCAATAAGAGGTTGAAAAGTGAATGGAAGGAGTGAAAGTAGAAGTGATGAGGGTAGATGACTTTATCTAATAATTTTAATATTAAAGGAAAGAGAGGTATAGCCACAGGTGTGCTAGAGGCTGCTCTAACTGGCTCAAGAAAGCCAATTATTAAATTTTCATTGTGAGCATTTATATGATGGAAATTGGCAAGCAATACAAATCAGAACTTGATTTATTGTTTTGTTGATTGTCTAGACTTAAGAAAGTGATGGAGAAAATGTTAATAATGAAGACTAAATTTAAAAGTGTGTTGTACGTAGGTAATTTTTCCCAAAGAGCCAGTTGTTAAACATTTTCCAGCACACTTCTAGACAATATCTTGATGGGAAGTTAGGATCAAGCAAAGATTGTTGTGTGTTTGTTTGTTTGTTTGTTTAGAAAGGGGGTGATCTGAGTTTGTAATTAGCAGGGAAAGACAGAAGATAGGGTGCAAGGCAGTCATAAGGAAAGAAAGGACTTTGTTTCGCTTCTTTCTCTAAAGCACAAGCTTTGTTGCATCCATGTGCCTTTTTTCTAGCCCCCTGCCTCCCAAGTCCTTGCAGGTGTGCTGAGCCATTCAAGCAAAAGGTGACTGAGAATCCATCTTCGTTGCTACAGGAAATATGAACAGCTGCAACAGAATGGATAAAAAATACTTTGCCAAGTTAATCCTCTATGATTTACTGCTTATACCTAATCTGTTTTGGAAGCCACACTGAATATTTTAGCACCTTTGGGAAATTCCTGATGGGGATCATAGCTACTGGAAAACTATGTGAGCCTTATGACTTGGGGGTGGATGGGACCTTTTCCCAATCAGTCTCCCAAAATATAAAAAGTTGATTAAATGGTAAAAGAGTGCTTTATTCTATCTCATTCAAGTCAACAAATATTTACTGAATGACCAATATATAGAAAGCACTGTGTTAAATTCTTTGGGGAAGACTTATCTTCCAGAGTTCAAATCTGGCCTCAGATGCTTATTAGCTGTGCGACCCTGGGCAAGTCATTTAACCTTGTTTGTTTCAGTTTCCTCATCTGTCAGATGAACTGGAGAAGGAAATCTTTGCCAAGAAAACCCCAAAATGGGTCATGAAGAATTGGACAGAACTGAAATGAAATGAACTTCCTGACCCCAGGCCCAGCAGTCTATTCATTGAGCCACACCAGCTGCCTTTAAGATAATGGTCTCTTGAGAAGTGTTGTTGACTGCAGAGACAGGACTTGGGCACATGAAAACACTAATATGAAGTAGCATGTGTTCAAGTGCTAAACTGGACGATACATATGAAATGGTCTCGGTCATAGAAGGGAGAATTCACTGATGGTTGGAGTTGTCCATTAATGATCCTTGGAGTGAGGTGAGCCTTGACCTGGCTTTCAAAGAATGAGTTACAACAATTGCTGACATTTATGTAGGCTTTAATGTTTGCATATTGCTTTATATGCTTACCTCT
Source organism: Vombatus ursinus (assembly GCF_900497805.2). Taxonomy (NCBI): domain Eukaryota; kingdom Metazoa; phylum Chordata; class Mammalia; order Diprotodontia; family Vombatidae; genus Vombatus; species Vombatus ursinus. Next base: position 15,863,161 of record NW_020954610.1, on the reverse strand, counting down.
TTTGATCCTCACAACAATCCTCCAAGGTCATTATTGCAGATCTGATTCCCTGCATTTTAAACTGTGTATCCGAGAAATTAAATGTCCTGCTAAGGAGAGCTGGTAAGTATTGGAGGAGGGATTCTAGCCTCGGTGTCTCCAGACTGTAAGTCCAAAACTCTTTTCATGCTCGGAAGAATTTGGATGGGCAAAAGGAGTGGAAAGACCCAGTGGAATCCCTTTTGAGCAGGCCCTGTTGCCTCACCAGGGACTAAGGTAATGGGTTAATAGGCAGTATCTATGGCATGGTTGAGAGTAAGCTATAGCACCCATCTTGGCAGCACCAGTTTAGAGGGGCATGAGTGCCAGAAATTCAGGATGCTGGGAAAGGAGGAAAAACCATCTGTATGAATGTTCCTTCATCACTCTATTTGAGGGTGTCAGAAAAGATCCCCAGGGCTGGCACTGGTTCATAGAAAACAGTCTCAGTGTGATGAGACAGGTATCATGAAATGATATCTCTCATTTCTGGTCAAAATGACCAAGTCAGTGTTGCAAGGAGAGAGGAATGGTATGAATGAGTGATCTCCATGCAAGAGGGATTTGGTATGTATGATGGAGAAAGTTTGGGGAAAAATAGATAAAAGTAGGTTCAGAAGAGAGGATTCAATGGGTGTAAGGAGAGTGAAAGTGAATGAAATGGTGAGAGCATAGCAGAGTCATAGCTAGATATTTTTAATCCTAGGGCAAGTATTATAAACTACTCCAAGGGAAGAGAGGAAGCATGCCCTAATTTGGGCTCAGAGAGGAAGGGGAGAGAGGACTGTAGGACTCTGCTTTGTTAAGGGATACAGAAGGAGTTGGAAAAGGAAGATAGACCTGGGCGGAGTCCAACCAAGTCTACCATCCTGTTGCTTCCTATTTTAAGTAATGATTTTTGGTTACTAGATTCTAAGCTGTTTTGCTTCTATTCTGCCGAAAAACTTCAAGTGATGTTAGCTCCATTTATATTTATTGCCCTCTAAATTCAGATGTCTTAGAGCGAAGTCTCGCTCTAATTATGACTCTTGGGCAGTTAGGTGACACAGTGGATAGAGTACCAGGCCTCCAGTCACTTGAATTCAAATTCAGGCCCAGTCACGTATGAGCTGTGTGACCCTGAGCAAGTCACTTAACCCTGTTTGTCTCAATTTCCTCATCTGTAAAATGAGCTGGAGAAGGAAATGGCAAACAACTCCAGTATTTTTTCCAAGAAAATTCCAAATGGAATCACAAAAAATAGGACACAACTAAAACAAATGAACAACAGAAATGATCACACAATGCCTAAAGTCTTTTCTTGCTCTAACATTTTGAGGCTCCATTTTGGTAGTGGAAGGGGCATTGACCTGGGAGTCAAGAATCCCTGAGCTAGTATTGGCTACTAACTAGCTGTGTGATTTGGGACAAGCCACAGCTTATTTAGACCTCTCTTCCTAATCTATGATTTCATCACATTCAAACACCATCACTAACCTATTACATGACTTTGGGCTATCACTTTACCACACTGTGTGTCTCCCAATTAGATTTTTAATTCCTTGGAGACAGGGACTTTGTTGTAGATTTCTTCAAAAAAATCTTCTACAATAATTGACTTGACATCTTGAACATAGATGATTCAATAAATGTCAGATAACAAGGAAGGAAACAAACTTTTATTAAGCACCAACTATGTCCCAAGCACTCTGCTAAATACTTTACAAATATTATCTCATTTGATCTTCATAACAACTCTGGGAGGTAGGTGCTGTTATTATCCGTATTTTAGTATTGAGAAAACAGAGGCAGATAACAATTAAATGACTTGCCCAGGGTCACATAGTTAGTGAGTATCTGAGGTCAGATTTGAACTTTCTGACTCCAGTCCAAGTGCTCTAACCACTGGATTACCTAGCTGTTTCTAATAATCCCTGCTCTGTTTTCATCCCAGACCAACTATGGGGATAAAATGATAGAATGGTTATCCTAAAAGTATGTTAAAAGAACAATATAGTTCTTAGGAGAACTACATAAATGCAAAGCATCTTTCCCTGACAATCAGTCTTTTTCCCCTCCCACAGCACATCCACAGTAAGTTTATGTTGCTCTGGGACAATAATAATACAGACGGTGACAAGTTATTGATGTTTTATGCTGCCATTATCCCAGCACTGTCACGCAGTGACACGGGTAGCAATAAGACAGTGATCATTAGATGAGACCAGGAGAGACAAGCTGCGGCTTGAACTTGAGGTGACAGAGAAATAGCCTATTGCTCAATCATTCCTGACTCTTCATGACCCTGTGGACTTGTTTATAAAGTTTTCTTGACAAAGACACTGGAGTGTTTTTTACTTCCTTCTCCAGTGAGTCCCCATTTTACAGATGAAGAATTGAGGTAAATAAGGGTTAAGTGACTTGCTCAGGGTCACACAGCAAGTAAGTGTTTTAGGCCAGATTTGAACTCAGATCTTCCAGATTCAGGGCTCAGTGCTCTATATACTGTGCCACTTAGTGGCCTGTAAGAAGCAGCCTAGTAAAGTAGAAAGATCACTTGGCTTTAGAGTCGGAGAACCTGGGTTCAAATCCCACTTCTGACACTACCTATGTGACCTTGGGTAAAAGTCACTTAATCTTCTTTTTCTGTGTTATGAGGGACTTGGAGTAGATGTCCTCTGAGGTCCCTTCCAGCTCCAGACCTGTGATTCCATAAATGCTGATTGGTGGTTTGGGGGCATTTAAGCCCTGGAGGTGGGATCCAGGCAAGGGGGGCAGGAAGCCCAAAGGTTAGGGCAAGCCAGACCAAAAAGTCTGATATGAAGGACAGGAAAAGATGTGGAGAAACCAGAGAGCCACGATCGGAGCAAGGGGTCAGTCGATAGCCATGGTTAGAACCACAGGCATGGTAACTGACTAAGGTAAGCTAGGAATAGAGGCAGAAGGATCAAGAACCCCAACAACTTAATATGGCGAGGGCCATCCAGATAGGGAAGCGTGAGAGGTAACTCAGCAATTGAAGGTGTGAAGAGCAAGGAAATCAAAATACATGCTGACTACACCAATGTAAGTAGAAAAAACCCCCAACAAAACAGTAGAAACTGAATGATGTGAAACTATAATAACCAAGTTGTTGTTGTTGTGCAGTTGTTTCAGTGATGTCTGACTCTGTGACTCTATTTGGAGTTTTCTTGGCAAAGATACTGGAGTGGCTTCCCATTTCCATTACAGGTAAGGAAACTGAGGCAAACAGGGTTAAGTGATTTGCCTAAGGTCACACAGGTAGTAAGTATCTGGGGCTGGATTTGAACTCGGGTAGAGGAGTCTTCCTGACTTTAGGTCTGGCACTCTATCTATAAGTTTGGCTCCAAAGAGGAGCTATCAAAGTATGCTTCCCTCCAGGGGGATTATGAGGCTCAAATGAGATAGTAGAGGTTCTTCTTAAACCTTATAACAATATATTAGTGCCAGTTACTCTTATTATTATTATTATTATTAGTAGTAGTAGTAGTAGTAATTATAGTAGTAATTATTATAAAGTTATAGTAGTAATTATTATTATTAGCCTCTAGTCTGATGATGACTTCATTCCTTGAGCTTTCTATAGTACTCCTGTTGAGCTCAAAAAATAATTCTAGAGAAATACAGGGGCAGCTAGGTGATCCAGTGGCAAGAGGGTCATAAATTTTATGGGTTCTATATTATTCTCTGTAAATGAAAATAACTTTTGTTGTTGTTCTGTCATTTCACTTGTGTCTGACTCTTCATGACCTCATTTGGTGTTTTCGTGGCAAAGATATTGGAGTGGTTTGCCATTTCCTTCCTGGGCAAGTGACTTGCCTAGGGTCACACAGCTAGTAAGTGTCTGAGGCTGGATTTGAACTCAGGAAGATGAGTCCTTCTGACTCCAGGCCTAGCACTCTATTTACAATGCCACCTAGCTGCCGTAACTAACTTACATAGCTGTTTTCCAAGAGCATAAAACTTGTCTGACTGCTGCCAGCATGTTAGTGCTGGTCCCACGCTGCCAAACAATAATATGTCATCTACTCTTTTGCTTAAGTCAAGTGATGATGAGGTTGGGAATATCCCAACTTTTCCTAATAAAGTAGAATGCATAGATCTCTCCTAAGGCATGAGGTCAAGCCTTTCTCATGGGAATAAAACTTCACTGACTCTTGTGATCTTGCTACAAATTTCAACTTCAGTTTGACAAAGGGATTTCTGAGTAGCTCACGTATATTTGTTGGCTCCATAAGGAATGAATTGCTGGCATGTACCTTTCCTATCTTCGCTCCAAGTTTGATTTGCTCAAATAAAGATCATGTCTAAAACACAACGTGATGTACCAGAAAACCTATGCTTACATACACACAACCTGAATCATTCAATCAATCAATATTTATTTAGTACCTACTATGTACCAGGCACTGTCCTAAGAACTGAACTCACTGACTTATAAACGATGATAATGTTTCTTCCCCCGTTACTGAGGGAGGAACAAATGGAATAGTTATTAAATATAGTCCTAAGAATAGTCTTAAGGCAGGTGGCGCAGTGGCTGGAGTGTTGGACCTGGAGTCAGGAAGACTCATCTTTTTGAGTTTAAATTCTGCCTCAGACACCTAGTAGCTATGTGACCCTGGGCAAGTCACTTCACCCTGTTTGTCTCAGTTTCCTCATCTGTAAAATAAGCTGGAGAAGGAAATGGCAAACCACTCCAGTATCTCTGCCAAGAAAACCACAAATGGAGTCATGAAGAGTTGGACATGACTGAAATGACTGAATGATAAAATAAAAAAGAATAATCTTTTAAAAAAAATAAACCTGCAAAAGACAAGAAACAAACTTCAAGTTGGATGCGGTGGTGTATAACTGATCTGTGCCAATGGGAAGGCCAGTGGAACGTGAGAGCTCAGGAGTTCAAAGCTGTAATAGGACTAAAGTCAATTGGATGTCCAGTGTCTGGTACCATCAGAGATCTTGGGAGCAGAAGGCCAACAAGATTCCCTAAGGAGGGATGAATTAGCACAAATCATAAATAGAGTAGGTTAAAGATTCTGTGTTGATCAGTAGTGGGAATGTGGGATTGGGCCTGTGAGTTGCTGCTACATTTCTTCCTGAGCTACATAGGGAGATTCAGTTTAAAAAAAAAAAAGAAAGAATAAAAAAGAAAAACAGAACTCCTAGAATTTGGGTTAGAAGGGGAAAAAATTGTTTTCAGTCATGTCTGACTCTTCATGACCCCTTTTGGAGCTTTTTTGGGGAAAGATACTGGAATGGTTTGACCTTTCCTTCTCCAGCTCATTTTACAGATGAAGAAACTGAGGCAAACAGGGTTAAGTGACTTGCCCAGGGTCACACAGCTATAAGTGTCTGAGGCCAGATTTGAGCTCAGGTCTTCCTGGCTCCAGGACCAGAACTCTATCTGCTAGATCACCTAGCTACATTAACTAAAGGATTGAGTCTGTAAGTGGCTATTATACTTTCTGCCTGGGCTAGATAGCTTTCTATCTGAGTCTTTACTCAGTTTCAAAAAAAAAAAAAGAAAAAGAAAAAGAAAAAGAAAAAAGAAAAAATAATTGCTCCTAGAAGTTTGAATTGGGAGAGGAATAAAAGACTATAGAATGAAATGGTGATTTAAAATTAAATTAGCAAAGTACCCAAAGGTGGGGCTGGGCTCCCACTTTTTTTTTCAGGAGAAAAATTTGAGGCCAGTTTGGTCATCTGTGCTAAACAGGTTCAGGGTTCAGGAATGTGATTTAGTTTCTTTAAGATGTTCTTTTTTACTTCTGTCAAATTGCCTTATACCCCCTTTCTTGCTCATTTGGAAACAAAATGGAAAGGTTAAACAATTTAAATATTTTAAACTTTTTTGTATTAATTTCCACAGGATAACTTAACCCTTCCAGATTGATGTCACAGTTGACGTATTGCAGCCCATCCTGTGTATTTGCCACAGGTCACTGGCATTTAAGACCAGAGCATACTTTTAATTGGAGTCTTACACATTTCAGACAAACATTTTCTCTCTTATGTGAAAAGGGGAAGAGACAGCTGGCAAAGAAATGCAGTCCTTAAGTCCATAGTATTGACAAAGTATATCTAGCCACATGTGTCTAGGACAGGACTTAACCTTTTTTGGATACAGACCCTTTTGGTATTCTGGTGAAGCCTATGACCCATCCTTGGAATAATGTTTTTAAATACTTAAAATAAAATACATAGGATTACAAAGGAAACAAATTCTGCTGAAATGCATTATCATTTTTTTCTAATTCATTAGAATAATTTTTTGGTAATTTAATTGGGATGGCATTGAATATATAAATTAGTTTAGGTAAAATTGTCATTTTTATTATATTGATCCTGCCTACTCTTGAATTAAATATGTACATATAAGCCATATAGGATATTGTTTAACATTGGAACATTAACATTATATGATAATATGATGATATAATATTGTATTATTATAAGATTATATTATAAGCTGCCATCATATGTTTATATCTTATAGTATGTATATATGTATAGTATATATATCATATGTTTATATTTTATAGTATGTCTAATATTATATGTGATATGCATATAAGTGATATGCATAATATTTACAATGATTCACACCTGTATATGTGTACACATGGATATGTATGTGTGTACGCACATATATGAGATGGCATTGTATCATGTAGCATAGTAACATATGGTGTAATATGACAACATAACATGATATGATCAATAAAACGTGACATAATAATGAAAAAAGAGAAATGCCGTTATCAAAATATTTTTTAAAAAAGAGTTCAAGGATCATATGATGTCAGATTGAAAGAGGACATCCCACTCACCTCTTTCATTTTATAGAAACTGAGGCTTAGAGAAGGGAAATGACTTGGTAAATGTTACAAGACTGATTAGTTACAGAAAGGAGACTAAAACTCAAGACTACTTGCCTCCCAGTCCATCTTACTTTCCATTAGAATGATTGATAGGACAATAGAAGTGGACAAATAAAAGAGCTCATAGTTCAAAGAGTGGGTTATAAAGAGTTAATTTGGATGTTCTTGCTATTTCCCCTTCTTCTTCCTTCCATCCAAATCCTACCTGTCCTTTGAGGCCTGGTTCAAGCCCTACCACATTTACAAAGCCTTTCTTTAATTATCCTGGTGCCCACTAGTGTCTCCTTTCTTTGAATTCCCATAGGACCAATAGTCTGAATTGAACAATTTAGTTGAGTCTGAGCCTATATGCTTCAATCAAGCTGAGATCTCATTAATGTGGGCACTTTCTCCACAACTCATCCACACCTCTGCAACTTGTTTGTGTCTTCCTATAAATCCCCCCACAGGGGCATCTTTTGGCCAAGATAGCTGCTTGAAGAGGAGGCAGACCCTTCAGCTCCCATGTACCTGTATGACTAGTAAAACTCAGAAATTTTCATCAGACCAAATAATGATCAAGAAATCCAATAAGAAACTACACTAAGTGACTTTTTCTGCCCTAGAACTGGAGAAGTCAGCTAGAAACAGAGGTTTGTAAAGACGGGGCGGGGGCGGGAGTGGGAGGGGCAAGCAGCAAAGCAAATGTCAGGGCAAGGTAGGCTCCTGGTGCAACCAGAGAAGGGCTGCAAGGTCATGTGTCCAGAGGAAGCAAGAATGTAGGGTTCCCCTGAGAAAGACTCAGCATAGGGATCTTGGAAATGCTGGAAAGCAGTGGACACTGAACTCAGACTAGGACACTCTAGTCTTAGAGGCTCTGAGGTTCCAAATATTCTATCCTGAGATGCCAGAAAGGACCCTAAGAATCTGCACGATGAACCTCAAGGATTGGGGAAGAGGGATGATACCTGGGGAAAAGGAGGTACACGGGTACCCGGGGCAAGATCAGGTACAGTCAACCACTCCACACAAAAGTAGGAGCAGGAGTCAGAACCTGGTCCTGTCATAAAGCCCCATTTCAGGAACTAAAAACTAGATAGAGGACTAAATCAAATACAATTTGATTTTATACTGGCCAATCAGTATAAAAAATAACTTATTACAAATATAAAGATTTTTCTCCCTAAAGAAGGAGAGAATAATTTTTTTTTTAACAATTATAGTAGAGACTCAAGGAGAAAATACATTTTCCATAAGGACTACATGAATACCTAGAAAAAACAAAGAGACAAAAAATGAAATAAAAGCTCTGGAGGAAAGTATTGGAATGAAAATAAATAGTTTAGAAGAGGTAATGGCAACATCTACCCAACAAATGGGTTTCCTGAAAACTGAAATAGACCAAATAGAAATTCATGACTGTGAGATAGTAATAAATATTTTAAAAAATCAAAACATTGAAAAAAAAGAATAAATATAAGCTACCTGATGAGGTAGCTAGGTGGTACAGTGGATAGAGTACCAGGCCTGGAGTCAGGAAGATCTGAGTACAAATTTGGCCTCAGATACTTCCTAGCTGTGTGACCCTGGGCAAGTCATTTAACCCCTATTTGCCTCAGTTTCCTTATCTGTAAAATGAACTAGAGAAGGACATGACAAACCACTGTACTATCTTTGCCAAGAAAACCATAGAATCAGATACAGCTGAACAACAACAATAAGTTACCTGATATCAAAAACAACTGACCTCAAAAACAAAGCAAGGAAAGATAATTAAAGAATCAAGTCATTTACAAGTCATTCCCCAATTGATAAATGGTTAAATGATATGAATAGGCAGTTTTCAGATGAAGAAATTAAAGCTATCTGTAGTCATATAAAAAAATGCTCTAAATCACTATTGATTAGAGAAATGCAAATTAAAACAATTCTGAGGTACCGCCTCACACCTATAAGATTGGCTAATATGACAAAAAAAGAAAACGATAAATGTTGGAGGGGATGTAGGAAAACTGGGACACTAATGCACTGTTGGTGGAGTTGTGAACTGATCCAACCATTCTGGAGAGCAATTTGAAACTATGCCCAAAGGGGTATAAAGCTGTGCATACCCTTTGATACAGCAATACCACTGCTAGGTTTATATACCACAGACATAAAAAAGGGAAAAGGACCTATTTGTACAAAAATATTTATAGCATCTCTTTTTGTGGTGCTGGAAATTGAGAGGACACCTATCAATGGGGGAAAAGCTAAACAAGCTTTATATGATTGTGTATATGATTGTATATGATTGTGATGGAATATCACAATATACTATGGAATCACAATGTGCTATAAAGACAAACAGAATGATTTCAGAAAAAAACCTGGAAAGACTTACATGAATTGATGCAAAATGAGGTGAGGAGAACCAGGAGAACATTGTACACAATAACAGCAACAATGTACGATGAAGAATTGTGAATGACTTAGATATTCTCAGCAATACAATGATCCAAGACAATCCCAAAGGACTAATGATGAAGCTGTCCACCTGCAAAGAAAGAACTGATACTATCTGATTATAGACTAAAGCATGCTATTGTCTTTCTTTCTCTTTCTTCTTTCTTTCTTTCATTTTTAAAAAAAAAATCCAGTCTTCTTGTACAAAATGACTAATGTAGAAATGTTTTGCATGACTGTACATATATAAATACCAGATTATTTATCATTTCAGGGAGGGATAAGTGGAGAGAGGGAGAGAGGGATAGAATTTGGAGCTCAACATTTAAGCAAAATGTTTAAAGATGATTTTAACATGTAATTGGGGGAAAATAAAATATTATATTAAAAAAATCACTAAGGTCTCTAAAAACCATTTTTAAAAAGCCTGGACACTATGTTTTAAGAAATAATAAATTAACACTGTCCAGATCTATTAAAATCAGAAGGTCAAGTAAAGATCAAAAGAATCCACTGATCACCTCTTGAAAAGAACCTCCAAAGGAAAAGTCCCAGGAATGTCATAGCCAAAATCCAGACCTCTCATATAAAAGAAAAAATATTGCAAGAATCCAGAAAAGAATTCAAGTACCAAGGAGCTAAGTCAGGATCATATAAAATGTAGGAACTTCTACCAATTAAAAAGAGATCTTGGACTGGAGTTGAATAGGAACTTTGAAATAAAACACATTGCACTTTTTAATATCCTCCAAGCTGACACATGCAGTGCATTGTTACCTTTCCTGGATTGCATCTCTGAAATCAACTTCTTTGGGAAACTCTAGTAATTATAAGACTACAATCTGGACTTGTCCATCATGACCCAGAAACCTCTTCATCCTAGAAGATCACTTTAGCTCTGAAATTAATACTTCACCCTCTGACCTCTTCAGCTAAGCTCTCTGCTTAGTTAGTTCCTTTCAGAACCTCCATTTAAAGAGGGTACCTAGGCCAACCATATCTTCATCTCATCAGACTCACTTCAGACTTCTCCAACTTCTTTTCCCCATTTTAGTGTACTTTTATGTATTGCCTTCCCCTATCAAAATGTAAGCTCTTTGAGGACAGGTAATATCTTTTTGCTTTTATTTGTATTCTGAGAGCTTAGTATTGGGCACTATGTGCCTGGCACATAATAAGTCCTTAATAAATTCTTTTTAACAAGAAAAAACTAGAATGATAAATTTATATAAATAATTGTATGGAGCTGTATGGTGATCTTTTGCTAACACTCTAATGGAGGGGAAGAAATCAATGTCTCTTCAGAATTTCAATGTCTTCAAGAGGTATTGAGGAATTTAAGAAAAGCAGATGACATGGAGTTGGATTAGATTGATGGTTTGAGGATAGGAAGAAGAAGGGAAGGTTAAAGGAGGAAGAAGATTGTGGAACTTGCTATTTCTCATAATTGAAGTGCATGAGAAGAAAAATACACAAATATGGAAGAAGGGAAGGGAAGAGTGTGCGTAAAATAAATCTCCTTCTTGTTTGAAGCACACAAAGGAGGACTGAACACAGACATAGTTTGTTGTAGAAATACATAAAAGTGGTCCTGGAAACAGCTGGGGATGGGAAGGGAAGGTGTTAAGAGGGAGAAGATAGTCACAATCAAACTTAACTCCCTGATTTTGAAGCTGAGATTGAAAGGAATCAGGGAGAGGAAAAAAATAACTAGAATTTCAGGGAGGGCACCTTAGATTACCTCTTAGACGGTTGAGGAATGAATGAACAAACTGTTATGTGAATGTAGTAGAATATTATTGTACCCTAAAAAATTACAAAAGAAAGGATTTCAGAGAATCATGGACTGATGCAGAGTGAAGTGGGGAGACTCAGAAGAGCAATGATGATGGGAAAATTGTAGAGAAAAAACAATTTTGAAAGACTTAGAACTCAGATCAAAGTGAAGACCAACCAAGTCTCCAATGCCATCTCTTGATAGAGGTGATAGACACAAGGATCAGAGGCATATATTTTTTGTCATGGCCACTGTGTGGTAAAAAAGTATACAGAAGAGAACCAAATAAAGTTCAGAAAGAAGTACAGACAACCAGAACAGGTTTGAAAGTAATGTGTAGAATTCATTATATACTTAAAATAAAACAAGTGATACCACTTGGAGATTCATGGTTTTGTAGAGAAAAAGTTGTTAAGCTTTTCTTAGAAAAAATAATACACTAAAACCTCTATAGAGGTTCAACTTGTTCTGAGCCTTTCTCTAGGTCTTTTGACATTAGGCGTATACTCTATGTAGCAATGGACTATCATCTATTATCTTTTACGCTGGTCACCCTCTTTCCCCATCATTTATCTCAATGATGATTTTTTATACTGATCATTTTTGTAAACAAAACGATTCTTATATCATCATTAGTTATATGCCCATTTAAGCTCCTCCCACATCTCTCCACTGTTTTTTGAGTGACCCATGGTTTTGATTTCTCAAAGACTCTTGTATTCACTGCCACATAGCATCACTTTGTATCAAAAAGATGGATTTTGGTTTCAGAGAGAAGCATGAAAACATTGTGCACTTTTCCAAATAAAAAGCAGTCCACTTTCTTCTTCTTATTCAATTCTGGCCCCTGATTTATTACCCATCTGTCTATGAAACGGGCTGTTTCTCCAACCCAATATCATCTAGGCATTCTTCATCTGCTTGTTTTTTTTTTTCTTGTGTGGATTGTTAATACAAACCTTTCTGAGGGTTACAGATCTCATTTAGAAGACTCTGGAATGTTTGGGGATTGATGGGATTAGTACAACGTCATCTGTAAATGTGAGCCTCTAGAGGAAGCCATTTTCATTTGGACTGTGCAGTGGACAGCATCCGTGACAGTGGCAAGCACTTTTGGCGAACACTCTTGTTTTATTCTTCACTCAATAAAATTGAGAGGATCATAAAAGTTAATGCTATTGTTACCTTTATAGGGGAGACTTTCATGTTTTTGACATGCATGAAAGATAGGCTGGAGGAGAGACTTTCAAGCTTAATTTTGCTCTACTGAGTCAAACACTTTTATTTATAGTCAACAAACAATAAATATCATAGGATATTATTGTGCTTGCTGCTTTTTAATAAATTGTGTGATTGTAAAAATGTGGTCTGCTAAAGAACACAATTTGTGAAGATCTGACTGTTTCTTTTTCATATTTACATCTGGGATGCCCTCAAAATGTGTGTAAGTTTGTCCTTTTTTTTTTTCTTTTTGGTGAGGCAATCAGGGTTAAGCGACTTGCCCAGGGTCACACAGCTAGTAAGGGTAAAGTGTCTGAGGCCAAATTTGAACTCAGGTCCTCCTGACTCCAAGGCCAGAGCTCTATCTACTGCACCACCTAACTGCCCCTGTATATTAGTCTTATGAAGATTTTTTAGAAATGAGAAAGTAGGGCTATGGATTAGTAACCTCCTTGATCACTTTTCTTTTTTTTAGTATGAGTAATATCTGTGATTCTTCTCCCCACTCCCCCTCATTTGTTCTGTATCTTACTCTTCTTTCAGCAACTTTGGGAATCTATTTTTCAAAGACCTCAAAATTGTGTTGTCACTTGCAAGGACCTTTTCCATCTATACTTGATCTTATAGCTGCTTTTTCCATTTAAAAAAAATATGCCATTTCTACTTCCTCATAAAGCACACTGGGGACTGTGATGTTAGAATCCAGATGTGGTGACTCTACTGTCATTGTTAGAGAAATTAGATTGCTGTAGAAATCATGACAGATCTTTTTCATTCTTTTATGTGCTTATACTTGAACTGGAAGGGACCTTAGAGGTCATGTAATCCAAACCTCTCATTTTATAGATAATGAAACTAAGACCTAAAGAAGTTAACTAACTTGCCCAAGGTCACAAAGGAAGTAATTGACAGAGTGGTATTGAAACTCAAGTCAGTACTTTTTCCATGGAACCAAGGTCATGTAATAATTAAGTAGTAGAATTGTGATTCCAACCCAATTCCATCTTAATTGCTCACCTTCCAATTGGGGTAGTGGTAGTGGTGTAAAAAAATCCTAGTGTTTGAACTGACATTCAAATCACTGTCCTGTTTAATCTCTATATATCACAAACCATTCACTGGCTCACTTCTTTGTAAGACCTCTGTTTGCAATTCAGAACTAATACAAATTGCAAAAAATTAGAACTGGTCATAGAAAAGTAAATTAGCTTTTTTTTTAAACCACTATGCAAATGAACAACCTAAAGAACAAAGGAAAATCTTGGAGCAAATGCCTGCCAGCTACAGACATAGGCGAAAGGTTGAGAAATCAAAGCACTTTGTTGACTTTTTGGAGATTTCAAAACCAGTCTTCCTCAGACACATTCCTCTTTCAGGGGTTTGAATAGGTGGAAGCAATAGTACATTGCTAAACTTGCACTGTCTTCCCTCTTTCCTCTCCCCGAGTATCCTATGTCTCTGTCTATCTCTGTCTCTCTCTTCTTTCCCTCCTTCCTTTCTTCCCATCTTCCTGTTTCTGTTTCTGTCTCTCCTCTTTTCCTCTTTCCTTCCTTCCCTCCTTTCTTTCTGTCTCTCCTTTTTCTCTTTTCTTTCCCCTCTTTCTGTCTCTGTCTCTGTGTGTGTCTCTCTCTTTTCTTCCTTCTTTCCCCTCCTCTCTTTCTGTTTCTGTGTCTCTCTCATCTTCCCTCCTTCCTTCCCTCCCCTCTTTCTGTCTCTGTCTCTCTCCCCAGTGATAATTTTCTGTTGCTTCCAGCATGGGAAGACCTAATGAAGAATTACATTTCCCAGAAACCAGTGCAGCCAGCTCTCAGAGGGTTTCCCTACCAGGGAAAACTGGTCTGGGAACCTGGCTACTTTATGTTAAAACTAATTGCATCGAACTTAGAAATTATGATACTCAGAAACCTCTCTAAAATGGATTCTATATTGATTCTATGGTGCTTAGTTAATGTTGGCTAATAATGGCTTTATGAATTTTCAATTAATAGTCATGCCATGTTGGGTTCTTGCCCCCATTCTATTGATTGGAAAACTAAGACCCAAAGGTGTTAAATGTTTTGACAAGGCCCTGCAGTAAAAATAGGGTAAGATGGACCCTGAGTTAAAGTTTGCTCATGAACTAGCTCTATTTGACATAGTCAATCAATACCTAACCTCTTACCTGCTTTCACAAAGGCAAAACTCTACCTGCTTTCAAGAAAAACACCACGTAGAAGCAGCTATGAATTGGGTGATATTTCTGGATTTGTCCCTCTGTCTCATGTCCACTGGTTAAACTTCTGACTCTTCAGGGCTTTCTAGAGAAAGTAATAATAGAAAACCAAGTTCACTTAGTTATATTCCATTTACCCAATGTTTACAAAAATCAGTCTTCAGTATTTATGTGCACTTAGCAGTTTAAGGAAAGCTGTCTTTTTCATTTTTTAATTTTTTATCAATATCAACTTTGCTTCCATTAATTAAACCTTCATTTAGCCTTTCACTCCCATTAACCTGAAACAGCCAGGGACAGAGATATATGAAAAAGGCTTCAGATGATCAGCTTTCCCCTACACTTCTTCCTTCTCCCCAGATTATCTGTAGGACAGTAGCTAAATGCCATCTATTTGAGAAGTGAACTCTGGGTCTGGGGTACTATGCTGTTGGACTTTTGGTGTGCCTTTGTAAGTCCAGATAGTGGTGAAGGTTAATTAAGTAAATCATTCTTCTCTTTGTTGGATTTATTTGACTACTTTTTCTGTCTCACCATATTAAACTTGCTGGGGGTTGTTTTCTGTGTGGGTTAGTGGTGAGAGCAAAGAAGAAAATGACATTTGATTAGCTATATGGGGGTGTGGAGAAACAGCTTGGTAGAGAGGAGAGAAACCTAGCCTTTGAGTCAGGAAGAACTGGGTTCAGGTTCTGCCACTGATATATCCTGGTTGTGTAACCCGGTGTAGGTCAGTGCCTCCAGGAAACTTTTGAAGCTGTAGAACAATTGCTGATCTATTTTGGTAAAGTGAGTTTCTCCTACAAGTGAAATCACAGATTGATACCATTTTCCTGTCCCCCTTTCTCCTCAAGATGGATACATTAGAGAAATTTCTTGAAGTCTGCAGGCCAGGTCAGAGAAACTTTCAGTCAAGCAAGCTCCAGTGGCTTCCTATTGCTTCTATGATCAAATATAAAATCCTTTGACTTTTAAAGCTCTTCATAACTTGGCCCCTTTCTACTTTTCCATTTTTTCTTATACTTTTACTCCCTTTCACACACTTTATAATCCAGCCACACTGGCCTTCTCTTGTGCTTTCTTGATAAAGACACTAACTCTTATCTCTGAGCATTTGCCCTGGCTGTGTGCCTTATGCCTGGAATGCTCTGTCCTCTCACCTTTGCTTCTTGGTTTCCTGGTTTCCTTCAAGACTAAGCTGGCCAGTCCCACCTTCTGTAAGAAGTCTTTCCCAACCCCTCCCCTAGCCTTTTCCCAGGTGCTAGTGCCTCACCCTTTCAGATAACCTCTTATCGACTTTGTCATTTTCTTATAGGTAGCCAGTTATTTGCATGCTGTTTGCCCCATGAGAATGTGAGTTTCTTGAGGGCAGGGACTGTTTTTGTCCTTATTTTGTATCTTCAGCTCTTAGCACAGTGCCTGGCACATAGTAGGTGATAAAACTTATTGACTAAGAAGACTTTACCCTACTTCCTTTGCTCTTTAAATCAGAGTCCCTTCTTGCCTCTTTTATAAAGTACCATTTTATATTGCTCCTTCAGGAGTAGGGTAACCAACCCCCTTGCGTGATGTGTGTCTGATTAGAAATTTGAGAGTTTTTCTGTGAGGTGGGGGGGAGAAAGGCCTAGCAAAGTGACATTTCTGCAAAAGGTTGTGAAATGATTTCATTTGGGAACCAAAGCCTGGACCTTTGACCTCTAAAATCAGGACGTTTAAAAAAATACAATACCTGGAGACCTCTAGTGATTGTCCCTGGGCAACACAGGATGAGTATGTATGTGGCAGGGGAATGAGGTTTCACTAAACATCTGGGAATGAGCTCCCAGGGTTCCTAGGGTGATGATACTAAAAGAAAAGATAAGATGCAGAAAAGAAGAATGACAGTAGTGGTTGGCAATGTGGCAGATAAATAAACTAAGCTCCAATTATGCCAAAGGCTAGCTCCGCTTGTCAGGTTCTGCTCAATTCTGACCCCTAGTTCTTTATTGCGAGATCAGAGACTTAGAGCTAGAAAGGCCCATAGAAGTCTCCTAGGCTGAACAATTCCCCCCAACCCCCATTTTGCAGAAGAGAAAAGTGAGTGCTAGAGAGGTTAAATGACTTGCTGAAGATCACAAATATAGCAAATGGCAGAGCTGGTATTTGAACTCCTATCCTCTGAGTCTAAATCCACTGTTCTTCCCACTGCACTACCCTGCCTCCTCAAACAATGTGATTCCTGAACATCCTTACTATGACAGGGACACTTTCTGCCTTCCTAGTTGAAAAATTCCATTCTTTCCATATGGGGGCATATACATACCTATGTGAGCTGGAAAATCTGGATGGGTCCAACCTGCCTTTCCAATCTTGTCTACTACTATTTTTTCCTGATGACATTCAACACAATAACTCAGATTTCTGTAGTCTTTGTTGTTGAATTATTTCAGTTGTGTCTGACTCTTTGTGAACCCATTTTGATTTTTTTTTTTTGGCAACGATATTTGAGTGGTTTGCTATTTCCTTCTCCAACTTATTTTACAGATGAGGAAACTGAAGCAAACAGCATTAAGTGAATTGCCCAGGGTCACACAGCTAGTAATTATCTGAGGCTGGATTTGAACTCAGGTCTTCCTGACTCCAGGCCCAACATTCTATTCACTACATCACCTAGCTGCCCTTTTCCAGGCTTTAAATGTTGGTCAAATCCTTTGTACACAAAAACCTCATGAGAAGGAGTGTTGCCTCTTTTCAATTCAATTATAGCTAATATTCTTTGACACTTAGTATGTGCCAGGCATTGTGCTAAGTGCTTTACACTTATCATCTCATTTGATTCTCACAACAACCTTACAAGGCAGGTGCTATTATTATCCCCATTTGATGGTTGAGGAAAACGAGACAAACAGAAATAAGTGACTTACGCAGGCTCACACAGTTAATAAATGTTTGAGGTTAGATTTGAACTCAGGTCTTCCTGTCTTCAAATCTGGGGTTCTTAGCTATTGTACCACCTAGGTGCTCTAAATTTTTTTGATTTGAACAGTTATTGATGAAGAAATTGAAATTCAGAGATGACTTAAATGACTTATCCAGTGTTACGTGGTGAGCAAGGGTCAGAGCTGGGACTTGGTTACTAGTCTTCTGACCCTAAGAGCAGCATTCTTTTCTCTCAGATTTTTTTTTCATCTCAAGCTTCTGCAACAGTGCTGCTTGCTATCTCTAAGCCCATTTTATCTAAGTCCATTTATCTAAGTGAAAAGTATTTTTTTATCCCGTTGTGGATATGTCTGAACAGCTTGTGATATATGATCATGATATATGTTATATGATTGTGATAGCATACTATTGTGCTATAAGAAATGATGAGCAAGATAGTTTCAGAAAAACTCAGAAAGACTTATATGAACTGTTACAAAATAAAGTGAGCACAACAATACTGTATGATGATCAACTGTGAATGACTTAGCTATTCAGAAATACAATACAATTAAGAAATATAAACCAGAAATACAATGATTTAAGACAATTCTGAAGGACTTATATACCTATGTATCCTATTTATTTAAGCCTGTTTGCTTCTCTGGGCTTTAGTTTCTTCCATGAGGGATTGCCAAGTTCTTATCAGCCTTTAAATTTCATGATCCTTCTGAGACAGATACACAGAGGATTGTAGAATTATAGATTTTGAGCTGAAAGGGACCTTAGAGACCATTTAGTTCAATTCTTTTATTTACCAGAAAAATTAAATGACTTGGCCAATGTCTCACCCTCTCTCTACACTTCTTATCCTTGTCAAAAGCCTCTCAACTGAAATGACAAATGTTGGTGGGGATGTGGAAAAATTGGGACACTAATGCAATGTTGGTGGAGTTGAGAACTGATTCAACTATTCTGGAGAGCAATTTGGAAGTATGCCCAAAGGGCTGTAAAACTGTGCATACCCTCTGACCCAGTAATACTTACTTTCCAGGGATGTCTGCAAAGATTATGAGGTTGATGCATGCATTGCCAGAGCTAACTCAGTGTTTGGGAGGCTCTGAAAGAAAGTGTGGAACTGGGAAAATTAGATGGCAGAGTGGATAGAGCACCAGCCCTGGATTCAGGAAGACCTGAGTTCAAATCTGGCCGCAGACACTTGTGTGACCCTGGGCAAGTCACTTCATCCCATTGCTTCACCAAAAAAAAAAAAAGTGTGGAAGAGAAGCATTAGACTGCTTACCAAATTGAAAGTCTACAGAGCTATTGTGCTCATTGTTGTACGCCTGCAAAACTTGGACAGTCTACTAGTTCCATCCCAGAAAATTGAACCGCTTCCAGTTGAATTGTTCTAGGAAGATTCTGAAGATTACCTGGCAAAATAAGGTACCCAACTCTGAGGTCCTCTCTCTTGAACTGAACTGCCAACCATTCAGACTCTCTTGCAAAGAGTACAACTCTGATGGGCTGGCCATGCAGCCCGAATGCCAAACATGTTTACCTAAAAGACTGTTTTATGGAGACCTCACACGGGGCAAGCACTCACATGGTGGTCAGAAGAAGCAGTACAAGGACACTTTCAAGATTTCTCTGGAGAACTTTGGTATTGATTATTGGACATGGGAGACACTGGCACAGGACTGCCCAGTATGGCATGCCTGCATCAAAGAAGGCACTGTGCTCTATGAGAAAAGCAGAACCACAGTAGCACAAAGGAAATGTAAGATGTGCAAATCTAGAGAAATCTCTATCCCAAATGGTCAAATGGGCTACTTATGCCCAACCCATGGTAGACCCTTGTGAGTTCCACTCAACTGATCAGCAACACTGTACACACTGTACCTTGACCCCAACATTGTGATGTCATTGATCCTCTTTGAGTATAAAAAATGAACAACAATCCCAAAGAGATTAAAAAAAAAAAAAGGAAAAGAACCTAAGCTCTTTGAGTGGTTGTAAAGAATTAGAAATCAAGAGGATACCCATCAATGGGGGAATGGCTGAGCAAGTTGTGGTATAGGATTGTGATGGAATACTATTGTGCCATAAGAAATGATGAGCAGGATAATTTTAGAAAAACCTGGGAAGACTTATATGAACTGATGAAAAGTGAAATGAGCAGAACCAGGAAAATATAGTACACAGTAACAGCAATATTGTATAATAATCAACTATAAATGATTCAGTTATTCCTCAGCTATACAATGATCTAAGACAATTCTGAAAGACTTATGAAAAATGCTATTTACCTCCAGAGAAAGAACTGTTGAAGTCTGAATGAGATCAAAGCATACTTTTTAAAACTTTCTTTATTTTTCTTAGGTATTTTTTGGTCTGTGTTTTCTTTTGCAACATGGCTAATATGTTTTGCATGACTACACATGTATAGTCTATGCCAAAATGCTTGCTTTCTCAAGGGGGAAGGAAGAAGGGAGAGAGAGAATTTGGAACTCAAAGTTAAAAAAAAAAGAATGTTAAAATTGTTTTTACATGTAATTAAAATATAACATGATATAATGTTACATAATATGTATTATAATAATAAAATAAAATAAAAAATTTTGAAATATATTTTTAAAAAGAGAAAGAACCAGGCTTGGTTAACCTAGAAAAGAAAAGATTTTTTTAAAAACAACCTCTCAACTCTTAAAGTTCTAACCACAACTTTCTGAAGCCCTCCTGGACTATTTTAATTCATGGTGATCATACCTTCCTCTGAGCTCTTAAAACGTGCCTGTGTGTACCCTTCCTTTGGCCTTTACCATTTGTATTATTAGTTGTCTTTTCATATATATACATATTATTTTCCTAGATAGGACGTGAGCCTTTAGGAGGAAGAGACTGTGACTTAGGCAATGTCTTCCACCTAAAAGTCACTCAATAAATACTTACTGATGGAATGACTAGCTTTTGGGCTCACATGGAAGAGAACTGGCCCTTGGAAATCACAGAAGTATAAGAATTAATGGAATTATGTTCAGGACTGCTGCTCTCAAAGGCAAAGCCTGCTGAAAGCCAAGAAACAGAGTCTTTGAAAATCGGAAATTCCTAATTTTCAGTGTCACAGCTCTATTCTTCCATCTGTTAAAATAAAAATAACAACAACAAAAGATCATCCATGTCAAAGAATAGCTTTCTTTTAATTTTGTTTTTCTAGGCAATTGTATTTATGTTTTCTGGGTAAATCCCTTGCCCATTAATCTCTCCATTTTGGGCAGCATTCAAGTTATTCATTATAGCTATTCCTAATTTCCCCAAAGTACATCTGTTTGACAAAAGTGATAGCCAGTCAGTGGTACCAGCTTATGGAGGGGGTCATGGTGACATGAGGGTGGATTGGGTTTGAAAACAGCAGAAGAGATTTAAGAGGCAACATGAATTGATGGGAAGAATAGAATAAGCATCAGGAAACTTAGATTCTGGCCCTAGTTCTGTTCCTAACAAGTTTTACAACTGTGGATGAGCCACAAAAAGTGGTTATTTTATCCACCTGTGCTCTAATTCACAGAATATCAAACATATAAAGGAATTACAACAAGATAGCAACTCGTTTGAACATTACTGAAAAAAGATGAGAGCAAGATGGATAGCCATAATGATAATAATAACAAATTGATATGGTGCTTTAAAGTCTGCAAAATACTTTCTATATCTCATTTGATAAATACAACAATCTTGTGGGGAGGTGGTATTATTATCCCTATTTTACTCAAAAATGACCTTCAAAGTTCCTTGTAGCTCAAATCCATGGTCTTATGATCTTATGACTTCACCTTTGTCACACAGCTTAGTGTCTGAGGTAGGGTTGAATCCAGGTTTTCAGGCTGCTACACCTCTGAGTTTGGCCTGAACCAGATCAAAATGTCATTGGGAAATGTTTAAAAAAATACATGAAAATACAATGGTGTTGTTCAGTCATGTCCAACACTTCATGACCCCATTTGGGGTTTTTCTGGCAGAGATATTAGAGTGGTTTGCATTTCCTTCTCCTCTTCATTTTACAGATGAGGAGACTGAGGCAAACAAAAAGAAGTGATTTGTTCAGGATCACACAGCTAGCAAGTGTCTGAAGCTAGATTTGGACTGACAAAGATGAGTCTTCCTGTCTCCAGGCCTGGCACTCTATCCACTGTGCTACCTAGCTTGCCTAAAAATATAACAAAACATAGATAATGTTAGATTGTTTTCTAAGTCTATAATAGGTATTCTGCAAGAATTTGTTACTACCTGAGTTTGATACCACTGCTCTACAAAGTACAACATGAGGACTCTATGGAAAAATTCTACAGGAGTAAATACATTTGAAAAAGTAAATGGGAACTAGATTGTGGAGAGTCTTCAAGGCCAAGTTGAAGAGTTTAGAGACAATAGGGAGCTACTGAAGGTTTTTGAATAGGAGTGTGACATGGTCTGACCTGTATGTTAGGAAGATTAGTTTGGTACCTGTGTGAAGGATGACTTCAGAGGTTTGCTGTAGCCAGCTCATAGGGCTAACAAGAGTTGATTATTAAATTTTCAGTGTGAGCATTTACACCTAGGAAATCAGCGCTAGGTTTATTATCTTGTTAATGGTTTAGACTTAAGAAAGTGATGGAGAAAATGTTAACAATGCAAATTAAACTTAAAAGTGTATCAGATATACATTTCCTTCCTTCCTTCTTTCCTTTCTTCCTTCCTTTCTCTTTCTTCCTCTTCCTTCCTTCCTTCCTTTCTTCTTTCTTTCTTTCTTTCTTTCTTTCTTTCTTTCTTTCTTTCTTTCTTTCTTTCTTTCTTTCTTCCTTTCTCTCATCATTAAATATTTGCCAGAACACCACCAAATGGGTTAGAAAGAAGTGAGAATGGAGCCAAGAAGATCAGTGATGAGGCTATTTCAGTTGTTCAGGCAAAAGTGTCCAAATTGAGTTATAAATGGAGGGGTGGGCCTAGAATATAGAGGCAGAAAAAAATCTGAAATATTGAAGAGGCAACATGATATAGTTAAAAAATGGGTCTGGAGTTCGGAGACATTAGTTCAAATCCTGCCTCTGACATTGGGCAAGTCAATTAATGTCTCTCAGTCTCAATTTCCTCACTCTGTTAAGTGGAAATGATAGTGCTTACTTTAGAGGGATGTTGTGAAGATAAAATGAGAAAATAAA
The DNA here is from genome assembly GCF_900497805.2 of Vombatus ursinus. Taxonomy (NCBI): domain Eukaryota; kingdom Metazoa; phylum Chordata; class Mammalia; order Diprotodontia; family Vombatidae; genus Vombatus; species Vombatus ursinus. The sequence continues at coordinate 15,840,532 of NW_020954610.1, read as the reverse complement.
GGTTAAAACTTCACCAAAACATTTGGGGCAATCCACATACACATACACACATATATGCCTTATATACAGGCCACAGATATATATATATATATATATATATATATTATATATATATGCATGTTTCTATAAGTGCACACTTATGTGTATGTATATACATATATAACCAAACCACTTTTCAAAACTTTAAATACCATACAACTGTTACCTATTGTAAAATAGCAGATTTTGTAGAGGTCGGATAATAAACCTTGGCAACTGATAGGGCAGTAGGATGAAGGAGTGGGAAGTCATAAGTAAGTCAGAGATATTGAGTCTGATTACTGGAAGGATGATGTTGCCATCAATAGAAATAGGAAACTGTGGTGAAGACTTAGTTTTTGAGGGAAGGAGGATCCATCAGTTTTGAACATTTGAATCAGAAGTGCAGGTGGTAGATTCAGGTGGAGTTGTCCAGCATCATTTGGAGATCTGGAACTAGAGCTCAGAGGACAGATAAGGGTTGGGTACTTAGCTTTGATTGTCTTGTATTTTGAAGTGATAATTGAAGCCAAATAAATGATAAATAATAGGGCAACTAAGTGTCATAGTGAATAGCAGGAGAAGTTGGGATCAGGAAAGCTTGAAATTAAAATCTTGTCCCCCCTCCAAAAAAAAAAAAATCTTGTCCCAGATGCTTGCTAGCTGTATGACACTGGACAAGTCAACTAATCTCTACACTCTCCAGTTGCCTCATCTGGAAAATGGGATTACAACAATTTTCCATTATTGACAGTTTCAAAAGAGTTAACATATGTAAAGTGCTTTCTACAGGCTCACTGTTGTTGTTGCTGTTGGGTGAGATCACCAAATGTGCCCATATGGAAAGTAGAGAGACAGCTTTCATCTTCCATGGGAGGAATAGGATAAGAAAAATGGATTTAAAGTGAATAAATAGAAGAACATTATAAAAGTGATTTGGAGGGCTTCAGATTTTTGAGGAGGCCAAAGACTAAATTTGGGTGAAGGAGAAAAATCTGAAGAATTTGGAAGCACTTGAGGAAATATGGAATAATAATAATAATAATAAATAATTATAATAGCATTTATCTAGAACTTTATGCTTTAAAAAGTACTTTATAAATGCTATCTCATTTTATCCTCATAACTGTGGGAGGTAGGTGCTATTGTTATCACCATTTTGCAGATAAGGAAATGATGGCTGAGAGAGAGACAGAGGCTATGTGACTTGCTCAGGGGTCTTCCTGACTCCAGGTATAGTGTCTATATACTGCAATTCAAGCTAAAAGAGGAATCAATTTGAAAGAGGAAAAAGATTGCGGAAAAAGAGAAGAAGAATTCAAAGAGAAAGAGAAGGTGGTCGGTAAGCAAGGTAAATATAAAAAGGTAATAAAATAGCTGTAAGAATTTGATAAGAAAAAAAGAAAATTGCATGTAGAACTCAAGCTGTTCAGGGGACAAAAAAAAGGAACAAAATTGTCAAGTGGCTAAAGAGAGTAAAAGGGAATAAAAGGACTTAAAAGGAAGTAAGGGTGTAATGGGGCTGACAAAAAAAGATAAAAACTACCTGTAACTATGGAAATCAGGAAGGATTTTTGAGGTGACTTGCATTGAATGGGAAATGTTTATATTTTTGCCAAGGCCCAAGTGATTGCTATTTATGCAGAAAATTCAGGCTGCTCTCCCTCCTAGGAGAGAGGAGATCCATGGTGGCCACTATATACTCAGAATTTTGAGGGACAATAAAATGTTCCAAAAAAAAGGGAAAGAGGTTTTCCAATGTGAAAACGAGGGAAAGAAAGAATCTGGAGAGTGAGCAGGGAATCCTGGTTAGTATCCAGAGGTTGGAGGATAGGAGAATGTCACATGAGGGGAAGAAGAGGCCCCAGTGAATATCTGGAGCTAAGAAATAAATAGTCTCCCATAGATATGTAATTAAAAAGGAAGGAATATTCAAAAAAGTAAATAGCATTTTAGTGTTATTACAAAAATAGTTTTGACCTTGAGGACCCCCTAACAGGTCTCAGATAGTCTCGTGGGTGTAAGAACCACAATCTGAGTTAAAGAAATTAAATAAGACCAATAGTGTTTGCTGATTCCCTGCTGATGGGAGATGAGAGAGTTATTTATCGACCAGATAACAATAATAGAGAGGTGTGTCATCTTTCAAGGGCATGTATCCATAGAAAAGAATCCCCCAAGACTGGTGAAACAGATGACTACTACCCACATCTGGTGATTCACCTGGACACAAATTATAGCACAGTGAAATGAGAAAGCATTGCCAGAGATTGGGTTCTTGGGCAAGAAATTGAAAAACATAGGTGGGTGAATAATATTTTTATCACTGCTGCCCACTGACTGTAAAGAATACAGAAGAGAAAAGTTGATTTATGAGGTGAACAGATGGTTAAAAAGATGGTATCTGTTAAAAAATAATAATAACAAAATTCTGGAGGAACAAAAGGTCAAGATTCTTAAGAGAAGTGATTGAAGAAACGTGAGAAGAAAATGGGCCTCATAGTACCAGATCCCAAACTATGCTATAAAGCTGTAATCATCAAAACTATTTGGTCCTTCGCTAAAAAAAAAAATAGAAAAGTTGAACTGTTGAACAGATTAGGTTCACAACATACAGAAGGAAATGAATATAGTGAATAATGTTTAGTGAACTCAAGGACAACAGTTACTGGGTTAAGTATTCAACAGGAGAACTGGAAAGCAGTCTGGCAGAAATTGCATCTTGAAAGGATGAAAAGGATGGTTTCAAAGAAGCCTGGGAAGACTTGTATGAACTGATACAGAGTGAAGTGAGCAGAACTTGGAGAACAATTTATACAGCAGCAATAGCATTGTAAAAAAAAAAACCAAACATTTGGAAATACTTAAAACTCTGATTAGTGCAATGACTAACCACAACTCTAGAGGACCAATGAAGAGGCATTCTACCCACCTCTTGACAAAGGGGTGATGGATCTAAGGTGGAGAACATTTATTTTTCGAAAAATGTATAGTTTATTTTGTTTGGCTTATTTGTTACAAAGATTTCCTTCTTTTTTATAGGTGGGGAGGCAAAGGGAACTAGTGAAAGTGTTGCAATGTAGCTAATAGCTGTTTGACTTGATTTGAGTTGCAGGTTGATCCTTTGTTTATGGGCTGAATATGTAACCTTGGGTTGGAAGAACTGATCCATTGTGATTTCTTTGTGGATTTCCTGATCAGCACATGGGCTGGCACTCTATTTCAATATTTGTTGGAGTACCTATGGGAGAAAGATGAGTTGTATTGCTTCCTACTACGCTGCCATCTTTTTTTTTAACATTTAATTTTTATTTTATTTTTCTCAATTACATGTAAACAAAAATTTCTAACACCCATTTAAAAAAAATGTTGTGTTCTGTATTCTCTTCCTCCCATCCTCCCTGCCCCCCTTTTTGAGAAGGCAAGATACAAAACATTTCCATTTTATCCATGTTACAAAAGAAAATGAAGACCAAAAGAAAAAAAAACAAGAATAATAAAGTTTTAAAAAAGTATGTTTCAGTCTGCATTCAGGCTCTATTAGTTCTTTTTCTGGAGGTAGATAGCATTTTCCATCATACATTCTTTGGAAGTATCTTGGATCCTTATACTGCTGAGCTAGCTAAGTCATTCATGTACAATATTGCTGTTACTGTGTACAATGTTCTCTTGGTTCTGCTTATTTTCCTTTGCATCAGTTCATGTAAGTCTTCCACACTTTGTTGGTTTCCCTGGATTTGATTTTCACCAATGGGAAGAGGAACTGGTTGCTGGGGTGGAAATAATCAGAATCTTGTAGGTATGTGACCATTGCCACAGAGAGTTTATGATAGAAGAGAGGAAAGACAGATACAACATTATATATATATATATATTTTTTTTCTCTCTCTCTAAATTTTGGGAAGACAGATTTTAAAGGGTTGAGAGTAAGAATAGATTGGATCTCATGAATTAAAATTCTACAAGTTAAGTAAGCCCAGGAAGGATAGGAAACTCTTAAGAATGAAATTCTGAAGGCGAAAGTGGCAATAATTTCATTGAAAAGGTAAAACAGGAGTTGTTTGAAAAGACTGATGCAGATTCACAGAGTACTCACCATAGAGTTAAGAAAGTTATAAGAGTGAGTTAAGAAAATAAGTGAAGTTCTGTAGCTATTTAGAAAATAAATATACCACAATGGAAGGAAAAGAAGGTAACAGGACAAATAAGACTGTGTGATAAAATTCTGTAGGAATAGTGTCAATAGGGCTAAATCTCAGAATGAGTTGAAGCTAGCAAAGAAAGCTAAGAACAAAAAATTTTTGTTGCTTGTTATAGTTTATATTGAGAGAAGGAAAAGGATGAATGAAGACATATCAGGGTTGGACTGAAACACTTCCCAAGGAACTGGGCATTTGCTTTGGCCTCTTCCAGAAAGATATGTCTCTAGCCCCTTGATAAAGGACATGGAAAACCAGCAGCTTCTGATGGGTAACTTGATTTCTAAGACAGATATAGTATTGAAGATAATTGGGAGATAATTGGATTCCAGGGAGAATCAACCCTTGAGTTAGAGTGTAAACATTGTAGAACAATGTCTTCCTTCATTTTGAGCATGTTTCTTAGCATTCAGGCAGCCTCTCCCTTAGATTTCCAGCTGGGGAAAGAAGGAGTAGCATTTCTCTCCCTTCCTCCACCTCAACCCCCAGCAGCAGTGGTAGCTATAATACTATCATATGGCTATGACAAACAAACAAACCCTAATGCTGTTTTGAACTATATTAAAAGAAGTATAGCTTTGGGAAATGCGATGATTATTTGGTTCTACTCCATTCTGGTTACATTAGGAATGTTGTGTTCTGTTCTGGGCACTACCTTTTAGACCTGGCATTGATAATAAGCTAGAGACTATATTGATACAGGCAATCAGTATGGGGAAGGGTCTTCATTCCATTCCTGTTTTTTCTTCTTCTGATTTCTGGCTCTTGTATTCTATTTCATATTCCTAAATAATCACCTGGCTATCTTGATCCCTCCCCTTTCTCTGCTCAGGGCAAAGAAAAGATTAAAAAGAATCATCATGTACCAATAATCTCTTTTTTGGCAGAAACCAGGATAATTCTATGTGACACCTAGTTCATCCTCAAAATTCACAAAATATAGTGTAGTGAACTGAACCCTGGACCTGAAGTCATGAAGCTCGGGTTTGAATCCCACATCTATCATTTAGTAGTCATGAGATTGTAGGAAAGTTAATTGCTTTAAGCCTCACTTTGGAGATCACAAGATCACAGATTTAAAGCTAGGAGGGACCTTAGAGGTCCAGTCCCTTACCACAAGGGAGGGAAGAAGTATTTATTAAGCATCTACTCTGTACCAGGTACCGTGCTAAGCACTTTACAGATATTATCCCATTTGATACTCACAACAACCTTGGGAGATAAGGAGCATTTTACTCTACTGAATTATCCTGCTTTCTGCATTTTCTTACCTAAAACATGTTTGACTCAGTTGACCAGCTTCCTCTACTACTAAGTAAGTCAAAGATTCAGGTGGTGTTTCTGGTGACTTCCAAAGAGGACAGAGAAATAGCAGAAAGAAATTGAGCCCCAAAATCTACTGGTATGGCATTCTCTCCTCATTGGTGGAGATCAATTCCATGTGCCTTCATGAGGAGCAGATTTGGCAAGAGTACAGGGGAGCAGAGACATCTGGTCTTATCAATATCTTTTGGTTCTTCTGGTTTCTGACTTTGAGCTAAAAGATCTCCAGGTCATTCTAGGGAGAGAATGACTCTGGGAAGAAGCTGACATCAATCATGACCCCATGTCTAGCTTGTTACATTGGAGACTTCTGGAAATTCTCCCTTGGATGAGATCTGAGACTCTCTCTTTTGGGTGAGCTAAGTTATCTCCCTCTCAATGGAAGAGCTTCTTCAATCCATATTGTCCTGTATATATCCTCATATATATATATACACACACACACACACACACATATATATATATATATATATATACTTTCTCTGATTTCTATTTTGCTATTGACTTGGATAAAAGGGTTTCTTTGCTATTTGCTATGTGTGCTACTGGTATTTGGTGGGAAGAAAGTCAAGCCTTAAATATAAAGCTTGGACCTCCTTTCTCCATTAAGAAAGAGTAAGCAGGAATTTAGCTTGAACCTAAAAATTGCACCTTTTAGACTAATACTATTTAAGAGAAATGTTATTGTTGTTCAATTGCTTTAGTCATGTTCATTCCTCGTGACTCCATCTTGGGGTTTTCATGATTAAAGACTGGGTAAGAATTGAGACAAAATATGGCCTACTTTGTCTTCCCAAAAGAATCATTCTGGAAAGGGAAGACATTTAGAGTTTCTGGCCAGAATAGAAAGCAATTGCTATTTGCACTTACTCTGAGCTATCAAAACCAAACAATGAGCAAGTGAGGCTTGGGCTGAGACCTATGATTGTCCAATCAGTGAATGCTAGAGTGATTTGGGTTTAAAGGCACAGTAAACTAGCTCCATTTGAATCACAATGGGCTTTTTTAAAGCCTTTTTTTTCAGAGCTATATTTCAAGAAATCATAAATGAAACTACATGAGATAAAAGAGTTAGTTGTCCTAACTTTTTGAAAAAAAATAGCATAAATAAGGAAGAAAAGATACTGGAATTGTTTGCCATTTCTTTCTCCAGCTCATTTTACAGATGAGGAACTAAGGCAAACAGGTTTAAGTGACTTGCCCAAAGTCTCACAGCTAGTAAGTTTCTGAGGCCAGATTTGAACTCAGGTCTCCCTGACTCTAGGTCCAGTGCTCTATCCATTTTGTCACCTAGCTGCCCTTTAGGAAATACATAGTCATAATTCTATCCTGATACTCTCTCTGAGGAGAGTATATGGATTCCATCCCCAATTTTCTTCTTCCTCTCCTGGCAGGAATGAAAGTCACCCTTAGAGATGGATGGAAGGAATAAACACTAGAAATATGTATTCTTGTCTCCCATCAAGCCACACACAGCAAGACATCCCTTGTCTTGTGTGTCTCAAGACACAAAAAGGGCTTGCTGCAACCTTTAACCTTCATGGGATTATAGATTTAAAGTTAGAAGGACCCTTGGAGGTCACTGGGTCATAATGTGTTCCCAGAGATAAAGCCTAACTAAACCATATACTTTTGTCAGGCTGCCAGGGAGTTCCATAAGGACCTGGCCTAGGATGAAGGAAGGCAGCTGGACGTGATCTGAAAATTCTGAATTGATTTTCCAGTGAAGGAAGTCTGGGCTCCAAACCACATACATATGATGTGTGCTTCAGCAAATAATCAGGTAGCTTTGGACTTTTAAGTAATTAAAAAAAGGTTTAAATTGATAGCTTTTATTTTTATTCTGCTTGCATTTCCTAATATCTCCCTCCCCTACCCTACAGCTATCCCTTATTACAAAGAAAAAATTTTTAAAAAAAAGCAGTTCAGAAAAACTGACCAATGCATCAAATGAATCCTACAGTATTCAGTATTCAGTATCCATAGTCCTCCACATCTGAAAAGAAAGAGAGAGAAGGACATTCTCATACCTCTTCTTCAGGGCTAAGCTCGGTCATTATAATTATACAATTGTGTTTTTGAAGGCAGCTGGCTCATGGAACAAACTAACAAGAAAATCTGACTAACTAGTTCACTGGATCCATGTAAAATGGACTTTTGATTAATCTGTCAGCAAGCATTTATTAAGCAGCTACTGGCATTATTCTAGACACTGGGGATAGAAATACAGAAAAGGAAATAATCCCTGGTCTTGAGCAGCTTAGGTTTGAGCAGGGGAGAGAGCACATACGTAAGTGCATACAGTATATATTGTTGTTGTTGCTTGTCCTTCATTCTCAAAGAGGACCAATGACATCAGCAGGGTGATGTCTTGAGTTGAAAGTGAATTGGATTTAAGTGAGGTAGAGCTGTGCAAAGGCTCACTGTCTCCTCCAGAGTCATAGGAGTCCAGTGGCAAGACATAAGTCAAGATGATTAGTGATAGCCCAGGATGGAGTGGGAGACCTTAGCCTTTTTAAGCTAAGGTCTTTCCCAGGTCTCAGGCAATTTGTCTGAGGCAATACCCATTCAGTGATTAAAGGCAAGGTAAGAATTGAGACAAAAGATGGCCTACCTTGTCTTCCCAAAATAATCAGTTTGGAAGAGGAAGACACTCTTTCTGGCCAGAGTTTCTGGTCAGAACAGAAAACATTTGCTATTTGCACTTACTCTAAGCCATCAAATCCAAACAGTGAGCAAGTGAAGCTTGGGCTGAGACTTATGATTGTCCAGTCAGTGAAAGCTAGAGTAATTTGGGTTTAAATTCATAGTCAACTAGCTCCATTGGAATCACAATGAGCTTTTTCAAAGACTTTTTTTTTTCTAGAGCTATATTTCAAGAAATCATAAATGAAACTATGTGAGATAAAAGAGTTAATTGTCCTAGATTTTTGAGAACAAAATAATGATAGAATAAATAAGGAAGAAAGAAAATCTAGCCCCCAAATCCCAAGATACCTTGTGAAGTATTAGAGATCAAAACCTATATTCCTATGAACAGAGAACCTACATGCAAGGGTATGACTCCCCATGTGAGAGAGGGACAGAAGAGGGAGAAGGAGGAAAAGGAGGAGGAGGAGGAGGAGGAGAAGAAGAAGAAGAAATAGTAACATTGGCAACTTGAAATGGTTGGTTGGGCCCCCAGAGGACAGATTGTTGTTCATCCTTTGTTCTTAAAGAGAACCAATGACATCAGGAAGATGATGTCTTGACTTGCAAGTGAATTAGATTTAAGTGAGGCAGAGCTGCGCAAAGTTATCAGCCTCACTCTCTCCTCAAGAGTCATCAGAGTCCAGTGGCAAGACATAAGTTAAGACGACTGGCAATGTTCCAGCACAGAACACACACACACACACACACACACACACACACACACACACACACACACACA